>NC_139217.1:229096150-229308650 GCF_055691185.1 Crinia signifera | reverse complement strand
GATGTATCTGTCCAATATGTCTGGTGGGAATAAAAAAAACTGAGAAAATGACAATCAACTATTTGCTCCCAAATTCTGGAAAACAGGCACACAAATCGGTCGATAAATTTGTTAAATTGATTGCATAAATTTGTCAAGCATTTTCCAGTGTTTTGAAGCAAATTGTTGATTGTCATTTGCTTTCATACATTAACAGATTGGACAGATAAATCTTTAGGAGTATACCCAGCATAAGGCTTCCTTTGAGAATCTGCAGTTTTATGCTACACATAGGGTTAATCATTTGCATTTTTCTCCATACACAACACAGCTTCACAGGTGGATCACATGGGTATGATTGCACAACTAGTCAGTCCTTTGGAGAAGGCATAAGTTATTGGTTTTATGTTGGCGGCGTAGCTACTGTCACTGACTTATTTGGTTGGTGAGTGGAAATGTGAGTACAGTGGTCAGTAGCAGGTTCACTGGAATAATTTTGTTACTGGCATGTCTGAAACCAGAGGCTAATGCCAACTGCACAAACCAGACATCACAAAATAACAGCAGTGACCTGTGTAGATATCAGTTATTACAGTGTTTGCCACAATATACAGCAGTACCTAAACATTTTCTAGAACATTTAGGTTCATCACCAACAGCGACCGTTGGTTTAAAAAGCCTTATTAAGCTTTATTAGGGCACTTGAAGTACAGAACATGCATTGTGAGAAAGATACAAACAACAAGTGGGGTTTCCAGAAAACATTAAAGATTTGGAAGCTAAAAAAACAAAGTTCAAGTGTCAGAATAAGTAGAAGTAATGAAGTCTGGATAGCTACAGTAGGTCAGTGTTTGCAAAAGGATGACAATTTGGAAATTAGAAAATAGGCTATAGGATAAAATGGTATGGTTGAGGGCCTTGAAGTTGTGGAGCAGTAAGAAAGGAAAATGTGCCCTTCAGTAGTAACTGGGATAGAATGAAGCCAAGTCAGATGGGCGAGGGTAATAACAACCAGAAGGAGTTTCGAGATTTTAATGGGAACTAGGTAGCATATGCAATAGGGTCAGAGTTTGCCAGATGTGCGTGATGTCGGCTGATCTCGGTCAATTTTTTAAGTGTCAATTATTAACTGGGAAAAGCCTTATAAATGAGTGCTGCTTTAAAAACACATCTGAGATCATCCAGCATCACGCACCTCCAGCAAACTTGGACCCTTATACATATGCCTCTGGATGCCAGAAGTAATGTGATAAAAAGGGCACAATCAAGGAAGAGTCTAGGCAGTGGGTTTGAGAGATTAAGGAAATTGTAGTGAGTAAACAGTGAGTAGGAAGTGGGATAGGGATTACTATGGGAACAATGAGATCTGTTCGGATAAAATGAGCTCAGGCATCCATACAGAGATAATTGGTTGGATTAATATACTGTATAGAGGTAAGGGAAGGACAGGCTGTAGTAGCATCTCCACAGTTGAGTATCTGTAATCGATGCAGGGAGTGCAGTGAACACAGACCCCCAGGTCCAGCACCACATACCCTAGACTCAATACTTACCTTTCTGAAATCCTGTGTTGGCCACGCTGCAAAATCAATAGTGCTCAATGCTCACTAGTTGGCACTCAGCTACAGAGGAGGAGTCCTGGAGAGGCACATGGGGCCTCCTCATCTCAATAGACTCCAACATCTACACATAGGTCCTTATTCAGATCTGATCGCAGTACAAATTTGTGCTCAAAATGGGCAAAACCATGTGCACTGCAGGTGGGGCAGATGTAACAGATGTGCAGAGAGAGTTAGATTTAGGTGGGGTGTGTTGAAACTGAAATCTAAATCGCAGTGTAAAAATAATGCAGCCAGTATTTACCCTGCAGAGAAACAAAACAACTCACACAAATCTAACTCTCTCTGCACATGTTACATCTGCCCCACCTGCAGAGCACATGGTTTTGCCCATTTTGAGAACAAATTTGTACTGCGATCAGATCTGAATAAGGCCCATAGTTTTATCAAAGGCTATTCTGTATTCATATCCTATTTCTATTTATTTGTTGCATATATGTGCTCAAAATGATATACTGGCATAAATTGTGACTAAGGGCAAGTATAACTTTACTACACTTGCCTGCACTACCTGTGACACTTGCCTGCACTACCATCCCAAAACATTGTAAGAAAACATCAATATTGTCAATATACAAGATATTTATTTCTATAAGCTAGTAGAAGAGGTTTTCCTTTTTTTATATTCATTTATTCAAAAACATAACAGCAGAAATAGCTTCTTGCATCTTTCTTTAACAATATTGCTTGATGACTACGCACCTCTGATGGAAAGGAAAAACACCAAACTGTAGGTTATTGATGTTCTAGTTACAAATAGGAGTATGTGAGTATAAAAGAAACAAGGTTAAAAAAATAATGGCACAGGTCAAAATAAAAAGCACATTTTCCAAATGACAGAAGCAACACTGCATTATAGAGAAACATTAATACATATAAAAATAACAGAAGGAAATTGTTTTAAAATGTAAAAACTGAAAAAAAAAACACATTAAAAACAATTAAAGCATGTTTAGATGTAACACATTTGATTTTTCCCTAGAATGTCAAATTATTTCAAGAATACACAATTCTTCAGTAATGAGAGCGCTATTTTAAAGTTCTGCTGATCCACCAACGACTGAACTGTTTATAAATCTGCATGCCTTTTAGCAATTATTATAAATTGTTCAGCATATTTATGTTTAAATATGAGCGACCACTGTATTGTATTCATTTTAATATGTATTACCGACACTAATGCCAATGCTTTCTCTGTCAATAAAATTCCATTGTGTTCCTGATTTTATTATTAAAAAAGCAAAATTTATAACCATATAAACTAATCCCATAATTAAGTAAGGTTATTTGTGTGCTCTTCTTTCTTCACATTTCTTATTAACAGATTGTTTTTGTATTTTAATCTAATAGCAACATAGAAGTGTTCAATGTGAGTCCTGGTTATCAAAGCAGTTTTAAACATATTTATTAAAATAAGAGCGATAGACACTGACTTGCATGTGATACAATAAGAACCCTTCAATATTAACCCCTTCCTGACAGAGCCAGTTTTTGCGTTCCTGACAGAGCCCTTTTTTTCAAATCTGACATGTCTCACTTAAGTGGGGATAACTTTTTTTTGCTTTTACTTATCCCAGTGATTTTGAGATTGTTTTTTCGTGACACATTGTACTTCAAATTAGTGGTAAATTTGGGTCGATACAGTCTGTGTTTTTTTGTGAAAAATACCAAAATATCGTGAAAAAATGGAAAATTTAGCGATTTGCAAAATGTTAAATTTTCTGCTTGTGAGACAAATAATCTTACCACTCAAAATAGTGAATAACTAACATAGACCATATGTCTACTTTATGTTGACATCATTATTTCAACTTCCTTTTAATTTTTTGGGACACTAGGAGGCTTACAATATGAATAGCAAATTCTCAAATTTTCAAGAAAATTTCAAACACTGATTTTTTTAGGGACCAGTTCAGTTCTGATGTGACTTTGAGGGACTTGTATGTGAGACACCCCCATAAATGATGCCATTTCAAAAACTGCACCCCTCACAGTATTCAAAACAGCATTTTGGAAGTTTGTTAACCCTTTAGGTGTTTCACAGGAATTAAAACAAAGTGTAGGTGAAATTTCAAAATTTCTTTTTTTTTGCAGATTTGCAATTTTAATACATTTTTCTAAGGAACACAGTACATTTTACTAGAGAAATGTGACTGAAAATTGATTCCCCCAATTCTTTTGTTTTCATAAATATCCTATATGTGGCCCTAGTGTGCACGGTGACCAAACCACAGGCTTCATAATAGAAGGAGCACCTACTTGATTTTGGAGCCTCCTTTTTATGAGATTATTTTTTAGGCACCATGTAGGTTTCTAGGCACCATAAGATGCTAAAAGTTAGGAACCCCCCCACAAGTGACCCCATTTTGCAAACTACACCCCTCAGGGAATTCATCTAGGGGTATAGTGTACATTTCAAACCCCCAGGGGTTTCACCAATTGTGGTACAACTGGGCAGTGAAAATGAAAAATTATTTTTTTTACACAAAAATACAGTTCTGGCTCCAAATTTGTCATTTTCAGAAGGTATGAAGGAGACAAAGCACCCCAAAATCTGTGCCCCAATTTCTCCCGAGTACGGCAATGCCTCACATGTGACCAAAAAATACCAGTTGGGTGCATGGCAGGACTCAGAAGGGAAGGAGTGATTTTTGGATTTTGCAGCTCAGATTCTGGTGGAATTTTGGTGGGTGCTATGTCGCATTAGCAAGACCCCCAAAGCACCAATACAGTGGAACCCCCCCACAAGTGACCCCATTTTGCAAAGTACACCCCTCAGGGAATTCATCTAGGGGTATAGTGTACATTTCAAACCCCCAGGGGTTTCACCAATTTTGATACAAGTGGGCAGTGAAAATGAAAAATTACATTTTTTTACACAAAAATGCAGTTCTGGCTCAAAATTTTTCATTTTCAGAAGGTATGAAGGAGAAAAAGCACCCCAAAATCTGTGCCCCAATTTCTCCCGAGTACGGCAATGCCTCACATGTGACCAAAAAATACCAGTTGGGTGCATGGCAGGACTCAGAAGGGAAGGAGTGATTTTTGGATTTCGCAGCACAGATTCTGGTGGAATGAATGGTGGGTGCTATGTTGCACCAATACAGTGGAACCCCCCCACAAGTCACCCCATTTTGCAAAGTACACCCCTCAGGGAATTCATCTAGGGGTATAGTGTACATTTCAAACCCCCAGGGGTTTCACCAATTTTGATACAAGTGGGCAGTGAAAATGAAAAATTACATTTTTTTACACAAAAATGCAGTTCTGGCTCAAAATTTTTCATTTTCAGAAGGTATGAAGGAGAAAAAGCACCCCAAAATATGTGCCCCAATTTCTCCCGAGTACGGAAATGCCTCACATGTGACCAAAAAATACCAGTTGGGTGCATGGCAGGACTCAGAACGGAAGGAGTGATTTTTGGATTTTGCGGCTCAGATTCTGGTGGAATTTTGGTGGGTGCTATGTCGCATTAGCAAGACCCCCCAAGCACCAATACAGTGGAACCCCCCCACAAGTCACCCCATTTTGAAAACTACACCCCTCAGGGAATTCATCTAGGGGTATAGTGTACATTTCAAACCCCCAGGGGTTTCACCAATTTTGATACAAGTGGGCAGTGAAAATGAAAAATTACATTTTTTTACACAAAAATGCAGTTCTGGCTCGAAATTTTTCATTTTCAGAAGGTATGAAGGAGAAAAAGCACCCCAAAATCTGTGCCCCAATTTCTTCCGAGTACGGCAATGCCTCACATGTGACCAAAAAATACCAGTTGGGTGCATGGCAGGACTCAGAACGGAAGGAGTGATTTTTGGATTTTGCAGCTCAGATTCTGGTGGAATTTTGGTGGGTGCTATGTCGCATTAGCAAGACCCCCCAAGCACCAATACAGTGGAACCCCCCCACAAGTCACCCCATTTTGAAAACTACACCCCTCAGGGAATTCATCTAGGGGTATAGTGTACATTTCAAACCCCCAGGGGTTTCACCAATTTTGATACAAGTGGGCAGTGAAAATGAAAAATTACATTTTTTTACACAAAAATGCAGTTCTGGCTCAAAATTTTTCATTTTCAGAAGGTATGAAGGAGACAAAGCACCCCAAAATCTGTGCCCCAATTTCTCCCGAGTACGGCAATGCCTCACATGTGACCAAAAAATACCATTTGGGTGCATGGCAGGACTCAGAAGGGAAGGAGTGATTTTTGGATTTTGCAGCTCAGATTCTGGTGGAATTTTGGTGGGTGCTATGTCGCATTAGCAAGACCCCCCAAGCACCAATACAGTGGAACCCCCCCACAAGTGACCCCATTTTGCAAACTACACCCCTCAGGGAATTCATCTAGGGGTATAGTGTACATTTCAAACCCCCAGGGGTTTCACCAATTTTGATACAAGTGGGCAGTGAACATGAAAAATTACATTTTTTACACAAAAATGCAGTTCTGGCTCAAAATTTTTCATTTTCAGAAGGTATGAAGGAGAAAAAGCACCCCAAAATCTGTGCCCCAATTTCTCCCGAGTACGGCAATGCCTCACATGTGACCAAAAAATACCAGTTGGGTGCATGGCAGGACTCAAAAGGGAAGGAGTGATTTTTGGATTTTGCAGCTCAGATTCTGGTGGAATTTTGGTGGGTGCTATGTCGCATTAGCAAGACCCCCAAGCACCAATACAGTGGAACCCCCCCACAAGTGACCCCATTTTGCAAACTACACCCCTCAGGGAATTCATCTAGGGGTATAGTGTACATTTAAAACCCCCAGGGGTTTCACCAATTTTGATACAAGTGGGCAGTGAAAATGAAAAATTACATTTTTTACACAAAAATGCAGTTCTGGCTCAAAATTTTTCATTTTCAGAAGGTATGAAGGAGAAAAAGCACCGCAAAATCTGTGCCCCAATTTCTCCCGAGTACGGCAATGCCTCACATGTGACCAAAAAATACCAGTTGGGTGCATGGCAGGACTCAGAAGGGAAGGAGTGATTTTTGGATTTTGCAGCACAGATTCTGGTGGAATGAATGGTGGGTGCTATGTTGCACCAATACAGTGGAACCCCCCCACAAGTCACCCCATTTTGCAAACTACACCCCTCAGGGAATTCATCTAGGGGTATAGTGTACATTTAAAACCCCCAGGGGTTTCACCAATTTTGATACAAGTGGGCAGTGAAAATGAAAAATTACATTTTTTACACAAAAATGCAGTTCTGGCTCAAAATTTTTCATTTTCAGAAGGAATGAAGGAGACAAAGCACCCCAAAATCTGTGCCCCAATTTCTCCCGAGTACGGCAATGCCTCATGTGTGACCAAAAAGTGGCAGGACTCAGAAGGGAAGGAGTGATATTTGGATTTTGCAGCACAAATTCTGGTGGAATGATGGTGGGTGCTATGTCGCATTAGCAAGACCCCCAAAGCACCAATACAGTGGAACCCCCCCACAAGTGACCCCATTTTGCAAACTACACCCCTCAGGGAATTCATCTAGGGGTATAGTGTACATTTCAAACCCCCAGGGGTTTCACCAATTTTGATAAAACTGGGCAGTGAACATGAAAAATTACATTTTTTTACACAAAAATGCAGTTCTGGCTCAAAATTTTTCATTTTCACAAGGAATGAAGGAGACAAAGCACCCCAAAATCTGTGCCCCAATTTCTCCCGAGTACGGCAATGCCTCACATGTGACCAAAAAATACCAGTTGGGTGCATGGCAGGACTCAGAAGGGAAGGAGTGATTTTTGGATTTTGCGGCTCAGATTCTGGTGGAATGAATGGTGGGTGCTATGTGGCATTAGCAAGACCCCCGAAGCACGGTGAAATTATGAACCTAATATTCCATAGATGTGTGGTATATTTTAAAACACTCCTTTATACATAGGCCGGGTTTGTCGGGGCAAGTGTCACACTGGAAAATAGTTTGCTTTCTTATTCCCTTTTTATAGCAAACTTTGCACCTTTTTTGTGTCCTGCCCTTTTTTCCAGTGGAGGGGATTTCATCAGGAAAATGCTGCCCTGGTACAATACGGGGGCCAGTACTAGAAGTACTGGGGCACTCTGCCTGCTGGTTCCCAAATATTAGGCCCTTTATGACTTCCTCTTGAAAGTGCATAAATGTCCCCCTCTGGCCGGTAGAACGGAATAGCACGTAAGCGTTATACAGTGCCATCTGGATGATATACACGGCCACCTTCTTGTACCAGATTTTTGTTTTCCGCAGGGCACTGTACGGCTTCAGTACCTGATCTGAAAGATCCACTCCGCCCATGTACCTATTGTAATCCAGGATACAATTAGGTTTTGAGGTGTGGGTACTGGTACCTCGTACAGGGACGGAGGTGGTACTGTCTCCGTGAATTGTTGTCAGTATAAGGACATCCCTCTTGTCCTTATATTTGACCAACAACATATTTTCGTTGCATATTCCCCTGCTTTCACCCCTTCTCATTACTTGGGCAATGTGCGTTTTTGGGAGGCCTCTTTGGTTCTTGCGCACAGTACCGCAAGCTGCTGTACCTCTTGAACCAAGGGCCTTAAACAGGGGGATGCTAGTGTAAAAGTTATCCACATAGAGGTGATAACCTTTATCCAGGAAGGGGTGCACTAAATCCCAGACAATTTTCCCACTAACACTTACGAGGGAGGGGGGGCATTCTGGCGGTTGAATTCTTGAATCCTTCCCTTCATAAACCCTAAACCTGTGGGTGTACCCTGAGGTGCTTTCACACAGTTTATACATTTTTATGCCATACCTTGCCCTCTTACTGGGAAGGTACTGGCGGAATTTAACCCTTCCTTTAAAATGTATAAGGGACTCGTCGATACAAATAAATTTTTCAGGGATGTACACCTCTTCAAATTTGGCACTGAAATGATCAATGACCGGCCTGACTTTGAATAGCCGGTCAAAGGTGGGATCATCTCTGGGTGGGCACTGTGCATTATCGGTGTAATGTATAAATTTAAGAATTGTCTCAAATCGAGTCCGGGGCATGGCCATACGGTAAAATGGAGTACTGTACAGAACATCTGTACTCCAATATTGCCTAATTTCTGGCTTTTTTACTATGCCCATATGAAACACCAGACCCCAAAACGTCATCATCTCTACTGCATCTACAGGGGTCCACCTAGCAAATGATGACGTGGGGTTTTGAGCAATAAACTGCTGGGCATATAAATTAGTTTGGTCCACCATTAAATTTATAAAATCATCAGAGAAAAATAATTTGAAAAAGTCAATTTCTCTGAGACCTGTGGAATCAAATTGGATTCCTGGCATGGCCAAAAACTCAGGAACCTGGGGCTCAAAATTGTCTGGTGGTGGGGTCCATACTAGATCAATTATTGGGGGGGGAATCTCAGCTGATCTACGGGGGCGTCTTTGAGGGGGTCCCTCATCACCAGAGGAGGAAGAGGAGCTTAAGACGAATCCTTCAAATTCCCCGCTTGCATCACTGCCTGTGTCAGAGTCAGAGGCAAGCATGGCATATGCCTCCTCCACTGAATACATTCTCCTGGATGACTGGGAGGACATTTGGGAGGACATTTGGGAGGACATTTGGGATGCCATTTTTATTTTTGTGTTACTGGTAGTGAAATGTTTCAACACGTGTATAGTGTAGGGGGGGGTACAAACTTTATTTCAACCCGGGGGGTATGTAGTGTGTAGTGTGTATGTAGTGCAGAAAAAAAAATACTTTATACCAATAAAAAAAAAAAAAAATGAAGGGGTTAAAAATAAAAAATTGAAGGGGTTAAAAAAAAAAAAAAAAAGGTCCTGCGCCAAAAATTGAGCACAGATGTTGGTCAGTAACGTCTGTCACTGAACAGCGCTCAAAGGCAACAGGAATCTGATCAAAAAAAAAAAAAAAATAGATCAACCCTGTGCCGAAAAAGCTGATCAGTGATGTACGTCACTGATCGGCGCACAGTGGCCACAGGACACCCACAAAATCAGTGTGTGTAAAAAAAAAATTAAAAAAAGACCCCACAGCACTCACAAAAAAAAAAAAAGGTGATCAGTGATGCGACACTGATTACCAGTGAGGGACAGCAGGTGCACAACCTTTGGTGCAACTGACAGTGCAACTGGCAGCAACTGACAGGTATATATATAAAAAAAAAACCTCTGCGCCCCCAAAAAGTTGCTGATCAGCACAGATATACTGATCAGCACAAAAGGGGGGGTAGCAGACACAAAATATACACTCTCTATCACTCTCTGTCACTATCTCTCTCTATCTCTCACTATCTCTCACTATCTATCACTCTAGGACACTGCAGCAGCAGCACTGACAGTTATATGTATAAAAAAAAACTGCACCCCCAAAAAGGGGGGGTAGCAGACACAAAATATACACTCTCTATCACTCTCTGTCACTATCTCTCTCTATCTCTCTATCTCTCACTATCTATCACTATCTATCACTCTATGACACTGCAGCAGCAGCACTGACAGTTATATATATAAAATAAAACCCCTGCACCCCCAAAAAGGGGGGGTAGCAGACACAAATCTCTCTATCTCTCTACCTCTCACTATCTATCACTATCTATCACTATCTATCACTGTATGACACTGCAGCAGCAGCACTGACAGTTATTTATATATAGAAAACCCCTGCACCCCCAAAAAGGGGGGGTAGCAGACACAAAATATAGCTCTCTCTGTCACTATCTCTCTCTATCTCTCTCTATCTCTCTCTATCTCTATCTCTCTATCTCTCTATCACACTGCAGCAGCAGCAGGAAGTCTCAGGAAGTCAGATCCAGGAAGCGTCCAGCACGCTACAAGCAGTGATAAGGTGATCAGGTAAGGTATTTGCAAGGATCAGGTAAGTATTAGCAAGGATCAGGTCGGTATTCACGGCAGGCAGGCACGGTGACCGTTCTGCACGCTATTCCAGACCGGAATGGCGTCTGCAGCGCAGTCACCGTCAGTTTAAATGTCGCGCCTTGGCTGTGATTGGTCCGTGGGTCCCACGGACCAATCACAGCCTTGGGGGCAGGTGGGGTGAGGGTGGGGTGAGGTGTCATCGTCACCGATGACCCCCTCATGCCCCCTGACGCCCGGCGGTGATTGACACCTGTGTTACCGAGCGTCTGATTCGCTGGTAACACAGGAAAACGCTGTGAATGGCTGTTCACACTGAACAGCCAATCACAGCGATCGCCGACGGGGGGGCGGCATCGCAGCCCCCCCTGGGCATGCAGGGACATGTCTGCTGTCAGGGACAGCAGACATCGTCCCTCTGTCACTGCGTCTCGAGACGCAGTGACAGTTTAAACTCATGACGTACATTTATGCCATGTGTCGGGAAGTACCTCCCGGCCATGACGTAAATGTACGTCAAATGTCGGGAAGGGGTTAAAGTTTATTTGCATTCAGAACTGGCCCTGACCCATTCTGTGTCCTATACAAGACATGGGGCCAGATTCTCTAAGCTTCAAAAGTGATAAAATAGAGAGTGATAAACAGCCAGCCAATCAGCTCCTGTCTGACATTTTTCAAACACAGCCTGTGACATGGCAGGTAGGAGCTGATTGGCTGGCTGTTTATCACTTTCCATTTTATCACTTTTGAAGCATAGAGAATCTGGCCTATGATCTGGTTCCCACCCCCTCCTATTTCTGGGCTTTTGCAAACACTGAAGGCTGTGGTGCTCCCATTTCTCCATTTTGCTTCCATCCACACAGCATAATCCTTTGTGTCTCTCTAGCCAAAAAAGGCCTAAGCTCTATAACGCTGTTACAATAGTGCACACTTAGAAAATATCTTAAACAACATAAATTAATACCTGCAAACTCTCACCATAGCCCAAAAGAGTCTCTCCATCGAGCCCCAAAACTATGTTATAAAAAGTGCACACTAATATATAATTTATATCAAACAGCACTAGAAAATTCCTGCAGACTCCAGCTCACCCTACAAAAGTGTATCTCCAGCCACCATACTTACCTTCTTTGATGTCCTCTGGCCACCTGCCAATGTGTTCTGGCTGTCTGATATCACAACGTAATTAACAAAATAACTATTGCACAGCCTACCGTCAGCCCAATAAAGCTACAGTTTAAAATTGCTAATTAGAAATCAATGTCCATCCACTACTAGACACTACTAAATCTCTTATCCATGCACTCATGATATCCTGCATTGGCTATTGCAATAGTATTCTTACTGGTCTTCCCAAGTATAGACTCTTGCCAATGCAATCCATTTTAAATGCTGCTGCTGATCTTCCTAGCACAACGTTCATCGTCTGTGGATCTGCTCTGCCAGTCCCCTCCATTGGTTGCCTGTATCTTACTGTATGCAATATAAAATACTTCTACTCACATATAAAGCTATTAACCACACTACACCAGAATAAAATCTCTATATTTATCTCTAAATATCTCCCTCCTATGTCCCTATAGATTGTAAACTTGCAGAAGGGCTCTCCTACCTCCATGTCTGTCTGTTGTTACCCAGTTTGTTCTATCACTGTCAATTGTAAAGTGCAATGGAATCTGCTGCGCTATATAAGAAACTGTAAATAACTAAATATATGTATTGTATACATATATATAGCATAAATAACAAATATTATGTATGCCAATTAATTTGCTAGGGTCAGAAGCAATAAATTAAGTACTTAGGTCTAAAAGTATATGAAATATAAACTCATTTATTAATACAACATAAACATCTTTTTGTAAAATATTTACAAAAAAAACCTTTTAATGTTGAATCAATGAGTTTATATTTGATATACTTTTAGACCCAAGTATAATATTTGTTACTTATGCTATATATGTAAACAATCAGTTGCCGCATCTATATCCATTGTTCACATTTTAAACTTACTACTACTTTCTATTTAAAGATTGGCTGACAACAATCTGATGAAGGTTAAGTAAAGCGAAACGTTATATTAATAACTGCGTGGGCTGAGTTATTTGGATGAAGTGAGTGCCGCCTGTCTACAAGGATATATTAGACATACAGTCAAATGGAGGGCACCACGACAATTGTTTAAATTTAAGTATTAAAAGGAGTGCCGAGTAAGCAATGCATATAAATATATTAGATTAAGAGTATAAAATTAATTTATTTAAACATTTATTTTATTTAAATAAAATCCTAGCATAAAAAATTGCTAAATTTGCACAGAATAAATTAATTACATTCAAATCAGAGACCCTTAGACATACAGTCAATTAAAGGTGACATATGAGGGAATTTTGCTGTAGAAAAGGAAACATTGGGTAATAGTGCACACTGCTGAAGTGCAGCAGCAAAATCAAACCGGACACTGGCATGCATTAAAAGGCGAATGGATTCAAGGGATGCCAATGTGATGGTGCCTCTTTACAAGGCATTGGTAATACCACACTTGGAATACTATGTTCAGTTCTAGGCACCGCACATTAAAAAGGACATCAATGAATTGGAAAAGGTACAGAGAAGGGCGACTAAGCTAGTAAAAGGTCAAAGATAGGTTAACCAGGGTAAATATGTTTTCACTGGAGAAACGGAGGTTGAGAGGTGATATGTTTAGTATGTTCAAATACAGGATTGGGAATCATATGAAACTGGAAGATGATTTGTTCACTAACAGGCACTGGACACTGGATACTTAGGACACTTGGGCATGTGAGGTTTGAGGAAAAGAAATTCCGTACTGAATTAAGAAGAGGATTCTTCACCATTAGGGCAGTAAAATTCTGGAACTAACATCTTTTTTCAACCTTAATTACTATGTTACTATATAAAAATTCAATTGAAAATCAATTAAATGGTAATCCCCAAAAAAGGCAGAAAACGTAGTTTAAACAAAAAAGGAAAATTCTTAGATTTCTATAGGAGGTGCAGTCTTTGAAAAGCCCAATACGTTTTGTCAGATAGAATTCACCAAGCCATTTATAAGGCATGGTTTTGCCTTGTAAATGACTGCCCTTTAAAATAAAAAAACTCTGAGTTTGGCCAACGGACTTGCACCGCAATACAAATGGCCCTACATCTCCACTTTTGACCATACTCAGGCAAATATGCTTTCCACCTAGGGCACCGATTGAGATTTGTTCTAAGCCTATGGACAGTGCTATCCTAATCCTCCAGAATTGATAAATTGGACTATCATATGCTCGGACTGTGACTTTTTACAGCAGAAGTCAGATATCGTCAAATGTCCTAATAATTTCTCTAGTAACAACAATAAGAACAGATACATATGTCTAGTGTTCCCGCTAGGCTGTTTTAGCGGGGCGCTGCTCTCTTCCCGATTTTTAAAGGGCAAAATGCGCCCTGCCCCTCTGGCAGCGCCCCGTTAAAACAGCCTGCCTCCTTCTCCTCTGGTGCTACCGGGGAAGCCCGGTGCCACAGTAGATAGAGATGCCCGGCACTTCCCTGGCAGTGCAGAGCCTTCGGGGCTGCAAGGCCCGCCCCCTTCAGTGACGTCGGTGGCCGGGCCTGCCCCCTTTTTCTTGACGGCGGTGGCCGGGCCCGTCCCTTTTTTTGTCATGGCGTGGTCCGGGCACGCCCCTTTTGTGACACCGGGGGACCGCCCAGAACAGCAGTGACGTCGGTGGGCCTGGTCCGCCCCCTTGACGCTGCCCAGTGCAGCAGCACACTGCCAGCCCATGTTCCTAGAAGGAACACTATATGTCCAAAAATAATGTATTTTATGGTTATTTTTAATAATCTTTTTAAATATTAAGAAATATATACTAAAATATTAAAACAGAGAATCCATTATATAATTAAAAAGAAAAATTGTACGACTTAAGCACTACTTTCTACATATACCCTTGATGAAGCCCATTGGACGAAACATGTTGGGCCTTCCCAGACTGCACCTCTCCTGAAAGCTAAGAATTTTTTCCATTCATTTTCCATTCATGGTGGTTTTTAATGATTTTTTTGTTATTTTTATGATTATGTATTACCTACTGTTGCAGTGCCTTTTAAGCTGTAATTTTTGTTCTATTTGATTACCTGACATTATACTGCCTGATTTAAGTTAATAAAATTGATGCAATATTTATTAGGGCTTACACATTTTTATGAGATTTGAACAGCTACAGTATGGTCTTTTTCCCATTTCACCTATTTGTATACAAATGCTGACACATATTGTACCTATAGGGAATGTCTATAAGGAATGAGTTTAAGAATTGCATGTGAAAACTACTTTAATGCCATGTTGCTATATACACCCTCTAGAAATATATATATATATATATATATATATATATATATATATATATATATATATATATATATATATATATACACACACACACACACACACACACACACACACACACATACATACACACACACAACTGTTTATTATTATTGTAGAAACATATTTTGACTTTTTATTGAACTCCTATGTTGTACGGAAAAAAAATTTCTGTGTTTCTGTTATGGACAGCTATACTGTACCCGACACGTGTCATTGTTCTTCTTACCCGATCTTAGTTGCTTTATTCTTCCATTACTGGTGGCAGGATCTACAGGAAGAAAGTCTTTAAACCAGGTAATTTCAGGATCTGGATTGCCACTTGCAGCACACAACATTGTAGCTGTTCTTGTACGCTCAACCACCTTGAGCTGTGGTCCCATATCAATATTTGGAAAACCAGGAGGCAGCTGGTCCTCTGCAGACAAAGATCATGGAGAAGACATTATTAGATATTTAGATAGTGTTTACATTAAGTACTATGGACTCAAAAACACCTAAGAAACAGTTTTCCAAATTTTAACTTAATAGAAATAGAATTTCCTCAACAAAGTCCTCAGACAGGCATATTTGGTTGATGATAATACTACCAGACAACCATTAGGAAAATTATGCTTTGTTGTGGGAAATTGTATCTCTTCCTTATTTGCGTTTGTTGCAGGATACAGAAGCCTGGCAAAACAGAGCAATTGCAGTTGAGGCCAGTTATATGCAGATAGCATCTGAAAATCATTTGAGCAATTTTAAAAACAAATGTTGCTATTCCCACACACCATATTCTTCCTTTGCTATTATCAACTGTATTAAAATCTCCCTCCCCATACAACATTTTTATGGTATCAAAATTTAGAAGAATCATACAAAGTTCTTATCTAATATGTATTCTGGCACAGATACATAAAATTGCCTGAGCAGAAATTATTGGCTGAAATACATATTTTTTCCAGCTCCTACTTTCTGATGAATGTTTTGCCTGGATGCAGGAGATTGATGTAATAGGATTAGTTGACAGTCATCAGTCCGACACAAGAATGTCGATAGGGTAAAATTCTGGACAGGCGAGCTCATGGAGGACAGAAACCTTCCGTGGAGCAGAAGCAGGTAAGGCAGCAGGTGGTACAAAATTATTTTGGATCACAGGTGCAAATAGTGTGGGTGTCCCTACTCTTCATCATGCAAAGGGTACGTTGTTTTGTTTGAAGTCAATGTAATTCAAAGTTAAGCTTCCTGGTAAATTTTGTTGCCAATGCACTCCTGAATACTGGACATCTGTTAAAGAAAAGCAAATTTGTAGGATGGAATTCCTCAATAGGTTGCAGATGTTGGTGACTAAATGACATATAAATGAAAACATCACAATAGCACAATATTGCTAGAAAAATAGAAGCGGTAAGTTCTTACAGAATCTTTGTCTCCTTCCTGTTTCCTGGTGACACAGCTAACCATGGGACATTCAAGAGCCGGTTCTTTGTGAAGGTACGCTCAGGTCCGCAGCATTTAAAACTGCTCGCCAATAGGAAGCATCCTTTGATGCAAACTCATGAAAACGGTAGAATTTGGTAAATATGTGAACAGCCTTGCACAGCTGCTTCACCGAAGCCCCATGACACACAGCCCAGGAAGAAACAACTGACCTTGTGGTATTGGCATTGATCATAGATGGAACCGGTCTACCGACTTTTGCATAGGCAAACAAAATCACAGACCTCAACCAACGAGTAATGCTCTGCTTCGAGGCCGGCCAACTTCTCTTATGAGCATTAAATTACATCGGCAAGGAATCAGTCTTGTGAAAAGAAGCCACCCTACCAAGGAAAACCTGTATTTTAACCTCCAACGGAGGACAGAAAACTGGGAGAATAATCTCCTGGTTCAGATGACATGCCAACACCACCACGGATTAAAAAAGACAGAACTGTTCGTAGAACAGCTCTATCATCATGCAAAACTAGGAAAGGTGGCTTACAAGCATTGCCCCCAATTCCAAAACCCTTCTGGCTGAAGCAATTGATAGAAGAGTAAGCTTCTAAGTGAGAAACTTTAAGTCGACTGAATGCAATGGCTGGAACAGAGCTCGCCACAACACAGAAAGAACCAAGGACAAGCCCCACAGAGCCACCGGAAGGGGTTTAGGCAGCTAAATATGCACCACACCCTGAATAAAGGTCTGTACCGCCAGTAAAAGAGACACACATTATTTAAAGAAAACTGAGAAGGCTGAAATATGAACATTTAACGATTTAAGACTCAATCCAGCCATAAGGCCATCCTGAAGAGACTCTAGTACCCTTGGACAGTATAAAACCGAAAGTGTGAACTTTCTGGCATTCAAACCATTGAATATATTTCTTCCAAACCTTATGATAGTTGTTGGAAGAAACATTCTTACAAACCCGTAACATTGTATGGACCTCCGCTTCTGAAAACCCCTTCTTCCTTAATAAGGAGGCCTCCAAAGCCACGCCATCAAAGCCAAGCGAGCGAGGTCCTGATGCAGAAATGGACACTGCCGTAACAAGTCTGGTCTTAGAGGAAGATGCCAGCTTGGTGCTGCTGACAACCTGAATATGTCAGAGTACAATCCAGAGTGACAACAATAACCGGAGACTTCTGTGACTTTATCCTTTTCAGCACTCTTGCTATCATGGGAAACTGAAAAACCCATAGGACGGCCTTAACACCCAGGGGCGTCCACCAAACCCTGGGATCTCTGTCCCTGGAACAGAACCGAGGAACCTGACAAATCTGTGGGGAAGCCACCAAATCCAACTCCAGTGACCCCCAATGCTTCACTAAGGCCTGAAAAACATCTGGGTGTAAGGACCACTCCCCTTCCTGCTCAGGAAATCTGCCTCCACATTCTGGATTCTTGGAATGAAAACTGCAGACAGAAACGGCATATGGGCTTCCATCCACCTCAGGATCTGGGACAGTTCGAGCATGGCTGCCCAGCTGCAAGTCCCACCCTGATGGTTCATATACACCACTACCGTGGCATTGTTGGACTGGACTTGTTGAAGAGCCCTCAGAAAGTTCCAGTACATTGTGGGTAGAACAGACTCCTCTGGCAACCAGAAACCCTGAAGTCGGAGATGCGTGGTCACTGCACCCCAACCCACGAGACTGGCTTCGGTCATCACTACCACCCAAGACCAGGTCAGCAGAGACCTGTCCATCAAGAGGTTGTCCAAATCCAACCACCACTGGAAGGAAAGACGTGTCTTGCAAGACAACGTCAGACACTCCTGCTTCATGGACTTCAGATTCCTAGACCAACTCCCTAGAATGATCCATTGAAAACTGCTGGAGTGGAACCGAGCATACTGTAAGGACTTAAAGGTAGCAACCACTTTGCCCAACAGTCTGAGACATGTCCAAACTGACGGAACGAGAAAAACTAGCTGTTGAAGAGTTCTGGTCTTGACTCCCTGGAGAAACTTGAGATGCAAATGGGTATCTGAAAGGACTCCAAGAAACTGCAACCTCTGTGATGGAAGCAACTGGGACTTCCTGAAGTTTAGGATCCAGCCGTGATCCTGTAAAAAATCGAACCATAACTTGCAGATATTTCTGCAGTGACTGTTCTTACTCCGTCTTTAAAAGGAGGTTGTTCAAATAGAGAATAATGACAATACCCTGAAGATGCAACAAGGCCATCATGACCGCCATGATCTTTGTAAAGTTCCTGGGTGCCGTCACCAGACCAAATAACAGGGCCTGAAAATGTCTTGAACGTACGGAAAACCGTAGCAAGGACTGATATTTCTCCCAAATGGAATCATTTAAATAGCATCTTGAATGTCGACAGACATCAGAACTTCGTCTGTTCCATGCTTTGAATGACAGACTGCAGACTCTACATCCTGAAGTGATCCACCCTCAAATGCTTGTTGAGGGACTTCAGGTTCAAGATGGGTCTTAAAGACCCGTCTGGTTTGGGAACCAAAACGAGGATCGAATAAAATCCTTTTTCGTTCTTCCCATGCTACCAAAACCACCACTCCATTCTGAACATAATAATCCACAGCCCTCATAAGGGCTTGTCTCATCTGAGAATCACTGGGAAGAGTAGTGGGAAGGAAAAGTCTATGAGCCACGCCACTGAGATTTATCCTGTAACCTTCTGATACCACTCTTCATATCCAAGGGTCCTGAGTGGATTGGAACCAGCTGGTCCAAAACCACAGAAGGCGACCCCCCACTCTGATCCTATACTGAGGGACACCCACCCAGTCATGTCAAAAGATTTGTCCTCGGACTTGGAGTTCGGTTTCTTGGAAAAAAACAACAACTTGGATTTGGAAAATTTAAATCGACTAGAAGAGAATTTACCTCTGGTAGCCTGTCCCCTACCGGATGCTCCCTCATGAAAGGAGGACCGAAATGTCTGAAACTTAGAAGCAGCCTATTTTCCCGCAGGGACTGAAAGAAAAGTACTTTTTCCTCCAGTTGCCTGTTGCATAAAAGACTCGAGACCCAAGCTGAACAAAAGGTCTTCATTAAAAGTCAGAGCCTCAAGAGACCGCTTAGATTCAATATCTGCTTCCCAAGCTTTCAGCCACAAAGCTCTGAGAGCAGCAATTGTAGTAGCAGAAACAAATATACCTTCAATTCAGACATCAGACCACGCACCCATAGCCTTGGAAAGGCAAAGCCAAAGCTATTAAGGGTCATAGGGAAACTCTAACCCCTTCAGAGGTGGATTTAATACACCCTTCCAGTTTCTTGTCAACTGGAGATTAAAAGGTTACTCTGCCCTGAACTGGTAAAGCTGTAGCCTTAAACAGGCAAGCAACCAAAGCATCCAATATAGGAACTTTTTAGCATAGTTTTACATGATCCTCTGGATTGGAGTAAAGACTGCCAAACTTTCTAGAAACCACTATCCACTTGTCAGGCATCTTCCAATCCTCTCCAGATCTGCCAATGCAGGATCAGGAGGAAGAGTCACCCCTGCTGGTGCTTACAAAGACGATCTAACTGAACTGGTTCATCATCAGCAATCTTTAGGTATGACGTACTGCCATAATCGAATCATTCACTCCCGGTGTGAAGTCATCCAACTCCTATCTCTGCACCAAAGGGTCATCCTCAGGTAACACCCGCCTTCCCCATCAGTGTCAGATCTCAGGAGAACATGTGGAAAGGGCCGATGCCCAGTCCATGGATCATGCTTCATATAGGAACTCATTTTATTCACACCCTGTTAAGTGTGCTGCATCACCTGCAACAAGGCAGTGAGTGAAGGGGAGCCCAGAGAAGACTGCGATGAGGGAAGTAGAACTGGGGAACTAAGATCCTCACTCTTTTTAGTCAGAATCTGTACCAAATCTGCCATGGATTTACCCAGGTCTGTGGCCCATCTTGGTTAGGACTGCTCTGTCCTCTGTAACTGAGCCTCACTGGAACCAGACTCACAGCTTGTACATACCGCATCCTGATCCAACTGTCCACACAGCAGTTTAACCACACAAACTTTGCAGTTGAAAAGCATGGCTGCAGTACCTCCCTTAACAACATCAGATTTACACTTATCTGTCATAGTATACAACACAGTGCAAACACAGAGCACTGTAAGCAGTGGTACTTATCTGGATTTTCTGCTGCAGACCCTCGTCACAGAAAGGTACTACTGCAGGAGAAACTTCATCTACTGAACTGTACAGTAGAAAGTGCCCAGCTCTGCATGTAGTGTGTGGAAATGGGGCCCAATCTGTGGCAAGGAAGAGAGCAAAGTTCCCTACTTCTATGTATGGAACACTCCTCCCCCTGCAGCCTCTCCTAGTGCTGTTTCTTCAGTGTCCACTGTACGTCCCCTTCTGGGACAGCAGTGGGGTGTCCTGCTGCGTGGGACTCTTGTAACTGGCTGTCATCCTTCAAGATGGAGCTGCGCCAGCAAACCCTAAAAAATAGCTACTGCCATAGCGGGGACTGCTGACACACATGAAATGGAAATGGGCGTAGCACTCCCCAAGGCCCAGAAGATCTCTGTTTTAAGAGATCCCAGTACTGAGTAAAGGGAAAACGCTGTAGCGCTGCAAAGAGTATTCCTAAAGAAAACTCACACTGTGGCTGCCACTAGCTAAATAACACTTCTGGGACTGCAGTAGGTAGCCTCACAGCATACACACCCACCCATGTGGGCACCTACAAAAACTCAGGTCTTCTGGGAACAAGCAGGGAAGGAGCCTACCTCTTAAAAGGACAGCATAGGTGCCCTGGCTACTCTGGGAAACAACCCTGGCAGGACAATTGTGAGTTGCTTGGTACCCCTTGAGGGTGGGAGTTTAAAGTCTCAGTATGCCTGAGCTAGATGTACCCTAACTGGGCAAGATGTGCCAAAAGGTGGAGTTGATGGATGCCAATTTTGAACTCCACCTATAAAACAAAGTCCCTAGGTGCACTCCTGTACAGGTTCATACCTAGCTCCATTTACTTGACCTTTACTGTATGCTACCAGCTGTCTGTGTCAGACTTTGGTTATTCCTTTTGACTGGATTCTGATTCTTTGGTACTGCTTTTGGTGATTCCCGGTTCAACCTTGGCTTCCTTGTGACCTGATTCTGCCTTCCTCCTAGTACTTTTCTACATTTCACAACGTGCATTCAGAAATTAATTCAACTAGCACTTGGAACACATTTTCATGACATAAAGAACAGTCTTTATAGAATAACTGAAATGATGTAGTTAAATTCTGGGCTTGACAAATCCTAGGAGTCAGGTCACCATAGCCCCCAGATTTCGCTGTGAGGTGACAAGTAGTTAGAAAGAAGATCCTTGTAAGGATCTTATTATGCAAAGGAGTGCATGTACTCTCCGACTGCGCTGACTGCTGCGCCTGCCTGTTTCAGCCTGCACTGACTGCTTCTGTCCACCCAAGTCAGCAGAGTCTGCTGTATGCATAGAATTCTTCAGTAAGAGGGTCTCTGTGTGGCCAGAGATTGTGGCTTTCAGAGGGTGTAGAAATGTGGCCACGAAGGGTGGCTGTTATTGTTTGCCTTGGGGCAACTGCAATGCAATATGGCTGCGTGGGCTGGTTTGCATGAACCTTTGTTTTAAGCTTTCTGTGTCAGACTTTGGTTAATCGATTCTGATCTTTTGGTACTGCTTTTGGTGATTCCCTATTCAACATTGTCTTCCTTGTGACCTGATTTTCCCTTCCTCCTGGTACTTTTCTACATTTCACAATGTACATTTATCTCCTGTACAAGGTAACTCATAAAGAGGGGCACGAATACCGTGTCAGTTGCAGCTAATACTACTTTCAGACCGCAAATGCCGTGTCGCACACGGGATTAGGACACGGGTCCCATCCCCAGAGCAACACGGCAATGCGGTCTGAAAGTTCCGCACACCGACACGGCATATTGCCGAGTCGGTGACGTCACATGGGGCGGTGCTGGGCTGCGGCGCGTCATCAGGGGCTCGGGAGGAGGCAGTACTTGGAGCTGACAGTGCTGCCTCCTCCATACTGTGAACGGGACACGGGTCGCTCGACCCAGGCACCCGTTCACACCGCAGTTGACACGGGTCATAGCCGTGTTCAACCCTGGTCATTACCAGGGTTGAATAGCCGTGTTGCTCGACCCGTGGTGCCGTTTTCAGACCGCACCGTGACCCGTGTTTAGGCCCCGCGAACACGGCAATATGCCGTGTTCGGAGTGCGGTCTGAAAGCGGTATAAGATGAAACCTCCTTGTGAGGAACCCTGGTGAATCCCTGGTTAGATTCCAAGCCCCCTATTCTTAGTCTTAGCTGGGCAAGGATCCACTATCCATCCATGAGTTAGGACATAAGTAATAAGTAACCATGCTTAACTTAACATTTGGAGATAACTGTATGCCTAGAATGAATCTGGTGACAGTTGTCAAAAGGATAATCAATATGTCAAATGTGTCATGTGGATCTGTTAAAATGGTAATTTGTCACCTAAATTACAGACACACTTTTAAATGAATAGAAAATTAACATCCACATGACAATACATTATTGTGAGCACATTTCCTTTTAAAATATACATTATGAACAATACATAGTACAACTTTTTCAATTTGAACATAAAAAAACCCTTAGTATTTATAATTTGAGCAAAGTTAAAAGGAGACATGTCCAATACCACTAAGACTTGCAGTATATGCTGTTATTAATTTTACCTCTCAGAACAGTGAGTTTGGCACTGACTGTAGATTCACCATGGATGTTCTGAGCAACACATTCATAAACATTTTCATCTCGTGGCGTTCGCAGAGGTTGAATACGTAGAACTGCACCAGCACCCTCATCAAATTCTATGGTCTGTGGGAATAAATAAAATGAGTAAATATTTTGGAAGGACAATACAGTTGCAAAAATTGTGCCATGTTAGAGAAATTAATTCAGCCAGCACTTGGAACACATTTTCAAGCAGATATATAGAACAGTATTTACAGAATAATTGAATTTATGCAGTTAAATTTAAAATTCACGTGAAAAAACAACATTGATATGGTCTATACTCTATAACAGCGCTTGACAAATCCTAGGAGTCAAGTCAAAATAGCGCCTAGATATTGCTGTGAGTCGAAAAGGAGGGAGATAGCAGATCCTTGTAAGGACCTTATTATGCAAAGTAGAGCATGTACCCCTTTTCCACTAGCTGAAATAACCCGGTAATTTCCGCAGGGAATTGCTTCAAACTGGGTTTTCTGCTAGTGGAAAAGCTGTCCTGTCAAATAACCCGGTTTAGCACCCAGATTCAAGGGCAGTAGAAACGCTCCCTATATGGGTTGACTTGGAATGTAAAAATCTGCACTGATTGGTACTGCTGCTGCGCTGGTGAGTGATGTAATCACTCAGAGCCCTGCAAACAGCATTCATGGTAGGGTAGGACAGCGTTCTGTGCACATGTGCTGCATGTCGGTCCTGCTGACTTTCCACTGCTGCACCACAGGCAGCTCTAGCAGCCACATTCCACTCTTCCTACAGCACCACAGGCTACCCCAGCGCACACTGCTGTTCAGCCTGCAGCACAACATCAATATGGCTGCCAGCAATTGGAATGGCGCTGAACTCAAAGAGCTGCTGCTCATTAGGGCAGAGGAGGAAATCGAGCACCAGGTGACTGGTACAGTAAAAGACGCAGTTGTGTATCGAAATATCTCCTAAATGCTGGTGTCTAGGGGGATACACTGCTCTCATCAGCAAGTACTTAACAAATTAAAAGCACTGAAAAGGCAGTTCATCAAGGTCTCTGACCAGAACAGAAATAAAAAGCAGTGCTGAACATGTGGACTGGGTCCATTACCATGAATCACAGCTCTGAGTAGTCCTGTGGCACTGCCATCCTCATTGGCCAGCCAGATGGAGAGTAGCCAGGAGCCACCTGACACGTAGTCCTGCATAGCAATGTCTCCATGCTGCCCAACTTCTCCACTCCTGATTTCTAATAATGGTAATGAAGACAGCAGAGGAGTCCTAGGCAACAACGGAGCAGATGACCCGAAGACAAACCCCACAACTGCGGTAAGTATAAAATCTATATGGGGCATCCCACTTCTTTTTCTACTTTGGTTAGAGGCTGTTTGTGCTGATCTCTGAACAGAGTAGTACACATTGTTGCAAGAAATGTTCAATTTCTTGACAATCTCTCACATGGAATAGCCTTCAATTCGAAGAACAAGATTAAACTGTCGAGTTTCACATGAAAGTTCTCTTTTTCTTGCCATTTTTGCGAGTACAGTATATTCGAACCCATGCTTCAGATACTCAACTAGCTCAAAGTAAGTACAGTTTTATAGCTTCTCTAACGAGCAAACCCATTTTTGGCTGTGCTAATATAAATGCACAAGGGTTTTCAAGCATTTTTTCATTAGTCTCCTAACGAGATTAGCAAACACAATGTACCATTAGAACACTTGGAGTGATGGTTGCGGAAAAGAGCCTCTATACACCTATGTAGATAATACTTTAAAAACTAATTTTTGCAGCTACAGATGGGGCCAGCCCCATCGGATCTGGCTGCTTGGCGAGCTAGCAATCGTGGACGCGCAAGCATCTTGCATGCTCACTCAACCATTGCTAGGAATGAGGCGCGAGACGTCTCTGACACACGTGCGCCTTATTCTGTGGCGAGTGGTGTCACTTACTGCTCCAGGAGCTGCTCTGATGAGGTCGGCTCCATCTGTAGTATAGTCATTTACCACATTAACAATGTATAGAGTGTATTTCTGATTAATATACTGTAATATTATCTTAATTGAAAAAAACAGTGCTCTTCTTTCAAAAATAAGGACATTTCTAAGTAACCCCAAACTTTTGGACGGTAGTGTATAGCCTTCTTAAGGCGAAGGTAGAGGCATAACTCAACCACAGCCATATCCACATAGGCTCTCTGTGCCTCCCCTTCTAAACAGGGAGCTAGCCTGTCAGATCATTCCAAATGCATGGCTGTTTGTTCAAAATTGTAAAGGAATGCCTCAATGTAATCAGCTGCGGTAAAATTTGTCAGCCTCTCTCTCCTGCCCACCTTTCTCATCTCCTTAAACTCCTCCTGAAGCCATCTTCTGCTGCCCATCATGCATTTTATGGACCTGAGCTTGCTACCCAACTGCCAGTTCAATAATCTTTTTCAGAATCTCTTCCATTGTAGCCTGCGTTTCCCCTTTAAGGGAAAATTTAGAAGGTTTAATATAATGTTCCAGACTCCCAAGACAGACTTAGCTAACACCTGCCTACTTTCTTGCCCACTTAACAGGAAACAGAAAACAATCTTTTAATGGTACAGTGGTCCTTTAAGGCTGGTTGATTATCATCACCCCCCCCCCCCCCACACACACACACACACACACACCCCACCACATCAACTCCAAGTTGCTATGTTATTCCACTACAGGCACAAACCAGGATGGTTGAACGGGCTGACCAGACAACTAGACAACCCCCAATTAGAACCTTTTCAGATTCCCAGGCAAGCTGAACAATGTGTATTTTTTGCCAGATTTAAATACAGCGAGGTGTCTCACCCAGGATTTTCTGCTGTGTGAAGATTTCAGCTGAAATGTGCTAAGGAATCACATACACTGCTTATAGATGAAGTCTGGGTCTTTACAGCATAGCAAGTAGGGTTTAAAAGGAGGTTCCGGAACAAGCGCCAGATAATCAATGTTCTACCTGTACTATTATTGGCATCTCCAATGGTACATGTATGGTGCAGGTATGGCTTAAGGTTCACGACCTGGATAGCAAGGCATTACATGTTGTTTTAGTATCTATCATATTCTGGGTTTATACAGATAGACAATAGGTACGAAGAAAAAAGGACTGTTATTCTGGGGACGCACTAAGACAAATAAATTTCACATAAAATTTAACTTTTAATAGATCATATCTTAAAATTCCCATTTATATGACATGATGGGAAGCCGCAGTGAATTTTGAAGAGGTTAAAAAATCACACATACAAACATATGCACACACAGATGGTGTGCTTAGTGATAAAGAGTTTAAGGAAAGGGTGATCCTAAAAAGATCCTCTAACCGAAAAATGTCAATTTTATTGATTGAGCAGGTCTTTAGTGCATGAAAAACATATGTATATGTATATTTCTTGTGTCGAAATCTCCAACAATAAAAATTCTCTGTACTTGATGTTATTCAGAGTGTGTCGATTCTTGCTAGTACTTTTATTTATCCTTGTTAGTACATTGGGTGATTATGGGCACTTTTATGTACAAGGACCCGGATAATAAATTAGTGAAGCACCCCTATGTTGTGCCTGATTCCCGGCAGATACAGTATGGTCACCTGGGTTCAAAGCCCGATGAACTCATAGGTTTATGGTACAATTCACATAATTCTCCGGTAGGTATTATAATATAGAAGAGATGGTTCTAGCTGTATATCAGTTTGAATACTTGGTCAGCAAAGATACCATCTATTATTTATAAGGTCTAGCATTAGATCTGGTAACACTTTCCTGATCAATATATTGTATATAGGAACAAGTATATATATTAATAGAGTACTGAATATTATGCTTGAATATTAATACTTGGATATGGTCACCAATATTAGGGACCGGGTGGTCTTATTAATTCTGGCAATGTTGCCTCTATTGTTGCCACCTCTCAAATATCCAGTAGGTGTTTATAGTATAATAAAGATAGTTCCAGCTGTGTAGTCGTTTAAATGCTTGCTCAGCAAGGATGTCATTTATTGTTTATAAAGCATAACATTAAATCAGAGCATTTTCCTAATCAATATATTGTGTACAGGAACAATTTTAAATATATTGGTGGAGTGCTGAATCTTATATTTAGATATTAACAATTGGAAAGAGTCACCAACATTGGGGACCAGGTGGTCTTATTAATTCTGGCAATGTTGCCTCTATTGTTGCCACCTCTCAATTATCAATATAAGCAGATCTAGGGAAACCTTGCATAGTACTAGTATAGATATTATGCAGGCAAGGCTGCCCTCTGCTGTTTGGATCTGGAACTTTATAGGATAATCCTATGTTCAGCATGACACATATCAGATAAATCTACATAGCTAAATGCATTAAAGATAATCCCTGCTAATTAACATTTCAGTTGAGGTCTAAACCGACATATGTTTCACCGCACAAGCAGCTTTCTCAAGGCTGGCCTTGAGAAAGCTGCTTGTGCGGTGAAACATATGTCGGTTTAGACCTCAACTGAAATGTTAATTAGCAGGGATTATCTTTAATGCATTTAGCTATGTAGATTTATCTGATATGTGTCATGCTGAACATAGGATTATCCTATAAAGTTCCAGATCCAAACAGCAGAGGGCAGCCTTGCCTGCATAATATCTATACTAGTACTATGCAAGGTTTCCCTAGATCTGCTTATATTGATAATTGAGAGGTGGCAACAATAGAGGCAACATTGCCAGAATTAATAAGACCACCTGGTCCCCAATGTTGGTGACTCTTTCCAATTGTTAATATCTAAATATAAGATTCAGCACTCCACCAATATATTTAAAATTGTTCCTGTACACAATATATTGATTAGGAAAATGCTCTGATTTAATGTTATGCTTTATAAACAATAAATGACATCCTTGCTGAGCAAGCATTTAAACGACTACACAGCTGGAACTATCTTTATTATACTATAAACACCTACTGGATATTTGAGAGGTGGCAACAATAGAGGCAACATTGCCAGAATTAATAAGACCACCCGGTCCCTAATATTGGTGACCATATCCAAGTATTAATATTCAAGCATAATATTCAGTACTCTATTAATATATATACTTGTTCCTATATACAATATATTGATCAGGAAAGTGTTACCAGATCTTATGCTAGACCTTATAAATAATAGATGGTATCTTTGCTGACCAAGTATTCAAACTGATATACAGCTAGAACCATCTCTTCTATATTATAATACCTACCGGAGAATTATGTGAATTGTACCATAAACCTATGAGTTCATCGGGCTTTGAACCCAGGTGACCATACTGTATCTGCCGGGAATCAGGCACAACATAGGGGTGCTTCACTAATTTATTATCCGGGTCCTTGTACATAAAAGTGCCCATAATCACCCAATGTACTAACAAGGATAAATAAAAGTACTAGCAAGAATCGACACACTCTGAATAACATCAAGTACAGAGAATTTTTATTGTTGGAGATTTCGACACAAGAAATATACATATACATATGTTTTTCATGCACTAAAGACCTGCTCAATCAATAAAATTGACATTTTTCGGTTAGAGGATCTTTTTAGGATCACCCTTTCCTTAAACTCTTTATCACTAAGCACACCATCTGTGTGTGCATATGTTTGTATGTGTGATTTTTTAACCTCTTCAAAATTCACTGCGGCTTCCCATCATGTCATATAAATGGGAATTTTAAGATATGATCTATTAAAAGTTAAATTTTATGTGAAATTTATTTGTCTTAGTGCGTCCCCAGAATAACAGTCCTTTTTTCTTCGTACCTATTGTGTAAACCATTACTGTTTGGGAACTGCACCCCCACAGAATCGATTAAATAATATGTGGGGTTTTGATCTGTTGATCAGATATATCTAAAAATTACATATAGAGTGCAGACATACCCCCAGCTCCGTTAAGGAGCAAACCTGTTTCTTTATACAGATAGAGCCAGGCTCATCGGGTGCGCCAGCACGCCATGGCAATGGTTTTGGCATGCCACTTTTGTAGCGTGCTCAGGAGTGCTGAGGTGCGTTGATACACACAATTCAATGTCCATGCAATACACATCTCCACCTATGGGTGGACAATGCTCCATTAATCCATTGGTGGATTGATATACAGATGGAACCGCGCCATTTGCCAACAATGGGGCGTGTTTTCACCCCATTTCCCCATCGATGTGGCTCCATCTGTACTGTACAATTCAAGCACGGGCAAATGGGGCGTGTAATGTTTGTGTTACCTAGGCAAATTATTCCATAAACATAGTATCCTGCAGTTCCCGTAGCCGATGCTGAACACAAATCCAGGATGGGACGCTCCTGTGTTTAAGATGCTCATCCTTGGTGAGCGGCATTACTGCTCTGTCGGCATGGGATCACTCTTTACATAGGGCAGTATTTAATGTGAATACTCGGCATGTGCAGCGATTCACTGCACAATCGCTGTGTTCCGGAGGACTGGAGCCTTCGCTGCCAGCCCTCACTGTCACAGTATTCAATGTCGTAGGGGCTCGCGATACTTAACCCCTGCAGCGGATGCCACAGGGAGCCAGGGGACGGCGGCAGGCAGGGAGATGGAAATCTCCCTGCCTGCCCCAGAATATATGTGGGGGAGGGAGGAGGGCTCCCCGGGACCCAGGCAGCACAAGCTGCCCCCCAGGAGAGCTAGAAGGGCACGCAGGTAGGGAGCCGCTTGCAACGCTCCCAGTCGTGCATATGTAATGATTTCAATTATATATATATATTCATGTGCTGTCAGCACATGAATAAAAATAGCATGCTCCTTCACATAGTAAAATTCACATATGGAAACATTTATATTTAATATAACTAGGCACACACAAAAAATCCTGTTTTTGTTTTTTAAAACCTATCCATGCCTCTCCATGTGCACGGCCAACAACATACTGTTTAATGTTATGAGCAGTACTCATGCTTTCTCTATATTGCATTTCCCCAGCCAGACCAAATACTGTATCAGTCCTTCCTTTGCATTCATGCAAACCTCCTTCTCTGTCAAAAGAGCAGTCTCCCAGGGAAGGGGTAAGGTACTGAATACTGTGAACACAAATGCAGAATGGGTATTGTGTTTGAGACACTCGAGCGTCTCATTCTCATGAACACTGCAGTGGCAAATGGGCCGTTTTTCCATAAACATAAATTCCTGCAGTTGCCTAGCTGATGCTGAATACTGTGGGCTTTACCTAGACTCATTAGCACAGGTCAATATCACCAGGTGTCATAGGCTAGTGGAGAAGTGTGCTGCTCTCCATGCTGGAGACCTGTGTTCGATCCTTAGACAACCTATACCATTGCTAGCTCCCTAGTTGTGGGCTCCCATGTAACCCTGGCTGATGCCTGGTAGCCATTTTGTCCCCTCGGTACTCCAGTGTGTAATCTACAGTATGGATCCACGGTTATCTGCAACACCGCAGCGACGCATCCCGGTGCACCGTGTCCTGGGAATGGGAAACACAAGCGTCTAACACATATGCGCCCCACATTCTCCACAAACGTACTGTAAGATATATTCGCTCACTTGTCCCCATAACCCATTATAAATACTGTAACATATTGAGACACATGGACAGCAGTGCTCTTACACATGTGGAATCTATATTGCTGCTAGCTTCATACAGTAGGTTACCTTTTGTTCAGCATCGACCCATTTCTGCACACTATTTACATTGTTGTAAAACAGAATTATTGCATCTAGCAACTCATTATTAATACAAACAATTAAAATGAGGTGGCTGCTCTTCTGCATGATAGAGGCTCTTAGATTAGACCCTGATAGTTATTTGAGTAGCTTGAGAATACTGTCCGAACTAGCTGCTTTACAGAATAACTTCAGTGGGGTCAGTGGTACTCAGTGTGTTGTTCATATGATCAGCTTAGTCAGACATATTATTGACTATCGCTATTTGCAGCTAAAACATGCCTTATCATTTTCAATTCTACCCAGTTTTAATACCCTCACTATTAGAAACTTTTGTGTTGACTCTCTGTGCCGGAAAGCCTTTATAATATACATATTATTTATATCTATCTCTTCGCAATACTCAAAACCTACCTAGATTTACTGTAAACCTTAGTGGGAAGTGGATATGGATTTTAGGTTTCTAAAACAACTATTAGATTTCCACAAATTCAATTGTTTATTTTATACTAGCTGACCCGCCCGGCGTTGCCCGGGAAAACGTTGGGGTTTTTTTATTTCCAAAATTTCTGAAAAATCTCATCTTACAATATGCTGTGCCAAAGACCTAAGATTGTGATTTGTTAAATATTCCACCATAATGTTAGAATGTGTTTGCATTGATACTCAATAATGGCAATGAAATCAGGTGTGGTGTTGTTGTTTGAAACATAATGCTCCTGAGTTGAAAACTTGTATGTGTTGATGAATTCCACTCCTGAGATTTAGTACCTATGACATACCCTCCAACATCTGAGGGTCAGAAATCGGTACAAAATCAGAAAGGGACGTGCCCACGGGAAAGGGGGCATGACCACACCTCCATTTCTATACTTTCAATGGTACAGTTTCTAGGGTGTGTAATTACAGGCGCTGAGTGCGTGGTGACCGGGGTGGGCGTTACTTATCGTGCCATAATTAATTAAAAATTCACCGCTCCCTGCCACTGTCGCTCCCCTCACCGATCCTGCCTGCAGCAGTCTCTGAGGTCTGGAGATCTGTAAAGCACATGCACCGGCCATCTCTACCAAACAGTGGGGCAGCCCCTGAGTGTGGGAGCAGGTCCACGGGCCTGGCCACATGACGTCATGACGCGAGGCATGCTACCTGGACTGCAATGCACCACTGGGAATGGGTGCAATGGGCCAAATTCTTCCCTACACCCGCCGGGCCAATCCACCGATCCAGCCATCGCAATCATCAATGGGTGTATTGAAAAGGTTTGGAGTGTAAGAAGTTAAAGAATAACACTGAGATAAAAATTTGATATGTTGATAAGTGTACAATTTACTCAATAAATCGTGAAAAAAAATATAAGTGTACATAGAAGTACAATCAAGAAATGAAAGTAGGATTAAAAATTAAGTTCTGATTCAAACTGATAATTGTTTGGATACCACCATCCAAACAATTATCAGTTTGAATCAGAACTTATTTTTTAATCCTACTGTTGTGTGTATGCGCAATGTGTAAGTGCGTAAGGTGTGCTACGTATAAATGTGTGTGTAGTGTGCTGTGTGTATCTGTGCAATGTTTAAGTGTGTGTGTTCTGTGTGTTGTACTGTTTTTGGGTGTGTGTTATTGTGAATGTGGGTGTGTATTGTACTGTGAGTGGTGTGTTATGTGTGTGTGTTGTGTGTATCTGCCGAATGTGTACGTTTGTGAGGTGCGCTACGTATATATGTGTGTGTAGTGTGCTGTGCGTATCCTGGCAATGTTTAGAGTGTGTGTGTTCTGTGTGTTTCTGTATATGCACAATGTTTAAGTGTGTGTTCTGTGTGTTTGTTGTACTGTTTTTGGGTGTGTGTTGTAGTGTATATGGGTTTGTGTTGTACGGCATGTAGTGTGTTATGTGTGTGTTTTGTTGTGTGTATCTGTCCTATGTGTAAGTGTGTGAGGTGCGCTACGTATATATATGTGTGTGTTGTGTGCTATGTGTGCGTATGTGGTGTAGTGTGTGTGTGTCTACAATGTATATCTGTGTGTGTTATGTGCGGTCTATGTATATCCTCAATTATTCCTAATTGTTTAAAGTCTTCACCATAATGTTAGAATGTGTCATTCATACTCAATGACAGCAATGAAATCAGGTGTTCCTTCGTCAACGGTTTCCCAGATCGTCGATCTTTTCCCCAGATCATCAATGAAGGCAAATTAAAACTTGGTATTTTTTAAATTTCTAAGTGAAATTTCCCAAAAACGGCTTCAAGGTGCACACCACCGGGTCCAGAGGTATCTTGTTGCTGAATTTGGTGGCTCTGAGTGCCACGGTGTGTCCGCAATGCAACAGACACGCACATATTATATAGACGACATTAAGTATCGAAACGTTGCTGTTTGCTGTGCTTCAATAAAGAAGTTTTATCATTGATTTATTGTCTGGAGTGCCATGGCGTTCCGTCGTCTATATCTATTCCTGCTAAAGGCACCCAGGAAAGCAAGTTTGAAAAAAATGTGACGTGAGTGCTGCTACCCTGCAACACATATATATATATATATATATGTTGCAGGGTAGCGGCACTCACATCACATCAATAATCAGATACTGTAGTCTGTAGTATATCAACGTTTCGCTAACTTTATTAGCGTCTTCAGGATCCTGAAGACGCTAATAGTTAGCGAAACGTTGATATACTTCAGACTACAGTATCTGATTATTGATGTGACGTGAGTGCCGCTACCCTGCAACATATATTGGCAGCTGCTACTGTCTTTGAGGGCACCCATTCAAAGTACAACTACCTTATTATTATCAGAAGGCATTCGACCAAGATACCCCTGGGGAAATTTATGCCGACTTGTTACAGTTACGTAAACGTTTAGTCGAACTGGAACTCCATGGACTTACGCTGTCCCAGTATCATAAAGATAACCTGATCCCACGTGGATTTCGGGTTAGAAACCAGCCAACGTTGGGTCGATCAAATAAGGAATTCTGTACCCAGTGGTGTCAGATTTTAAATCAATGTAGTAAGGATCTGATGGTCCTTGTCATCCAGCAGGTGAACAAAGATATTGTCAGTGTACAGCAAGAAATTGATTTATGTGAAAGCAGTGGCGTTGCATGCCTGAACGCTGATGCCGGGGGTGAGTGGCTGGCTAAATTGGAGGACTCAGTGTCCAAATTTAAGACAGATTTGCTTAGCTTTAAGAAAAGCAAGTATAGAAAGGTAAAAGAGGACTACAGAGATGCGAGAGTATATCCATGGCTGACTGGCCAACCAATTAGAAGAACGTGGAGAGGTGGTTTTGGCAATAGGAAAAGGACAGAGGTGGAATTCACTGATGTGGATTCATCTCAGAGTGAGTCAGAACAATTACCTAGGGGTGTAAATATGTCTTCTTTTTTAGGAGAAGGAACCTCCACTCGCAACAAAGCGCGAGGAATAAACCTTGCAGGAGAGGGGGTTCAAAACATAGAAAAATCAAAGGGACGAAAGGGGAGGGGGAAATAGTGGTGTTTAACCTGTCGAATTACCAGCTTACACAATCTGAGTTAGAAGTGCTTAACAAAGGACTGACATTTGTCCCTACGTTTAAACAGAAAGCCTTCGATTGTGAGACTGAACTCTATTGATTTCATCGACAGTTAAGGTTAAAGGATCACTTTTCTAGACATAAATCTGACCCTAAACAGGTCACCCCCTTCAGAACACGCTCATCTTTTGACCCACCAAGTACTAACGCATCCATTGAAACATTTATGCGATTGGTTCGTAATGACATCCTACCAGAAATTAGGAGATCAAGGATACAGCGATCCAACCTTACACGCAAGGAGATGGCTGCTTTGAAGTCACTGCGTGAAAACAAAACCACCATTATTCGCCCCGCCGACAAAGGCGGGGGCATAGTGGTATTGGACCGCGAGGAATATATAAATGAAGTCTTGCGTCAGTTGAAAGATGAGACGTGTTATAAAAAACTCCTTTATGATCCTACCTCCAAATATAAGACTGAGATAGACTCGATCATCAATCTGGGTCTGTTAAATGGGTGGATAGATGAGGGGATAGCGGATTTCTTAACACAGGAATTTCCGCGGATCCCGCTCATCTATGTATTACCCAAGATTCACAAGTCCATGGTGTCACCCCCTGGGAGACCCATAATTTCCTCTATTGGCTCTCTATGTCAGCCAATTTCACAATATGTTGATTAATATTTACAATCTGTGGTTCAGAACACTCCATTTTGGTTGCGAGATACCACTCACTTTTTGAATAAATTGTCCGATTTTGGCAGGCCACTCACCAACAGCATGCTGGTGACCATGGATGTCACCAGCCTATATACAAATATAGGCCATGAGGAGGGGGTAGCTGCTATCAGGCGGATAATATCCTCGAGCGCTCACTACTCCGGTCCTGTTTCTAAATTTTTGATTTTACTTATTGAAGTCATTTTGCATAAAAATTATTTTCTTTTCGATAATAATTTTTATTTACAGCTTAAGGGGACCGCGATGGGGTCAAACATGGCCCCATCGTATGCGAACCTTTTTATGTATCTTTTTATGTATGATTTCGAAAGTCGCTTTATAATGTCAGATGTTAATTTTTCACGTTTTATTTCGATGTATGTACGCTACATCGATGATTTATTTTTTGTTTGGACCGGAGGTGAGGAGCTTTTGGATGAGTTTGTCAGGCAGCTTAACACCCTCCCTGGCTCTATCAGGTTTACCCATTCTGCTAGTTATGAGTCTATAGACTTTCTTGATGTATCTATAGCTATCAATGATGGGCAATTTGTAACCAAACTGTTTAAGAAATCAACCGACAGGAACAGTTTATTATTGGCCTCTAGCTTCCATCCTCAACCGCTCAAATCTGGACTCCCATATGCCCAACTGCTTAGGGCAGTACGGATAACTTCACAAGAGTCAGACTTGACAGATGTTATCGATGGAATGAGCAAATGTTTTGCAGAGAGGGGATATAGTGCTGAGGATATCAGTAATGCGAGAACAAGGTGCCTTTCCCTTAGACGAGATGACCTGCTGAAGGCAGTATCACATGAAGAGAATAAGGAGGACATGATTATGTTTGCCAACACATATTCCATTACATCGGGCAAATTAAGATCGGCAATTCTGACACATTGGCATATCCTTCGCACAGACCCCATCATGGGTGAAACTTGCAAAAAGCCGTCACTTTTCTGCTATAAACGGAGCCAAAATATCAAGCAACACGTGGTATACTCAGACATCAGTCCACGTGTAGACAGACCGGGTACATGGCTTAGTACCAAGAAAGGGTCGTTCAAGTGCTCCGGGTGCGTTAACTGTAAACACATCTTGACAGGCAGTAGCTGGCAACATGCACTAACGGGTCGGATCTATCATTTGAAACATCGTATGGATTGCGACACTAAGTTTGTCGTATATGCTGTATTGTGCCCGTGTCAGAAAGTTTATGTGGGCAAGACTGTCCGTACCCTAAAAGAAAGGATTGCAGCTCACCGGTCCTCAATAAAAAAGGCACTAATCAAAGTGGAGAACACAACTCCCCCTTTTGCAAGACACTTTGCGATGAATGGCCATAAGATGGGTGATTTCAAATTTATCCCGATCGATCATATTCCCCCGTTGAGGAGAGGGGGTGATCGACATAAGAGACTACTCCAACGTGAGAGTCAGTGGATTTATAATTTACAATCGCTTGCCCCTCAAGGACTTAATGAGGAGATTAATATGTCTATATTTATCTAGAATACATTGGGATAAACCTGAAAGAGCTTTATGGTTTATTGGTCACTGACCACTATTTACTGCATGCAATGCTGGCACACGTTGTTTCTATGGTGCCTTTAATAGTTTTTCTATAAGTTTCCTTTACCTTTTTTATTTTTATGATTTTTTCTTCTATATCTTGTGTATTCACTGTTTATGTAATTGACGTGGGGTACATACGTAGCCATGTTGCCAGTAAATATAATTGCGTTCCTCTTTAAAGCATCCTCTGTGGTGCGCCGTATATCACACGGTCTAGTATGGATGATTATTTGCACTAATAGGCGCTGGCTGGGATATACCCCACACGTTAACTACGTTATGATCCTGGTTCTTATTGTTTGTTTATTTTTTTAATGGAGGTACTGGAAATACCGCGCTACCATGGCAACGGGGGTAAACGGCTATCCATTTCCAGCTGGCGCGGCACCCTGAACTGCTCCCCACGCAAAGCGGCTGCGTTACTTGGTTCCGCTTCCGGTATCTTGGTTCCAGGACTTCCGGGAGTGGACCAGTGACGCCGGCATGTTGTGGGACGCATTGAGGGATGCAGCGCGACCGCGATGGCGGCATTTACACCCCTGCTATAGGTAAGTGTGGTACACCCCACTGCTTTTTTATGGGCATCTATGCGGCTATACTTTGGTTACCCTTTGATAAAGGCGCAGGAGCGCCGAAACGGCCCGTCAGGGTACATGTATGGCTACTATGCTTCACGTTTATGGCTACCACTGAGATGAAAATACCCGTGGTCACTTAGCTGCTACTGCCTGTAGATGAGTATGATTTGCCTGCCTTATTAAATACTTGATTATTTACTATATGGATGTGCCGGTCCCATCATTTGTGGACACCTTGGTTTTTGCATTTGATTCATGGACTATATATATATTATATATATATATATATATATATATATATATATATATATATATATATATATATATATATATATATATATATATATATATATATATATATATATATATATATATATATATATATGTTGCAGGGTAGCGGCACTCACATCACATCAATAATCAGATACTGTAGTCTGTAGTATATCAACGTTTCACTATCTTTATTAGCGTCTTCAGGATCCTGAAGACGCTAATAAAGTTAGCGAAACGTTGATATACTACAGACTACAGTATCTGATTATTGATGTGACGTGAGTGCCGCTACCCTGCAACATATATTGGCAGCTGCTACTGTCTTTGAGGGCACCCGTTCAAAGTACAACTACCTTATTATTATCAGAAGGCACCCAGGGCAGTCCATATATATATATATATATATATATATATATATATATATATATATATATATATATATATATATATATATATATATATAAATTATAATTATGAATCAATAAAGCACTTTATTTTTAATCATATAGTGTGACCTGTGTCATTGAGATAAGCATGTGGTATTATATAGATTTATAGCAACCCACCAGCGCAATGTCTAAATTCCACCGTTGTTATATTAAGTAATGATATAAGTATCGTTTTTTGGGATACTCATTTTGATAGATATTTTCCTCTTTTAATTTCTTTCTTTCTTTGTTTTTGTAAATATAAGTGAGGCTGTGTATGAACATAAAATGTATATTGTAAAATGAGACAGCCAATACTGTTTTACGATAACTGTAATGGCTCGATGTAGAAGTATATTTTAACATCTAGGCGCTACATATCAGAAGAATCAGAATCACTTTATTGGCCATGTATACTCTCGTATACTAGGAATTTTTTGTGGATAAAGGTATTGGTTCTATTCACTGTTATTGAATGTTAAAATTGGTAATAAATTTCAGATATGTTGCTTTGTTATGTCTGTTCAGTATCACTATATTTTATTATATGTTGTATTGTACAATATGTATTTTAAAATTATAAATATTACTCAATTAATAAAAGAAATACAAATTCAAATTTATAAAATTTTGCTGACTAATGGTCAGACATTTGTCATTTTATTCTGATGCTAATGCTACCATTTTTAAGACATACAGTATTTCTATGGTAAATACATAGACACAGTTGCGAGCACTTAGAAAGCAAGATTTCTACGCCAATCACATTTTGTTTTTCAAGTTATTAATACAGAAAACCATGATCAAAATGTTCTCACATGATTCTCAAAACAAAACTCTTGCAACATTTTTAATTAAAAAAATGTAAAGGCAGGTGCCTCTAAATCATGGCTGGGCAACACCGACCCTCCAGATGTTAATGAACTACACATCCCAGGATGCTTTGCATTAGTTTTGCTATGTGGCCATGCTGAAACTGATGCAAGGCATGCTGGGATGTGTAGTTCATCAACATCTGGAGGGCCGGTGTTGCCCAGACCTGCTCTAAATTGTTTGCACAACAAAGTGATATTGAGACCTACAAAAAGTCCTGTACAATCAGAGTGACCACTGGTGACAGCCCGCACCGCATATCCAGCTTTGTGCAGCAATACAGCAGGAGATATCCAGAACACAGTGTGAACCAGACGGCGTTACAGAGGGAGAAGGAGAGCCGGTATCCTGACCCCGGGGAATTAATACATCATGCCCTTTTGAACTGTACGTCTACAGTTCCTAGTGATCTGGTAATTAACCCCCTATATGCTGACAAACGGAAGATTTTGGATGAATGTTTGTTTTGGATACATGTCTATTATCATTCATGTTTTTATTGTTCCTTGTTGAGGAAACTGTCTCTTATGTAATAAATTGTGTTGCATGTGGTACTACACCATAAGAGGTTTTGTGTTTTATCCCTACATGTGGAATATTGGCTGAAGGAATTTCAGCAGAAAATCACGCTACTAAGCGCTGGATAAGTCTGTTAACTCTATCTTGTATTTTGGTGATTTTTGGTGAAGGTTTTAAAGGAGAACCTTATTTCTGAGTTCTACGGATTTTCCTGGCTGCTAATTTGCGCACGTTTGTCTATCCTTACACACACAGTTTGCTTTGGCACTTCTTAAATTTGCATGGGCCACCCATCAAGACAGCAACAGGAATACTATCCAATTTGAGCTCTGGCTTTGCCTATCATAAAATGAGTGGACAAACAGAAGCGCAATTCTGTCTACCACCACAAAAGTGAACTAAAAGATGACAGTTGTTAGGGCACACCCAAATACTGTATCCACATATAGGGGGTTATTCTGGTTGATTTGCTCAGGCGCAAATTTGCATCCTTGCGAGTCATTCAGATCCCGCCTTGTGAATGGTGATATGCCGGCCCATAAACAGCCATTCGCAGCCTGCGGGGTAACACCCACATTATTCAATGGTCGCCGACCATCGAATGATGTGGAACGTGCACACAGATCTAAGGTTGCTCAGAGCAACCTTAGATCTGCATGCACATTCTGAGGGAAGTAGGCGGGCAGCTGACATCCGGTGCATTCCAATTATTAATAAAGTACATTATCATAGAAGTATATATTATATAATTTTCATGGGGCCCAGGCCTCGCACTCTTTAATGATTACCCAAGCCTCTGATACAGCTGACCACACCCCTTCTGGAGATTAGTCACACTAAGGGCCTTATTCTAGTTCACTCTTTCTGACAAAATCCTTCTTAGATGGACAAAACCATGTGCACTGCAGGGGGGGCAGATGTTACTTGTGCAGAGAGAATTAGATTTGGGTGGGGTTTTACTTCAAAGTGAAATCTATATTGCAGTGTAAAAATAAACCAGTCAGTATTTTCCCTGCACAGAAAAAAATTAACTCAAATCGAATGCGCTCTGCACATTTTACACCTGCCCCCCTGCAGTGCACATGGTTTTATCCATCTAAGAAGGATTTTGTCAGAAAGAGTGAACTAGAATAAGGCCCTAAGTTCTAAACAAGGTCCCAGACCACTGCATTCCCCAGTGGGCCCTTCATGTCCCAGTCCAACACTAAACTGAACCACATGTTATAGTTGATAATATCAAAAGGGATTATTTTAATTGCATGACGAATTTTGATATAACCAGTAAGGAATAAAAAAATATTTTTTTTTACAATAAACAAACTTCATATATAATTCTTTAAACAAGAACAGTGATGATTGTTAGCCTTTACATGTAATTATGTAGACTGCAAGGCAAGTTATCTCTTCAACAATTCAATTAAAAAGGATGATATTAAATCTGATTAAAGCATGTGCCTAGTTTTCCCTCTAAAATCCATAGAAAGCTGCTAAATAAACAGGTCATTCAGCTAAGGCAGGCTGACCACCAATATGCTCTAATAAATTATGGCTCTAAAATTGACAAAGAACATAAGGAAGCATTGCACATGTATTTGCAATAGACTATACATGGGCAAAAAACTGCTAGAAAGATACACACATCCTGTACACAATATATTGTATATGAGTGTTGTGGGGGCGGTGCATATACACACACACATACAGTATATAAACACACATACACACACATATACGGACACTATGCAATTGTAAAGCCCTTTCCCATTTGGGCCATCTGCCGATGAACACTTTTTTTTATACTGCCTATTATACTGAAAAGCCTTTTATAAATAACTAGGTTTCTTGCATTCAAATGAAAAATTCAGAGGCATTTGTCACTTCCATTGAAACAGAGAATTTATCCAATGTTCTCCACATGACCATAAATCATTTCATTAGGTCCTGAACCACTAAACCATGGAATCCCAGGGAGCCATGGAACCCAGTGTGGGAGGGTTGAGATCAATGGGTCTACAACAACTAGGTCGACAAGCATTAGGTCAACACCACTAGGTCGACATGCAGAAAGGTCGACATGGGTCACGGTCGACATGGATCAAGGTCGACATGGATCAAGGTCGACACAAGCATTAGGTCAACATGGGCTAGGTCGACAGTCAAAAGGTCGACATGGGGTTTTCACTGTTTTTTTGCCCCGAATGTCAACAGTCGACATGGACACAGTTTGAAGTGCACCGCTTTACTCGCAATGCTTCGGGCATTGTTTTATTCTCCCTCCACACCCTAGTGGATGGTAGGGCATGATATACCGCCTGTCGGCACATGTCGGCTCAAAAAAATCAGTGAAAAATCCCATGTCGACATTTTTGCTGTCGACCTAGCCCATGTTGACCTAATGTGTGTGTCGACATAATGCCATGTCGACCTTGACTCATGTCGACCTAGTGGTGTTGACCCAATGCTTGTTGACCTAGTTGTTGTAGGCTTAATGACCGTATGACGTCTGGGAAACACTAAATTAAAAGTATTAATAGGCACCATCCTCTGTAAGCATTCTTTGTAATATTTACAAAGAAACTGTAAAATAACACATTGCTGTTCATGTCTCATCAGTTAATGCTACTGTGAAGCCCTAAAGGCCAAGCCTCTGTTTCAGCCAATACCCTCCAGGGATTATTGTGGAATTTCCTAAAATGGTGTCCATGCTAACGGGGATTAATTCTGATGTATTAATGAATCCTCACCACTGCAGAATATACCCACGTATGAAGAGCCGGCCCTAGGCATAGGCAAACGCATAGGGGCACCAGCAGCTTCTGCTGAATAAAATGATATGCAGCATGCCTATATTATGTGTGTGAGTGAGGCTGTATCTGCATATGAAATAGTGTATTCATGGAAATCACTGTAACATAGCATTCCGTATGCAGGTACAGCCACAGTCGCACACAGAATACAGGCATGCCACATATCATTTTAACCATCGGAAGCTCCTTGTGTGTCCTGGTCACATAACAATGCAAATAAGACGAATTTTCAGCAAAAAAAGCACCCAACAGTAGCAGAACTGGCCAGGAGCTGTATGGCCTTTTGAGGCAAGATGTATGAGGAAACATCTGTATCCAAGCAGAGGCAGAGATCACAGTGTTAGCGGCTGTGCGAGTGCTGTCTGCTGGTGGGTTGGTTGTGCAATAGTGTTCAACATATGTGTAAGGGGCATTATGTGTGTCATGTATAAATGCATTAATAATGTGCAACATACTGTATGTGTAACAGGCATTGTGTGTGTCATGTGTATAAGGGCATTAATAATGTGCAACATATGTGTAATGGGCATTATGTGTGTCATGTGTATAAGGGCATTAATAATGTGCAACATATGTGTAATGGGCATTATGTGTGTCATGTGTATAAGGGCATTAATAATGTGCAACATATCTGTAAGGGGCATTATGTGTGTCATTATGTGTATGAAGGGCATTAATAAAGGTTGGCATAATGTGTAAGGGGCATTATGTTTATAAGGATATTAATAATGTGTGTCATGTGTAAGGGGCATTACTGTGTGGTATTATCAGGGGTGCCGAGAGAAAGGGGTAGGGCATACAAATTACCCAGGTCAAAGTCTGATGGAAGGGCCCAGTGGGGGCCCCGGGCCCCCTCCCCATAAGTGACAGCAGCAGCTGCAGCTCTTCTCCTCTGCCCAGCACACACTGCTTTGTGCTGGGTTGCAGTGTGGCCATGGAGGTGCTTAAAATACAATATTTTCTCAGGATTTTTTAGGTATAATTTGAATAATGTGAGGAGTAATGTATATAAGGTAAAGTGGTACTACTGTGTGATGTAACGTGAATAAGGGACACCATCGTATGATATAATGTGAATAAAGTTGCACTACTGTGTGGCGTAATTTGAATTGGGGTTACTATTGTGTGGCCATGCCCCTTCCCAGCAAGAACACACCCCTCTTTGGGCTGTGCACCGAATGTGGGCACTGTTTCTATTTAAAATATTGCGGGTAGGAGCACCAAAATTATGACTGCTATGATGAGGGTTGATGGTGCTGGGAAAGGGGAGCAGGGTCAGAGGCGGAACTAGTGGCGGTGCTAGGGGGCACCAGCCAAAATCTTGCCTAGGGCGTCAATTAGGCTAGGGCCGGCTCTGCATGTATGTCCTGTATCAATTTCCTGCCAGTCTAATTAACATCCTTAGAAATATCTGGCAAATGCCATTCCTTAACATCTCTTTGATGAAGTCTCCTGACTCCATGATATTGGACAGATAAATTGTACAAATTGTCAACTGCACGTTTACTACCTACCATATGTCTGCTTTTTGTTTATCTTTTATTATGCATTCAATTTACTATTTTTAACCATAAAGATATGTGAAGTCTTATATTTGAGACAGATATAGAAGTGGTTCTAAGTACCAATTGTAAGAGTCTGATGGTGGCAGCACATTGGGCCAGATGTACTAAGCTTCAAAAGTGATAAAATGGAGAGTGATAAACAAACAACCAATCAGCTCCTGCCTGACAATTTTCAAGCACAGCCTGTGACATGGAAGTTAGGAGCTGATTGGTTGGTTGTTTATCACTCCCTTTTATCACGTTCGAAGATTAGTGCATCTGGCCCATTACATGCCAACTGCACAGTGGGTGGGCACAGTAACAGGCGGTTACTGATGGTGAGATAGAATACTCTAACAGCCCAAGTCCAGTAAGACCAAACACATCTGTGATCACTGTACGCTCCAAAGGTGCATCTGTTCAAAAGAACTATGGACATTGCCCAAAACATTAAGATAATGTGGAATATTCTTAAATATCATATTCTTACAGGTATGATAACCTGACAAAGCTAAACTTGTAGACTCACCTCAAATCGTTGGGAGTTTACTTTCTTGCCTCGCTTGTTCCATGTTACTCTGGGTTTGGGGTCTCCGGTAGCCTGGCACACAAAAGAAGCCACACCTCCAGAAACCCCTATTTCATCTGTGGGCTTTTTAGTGAACTCTGGGAGACCTTTGAAAGCAAGAAATAGAGAATGAAAGTTTAGCCAGAATACACAAGAAGTAATAGCATTGGTAAAATAATGGCAGCACATCTGCAAATATTTGGATTTTAGTGCATATATTGCATTTACTCATGAATTAAAGAAACCATTTCAGGTATAATGATAATGTGGTGTATAATATTGTTACAACTATAATATCCATTAAAAAGAGCAGTCATTTTTGATTGAGCTCAAATGCTTATCGCCAATATAGAGCAACTTTTCTTTAAATAAAAAAAAAAAGGAACAGTAAAGTGATACTGATATATAGGCCTGATTCTGGTTGGCACGCAAAGCAGCAAACTATGTAATGCCGCCCCCCAGGTGTGCAAATGGCCATCCCCCGCTAAACGCTGAATGTCCCTGCAGCACTTTGAATAAACATCCATGATTTCTGTAGAGCTCGCTAATCTAAATCAGTTACTGGTGACTTAGATTAGCGGCACCCTGCTCCGAGAACAGGGAGGGCAGAGGTGACCACACCCGGAAGGCAGTATTCTACTGGGCACACCGAGCATTTTGTGGGTACACCCAGGAAACACTGGGCATGCGAACGCCCCCTGGACGCCTACTCCATGATCCCCCCCAAGGCAAGTGCCTCGGAGACTATGCAAGTCTCTGAAGGTGCCCGCAGAGAAGGCCTGCACATGAGCAGAACTTCAACATCTAATTCCCTGTACGAATGTATAAGGGAGTATGCAAATCAGAATCACCCCCTATGTACACTAATGCAGGCCATATATCTACTACGTAGTTTCCTATCTTTCCGATACTGATCCTATCCGCTAAACTATGGATGTTAATTTGACAATGGTTGGTAAAAATGTGCATGTTAAAAATTCCCAACTCAATGAATCTGATCCTTTTGGGTCAGAACTGGAGATTACAGAATTTCTAACACGCTGGATTGTGCCAATGACCAAATGCAGTCATGGCAGCGGGGAGCGGAAAGCGGAATCCCTGCCCCTGCCCGTCTCTACTTCAGGGAGACGGGCAGGGAGGCTGCGGAGGGCGGCAGCGGGCTCCGTCAGAACATGGCACGCTGCCTAACCCTCCATAGCATCTAAATGTGACCCCTCTTACCTAAGCCTAACCCAAAAATTCTATTAGTGCCTAAACCTAACCCCCCCCCCCCTTCTAACCCACCATGCATACTCACCAATCATGTTACCAACTGTCGGTATTTCAGCATTGGCATTATGGAGGTTTTTGATGTTCCGACGCCGGACTTCTGAAGGCAGTCAGAATGCTAGACTCGTTATACTAAATGCCGGGATCGTGACTGCCTCCCTTAATAACTAAAAAACACAGCCTAAGTCAAGTAGATACACAAATTCTAGTCAAGTATTTCCTTATGAGTATGCCTCATTTTAGTGACCGGATATAGACAGGAGGCAGTGTAGTTTCAACACTAACAACTAAAAATAATTCTCTATACAACATACTTCAAATTTATGACTAAAATACTTAAAACACCTATTTTAAGTCTTTTTTTTTTTAAATAAAGTCTTTCAAAATCAGCAATGCGAACAGTACAGAGCAGATGATATGTTGCACAATTACCAATCATCAAATTCAATACTAATCAACAGCTTTGTATATTCATGCATAAGAATTATACTGTGTGTATAACAATTTCAATAAAATATCTTTTTAGAAATATTCAGTGTCCGCATTCGGTTCATCAAAAAAAAAACTGTCAAAAATTCTTATTTTATAATTGGTAGAGTAACATCTAAACATACAAAAACAGAGAAAGAAACTACTTAAAAAAGGAAAGGAAAAGGGTAGAAGAAAGAAAAGAAAGTAAAGAAGATATCATGCAGTATATATCCCCACAGCAGGTTGCTATTAAAGGACATCAATGAATAGCCACACAATATGTGTTCAATTTCATGTGGGCATTCTATATTTTCCAATAGTTGCTACGACCGTACAGCCAACACATTTGACAGTCACGTCCCAAGCATTCTTCCAAAGCCAGGCCATTGGCCAGCCTATAGCGTGGAGTGAGGGGACTCTAACCATCTAGACCACAACTTCTCAAATTTAGGTAGTGAGCCACGAGACATATAAACGTACTTTTCGTGTTGTACCGTTGCATTCACCAGGGCCTTCCATTCAGCCAATGAAGGACCTGCACTGGCCATCCAGTATTGGGCTATTAGAGTCTTAGCCAATGCACATAAGTTAATAACATATAAGCATTCAATATTATTCAAGGGGGCAGTTTCCCTTCCCCACAACACACAGAATTTGGGTATTAATGACTGTTCTGGGATCCCAGTGGAAGCTATGATAGACTTCACTTGGGTCCAGAAGGAGAACACCACAGGACACTCCCACAGTAGATGCCAAAAACAACCTGGAGTGTAGTGACACCTATGGCACTCTGCAGTAGCTCGGCCTCTGAATGTGGCCAACCGAGCCGGAGTCAAGTATGTCCTATGTAAGATGAATAATTGTATCTGTTGAAATCTAGCACATACAGTAGCCTGTCTCGGAAGCGCCAGCACCTCCTCCCACTCCTCCTCACTGAGGCAACCGACATCCCCCTCCCACCGGGCTTTCAAAGTAGACGGGGGGCCCGGATGTACATATGACAGTAATAATGAATAAGATAGGGATATAACCTTAGTTTGACCCAAATTATTTACAAACAATTTCAGAGGGGAAGACTGTAATACAGGTGGGCTGTTACTAATCTGGGTGTTAAGTGCATGCCGTAGCTGTAGGTATCGAAAAAAAAGTATATTTGGGACAGGCCATACTCCTCTTTCAACTGTTGGAATGATTTCAGCACAGTGGCCTCATACAATTGACCAATTGTCACCACCCCCCGGGACGACCAAAGTCGCCTGCCCGATAGACAGGCCAGCTCAGACAGTCCGGTGGAGTGCCAGAGGGGAGCCTCAGGGTCTATAGAGGTAAATCCCATCAAATGTTGAGCCTCCCTCCATATCCTAATGGCTTGAACAACCAATAAAGGGGCATCCCCGGGCAATCTTCCACCCAGTAGCAGCTGTGTTGGTGAAGCGGTGGGACATACCTGTTGGACCAAATTAGCAGGAAGTGATACCTGATCTGCTGCCTACACCCATAATCTAAGATGAGTCAATTGACACGAGTAATAATACAGCCTAAAATGTGGCAATGCTAGTCCACCCTCCGTTCTCGGCCTTGTAAGTGTAATTAAACTAATTCTGGGGCGTTTTTTTCGCCCAAATAAGGGATGACAATAAGCTATTCAACTGTCTGAAAAAGGAAACCGGTATATATAAAGGGGCCTGCTGTAATATGTATAGTACCTTGGGCTGTATGATCATTTTAATCAAGCTGACTCTTCCGATAACGTTTAGGGGCAATTTAGTCCACACTAATTGTTTATGTTTAATATATAACAGTAGTGGGGTAAGATTTAAAGGGATAAAGTCTTTACGGTTATTCGTAATAATGATCCCAAGATACTTAAACTGGGAGACCCAACCCAGCGGGAGAGAAACGTCTGGGTCCTGAGGTGGTAAACCACGCAAGGGCATAATGGATGATTTGGGCCAGTTAATGGTGAGACCAGAGAACCTCACAAATTCCGCCATCACCCGTAAAATGATTGGCATGGATAATCTATAGGCTCTCAAAAAAAGGAGCAGATCATCTGCATATAGGGCCACAGTATCAGTCCTTGAACCCAATTCAAGTCCAATCACCTCTGAGTGATCCCTTAAAATACATGCAAGCGGTTCTATCGCTATGGCAAAAAGACCAGGGGAGAGTGGACACCCCTGCCTAGTACCCCTACCTAAGCGAAAGGGAGACGAGACTTGACCACTGACGGAGATCCTGGTCATCGGACACAGGTATAACAGCCTCACCCACTGCAGAAAATTCGGGCCAAACCCCATACGTTTCATTACATGCCACAGGTAAGGCCATTCTATAGAATCAAAAGCTTTGTTGGCATCCAGCGAAACAATGGCCGAACTCACCTCCTGTGCATGTTTTGCTTCCAGATGGGTAAACAGTCGCAGTAGATTTTTACTGGTGGACATACCAGGCATGAAGCCGGTTTGATCCGGATGGATAATAGACAATATAATTTTCCCCATACGATTGGCCAGGACCTTCGCCAAGATCTTGGCATCAGTAGTAATTAAGGAAATAGGCCTGTATGAGTCAGGGTAATCAGGGTTTTTTCCCGGTTTAGGCAAAACTACTATAATGGCCTCCGTCATAGAGTCTGGCATGGCCTTAAGCTCGAAAAGATTGTTAAATAGCTTCAATAGCCTGGGGGCAAATAAGTCTAAATAGGGGACTTGTATAATTCCACTGGAATGCCCTCAATACCTGGGGGCTTGCCATTCGGGAAGGATCTGATCGCTGTCTCGATTTCATCAATTGTTATTGGGGCCTCCAATGATAGTTGGGCATCATTAGATAATGCGGGTAGACGTATGCAATCTATATATTCATAAAGGACATCCCGCGAGCACGTCATTCTAGAGCTATATAATTCCTGGTAAAAGAGAAAGAATACCTCAGCAATATCTACAGTGGATGTTTTCAGCTCCCCATCACTATCATATATCTGTGCAATTGAATTAATAGGGCGGTCTGAATGCACTAAGTGCGCAAGCAGACTACCAGTCTTGTCCGCACTCATATATCAACGATGGGACTGAAATAGGAGCTTGCGGGCATTGCCCTCTTCCAAGTGTGATACCCATGCAGCCTGTGCCTGGTCCCACAGCAATCTGGACCCTACTGAACCATCTTTTAAATACCCAATCTCCAAATCACGACACCTCTCCTCTAGGTCCACCCCCCGTTTTCTAGATGATTGTTTAAGAGAAGCTATTTTTGATATTAGGGTACCTCTCAAATATGCCTTAAATGAGTCCCAAACCACCGGGGCAGGGGCAGTACCTATATTAGTAGAGAAATATCCTTCCCATAAGGCCTAGAGATCCTGGGTTTCCCCGAACTGAAGCAGCCATGAGGGATGCAACTTCCAAAAGGACTGTCCCCTTGGGCACCCCACCTCCACAGTTAACATAAGGGGAGAGTGGTCTGAGACCCCTCTCGCTTTGTAGCAAATATCTGTGAGCCTCGGCAGAACCGAGGGCGAGACAAGGGCAAGGTCAATGCGAGAAAAGGAGTGATATGTCCTAGAAAAACAAGAGAATTGGGCGGTATCAGGGTTTTTTATACGCCATGCATCTCATTAGCCTAACGACAGGATATAATTGGCAAAGGTTGAGGGGCGCTCACCTGGAGAGGCAGATCCAGGGGGCCTCCACCTATCCAGACTGACACTCATTATATTATTAAAATCCCCAAGACATATAACAGGTGTGTCGGGTGACTGGGCAATAAATGTAGCCGCATGCCGCAGAACCTCATAATTAAAGGGAGGAGGTATATAGACCGCTAAAACAAAAAAGGACTGTGAATAAAGCTTACAATTCAAAAAGACATACCTACCTAAAGGGCCAGTTTTTATAGAGATTAACACAAATTGTACTGATTTTTTAATGAGTATCGAAACTCCCCTAGAATGCGTGGTGTGTGAGGCATAATATATCCAGCCCACTCAGGACCTGCGTAGCGATAACAACCTATTACCTTCCAAATGGGTTTCTACCAAGCAGGTTATGTCTGCGCCATACTGCCTAATCATTCTGAGCACCAATGAGCGTTTAACTTTATCATTGATCCCGCAGACATTCCAGGTTAATACAGAAAAATGTGACATTTAAGGGAGAAGGTCAAATGTTATTAAGGAGAGGCAGTTTGGGGGAATCTCCCCCCTGGATCGTACAATGCACTACCAATAGCCTTTACAGCCCACCACACATTCTCTATGCATAGCCATAGCATATCTATGTGAGTTGCATGACAAAGAAGGAAGAAAAGAGAGAAAAGAAACAGAGACAAATAAAACCCATTATAACCACCTCCCACCCCGTATACCATCCCGAACTGTGGCATACTTAAATCCCTAACCTTTAAACTAAACCAAAAAGGGGATAAACAGGAGTAACCCAAATATCCCCTAGGAAGCAATCAAATAATAGCTACCAATGCTAAACTAAACCGAACCATGAAGCCCCCCAGCCATATATAATAGCATTGACTGGCAAGGCATCAACCCTTAACTGAACAAAGCATATAACTGAGAGCCATACCCACAAAAAACACATAGAGCAAGCCCCCATATAAACACATGGAAAATAGCATCAATGCTAGAGGGACCCTAAACACAAAGCTCAATAGGGTGCAACAGTCCTGTGAAGGATCAGTCCGGAGCCAACTGTCGGGCGCCAGGGGCAAAGCGGTCTAGCCAGGCCGCCGCCTCACGAGGACTGTTAAATAATTTGGTTTCTCCCTCCGCCACCACCCGTAGCCTGGCCGGAAACAGCATAGAGTAGGGTAGGTTTAAGTCACGCAGCCTGCAATTCACCGACACAAACAAAGCCCTCTCCTTTTGCACCTCCACGGCAAAGTCCGGAAATGTAGAGATAGTCACTCCATTCCTGCACATTGGGCCCCTGGTGTGATTCAACCGGAGGACCGTATCCCGGTCCTTATAGTGCCGAAATTTAGCAATAAATTCCTGGGGGGCGACCCCGGAGGCAGTGGACGGGAGGGAACCCTGTGGGCCCTCTCTACTGCAAACTGAGGAGTGAAAGACTCTTTGCCATATAGCTCCAATAACCAGTCCTCTAAAAAGGACTCAGGCGATGAACCCTCCTCCTTTTCAGGCAAGCCAACAAACCTCACATTATTCCTTCTTAGACGGCCCTCCATATCCTGAAGCTTACTCTGGATATTCGCTACTTGTTGCGTTAAGGTAGAGACCGTTGTTTTAATGAGGTTCACCGCGTCCTCCACCGTACTGTAGATACTCGGGTCTCCACTTCTCCCACGCGTTCGCGAATGCGTTGCACATCTTGCCTGAGCAGTGATAGATCGCATTGTACTTTTTCAATTTTATCTGAAAGCCTTTTTTCACTGCCAGCAATAGCTTCCAGGACTTGTTGGAAGGAGTCTGTGACAGGAGGAGTAGCATTAGAGGAATAATTCGTATCGACTGGCTCTCCAGAGCCCGACAGGCTGTCCACACAGGAGGTACTCTGGCTCTGCGTATCAGGGCCTCTGGTAAACTTTGCTAGTTTTGCTGCAGCACTGGAGTGGTGGTGTTGTTTCACCATGATGATTAGATATTATACACAGGCCTGTCTGTGTACAGATGGGGGTTCACCCCACAACAGGATTGACAGTATATGCAGATCAGGTATAATGCAGGGGAGGTGTAGGTAAATCAAGTTCCATGTGGTCTCAGCCACCTCCAAGCAGTCAGCAGGGTATGCACAAGGGTGTTTTTATATATTTCAGGTGTGAGTGGGGGAGGAGGTACAGCACCCGCTGTGCAGGAGCAGAGGGCCCCCGCCGCCTCTGGACACCAAGATGGCCGCCGGAGTCCCAGGGCGCCTCCCAGATAACAGGCCCCAACACTGTGCAGTCTGGACGAATGGAGCCGCTGACCGCCAGCAAGTCAGCACGGATCAGCTCCCACGTCCGAGTGCCCGCACTCACCCCCTTCCCTCGCCGCGAGCAGACGGTGCGCTGAGTCAGCACAGCGGGGCCGCGATGAAGAGCAAGCCGCACACCTCCACCAGGTCCCCTCCGCTCCGGCCGCACACCTCCACCAGATCGCGGGTGCCACGGGCTCACCAGGTACCGCGGGCAGTAGGGAAGCCTCTCCGGGGTCGGATGCGGCGATGCCTGGGGTCAGGATGGGGAAATCAGGATTGATAGCCGAGGAGCCTCAGTGTCCCACGTCCTACTCTCTAGCCGCCGTAGCCACGCCCCCCTATTTTAAGTCTTTAATAAACACTACTACAAAGCTTTACATAAAGACTTGATTACATATTCTAGGTGGTTTATGGAATACAAGCACAAGACTGGCGGATGGGAGCCGGTGGCCAGAAGACAGACAGTAGCATCCCAATAATCAGAATCCTGACAGGGGCTGGGAAAATATCTCCACCTACCCCATTAATCACCCTCTCCAGCTCTTAGTGCCTAAACCTAACTATCCCCGCCACCCCGCAGCCTAACCGTTACCCTCCCCCTTAGTGCCAAACCCTCCTTTTTTAGTGCCTAACCATAACCCTTCCTCACCGCAGCCTAAACTTTATATAGCCCCATATGCACTAGGTGACTTTTTAACACCCCCCCCCCCCCCCTTTATTGGTTGTACATTCAAGTCAATTTGGTCTATGAAGCCAATGACCTGCATGAGGGTCAGGGGTGGGTGACATCACTGAAAGATATAGTTCAGTGTGTATGCACTATCTAGTTTGACCAGCGGCACCACCAATATACTGTAGTTAGCTACATCCGTGGTGTCCCTAGTCGACTAGTGTGTATGGGGCTTATCTCTACACTAATTAACTCCTGAGCTGACAGCAGATGCCTGACTAATCTTTCTATCATATACAAATGTAGCGCATCTCAGCCAGCTCAGGGAATCGCCAGTTTCCCCATCGCATCTGATGGGGATGCGCGAGCATCTCACACGCAGGCGAGTCCCCTTCACGCGGCGGCGGGGAGCGGAATCCCAGCCCTTGCCCGTCTCCACTTCAGGGAGACAGGCAGGGTTAGAAGGGGTGCGGGCAGCTACAGGGGAGGGGCGGAGAGCCTGGGAAGGGCTCCATCAGAACAGGGCACGCGCGCATCTCCTGCACGTCTGACCCCTTCTGGCGGATGGCGAGCAGCGGCAATTGGCGATAGAATCCCCAGGAGCAGCTTCATCTGTATACTGGAACTAAGAAACAATCTTCTGAGGAAACCGGCACTTGCTAGACCAGAGAAACGTGTCAAGAGTCTCTAGTTCAAAAACAGGGACACTGTGGGACACTTTCTAATACTACAAACAGCTATCCTTTAGCAGCTCCTGAGCCCGACAGAGACCAGGCAATTGTGAGTGTACCTCTCCGGACCGCCTCCTTAGCCTTTGGAGGAGACGTGGAGACTGTGAGCACATAACATCAGGTGCTGGAGGAGACTGTGAGTGGACCGGTATTGGGTGCCGTAACCACACGCTGCAGGTATCCCAGCCTTGTGGCTCACTTGCCTGAAGCCGTAGCCCCATACACACTGGCCGAGGTACAGCTACCTACAGGGGACTGTGAGTAGACCGGCAAGGCAGCATCGGGTGCCGTGAAAACACCCTGAGGTGTCTCTAGCCTTGCGACCTACTGTCTGGAGCTGGAGCTCTGTGGACATCAGCTGAGATACAGCTACCTGTACATTGCAGGCAACAGCCGCCAGCTCTCTGCCCGGCCCCCCTTCTTCCCCCTTTTCCCCCTCCAGTCACTCACAACCAGTGGTCTCCTGAAAAACAGCTCTCCTGCCACTGCCGTAGACAGGCGGGGTACCAATTACCTCTGGTGTGCAACTCTAAACAAGGGTACTTATGTAGTATCTGGGCTGCCGATTTAGAAATCGGATCGGATCGCATCGCATCGTATCGCATCGCATGCGACCAAATCGTATGCGATGCGATGGTCAAGATTTTTCCATAGGATTCAATGTTAAAATGGTCTGAGTCCATTTTAACATAGAATTTAATGGGAAAAAGGGGTCCTTTTCCTTTCCCCACTATCCAAGTGGGCATGGAGTTGGACATAAACCTGTGGCGAGCGTAGCGAGCCACCGAGCCCGAAGCGTGGCGAGCGTAGCGAGCCCCGCGAGGGGACACAGAATACTTTTTAAGAAATATGCGTCCCCTCGCGGGGCTCGCTTCGCTCGCCACGCTTCGGGCTCGGTGGCTCGCTGCGCTCGCCACGCTATATAAAATCAACTCTATGCCCACTTGGATAGTGGGGAAATGAACAGGACCTTCGTAACATTGAATCCTATGCAAAATCGCATCGAATCGCATCGCATCGCATCGCATCTGATTGTATGCCTTAAGGTAAGGCATACAATCACAAAATCGGCAGCCCAGATACCACATAAGTACCTAAACAAGTGGGACAATTTGCTACTGATGGGCACTTCATCCTGTTTATCCCGTTGGAAACTATAAATTGTCAACTGCCTGTGTTCAACCCTGTGTATGCACAATACAATTTGGAGTTAACCCTTCTTCCACCTGGAGTGCTTGTGTTGTTATCCACTGAAAGTGTAACTAGATACAAAGATTTGCAACAAACAGAGGCTCACAAACTTTGACCGCCACTGGTGAGAATTGAGAACTGTCTATAGTTGTGACTTTAATTTAAAAGAAATACATGCGAAACAAGTGTTTATTAGAATTATTGTGCATGTGTCAATGTTAAATCATTTATTTTATAATATCTAACACTTTTTTATGTGCTATTAATAAATATTATACCTGATTTTCAATTTGTGGCAAATTGTGGCAATTGCGCTCTCTTCTCATTTATGATAATGTGTGGTATTTGTTTTGAGTGATGCAGAATCACTCTTGAGAGCAGCACTTGTCACAAACTTTGGTACTTGTGTACTAGCACGGCGCCCATCGCATCGCAGACCATATCGCATGCGATGCGATATCGGCCGATGTTCTACAATGTCATACACTTTTAAAATTGTATGGCATTGTATATAGCATACAATGCGATGGGATGCGATTATAAATTGTATAAGCACCCTAATGGGTGCTTACAATGCTTAAATGCCCCCCCCACGCCACCCCCCAAGTATAAACATGAACCCGAAGCGTGGCGAGCGCAGCGAGCCCGCGAGGGGCGGCGGTACACGTCCTACGACCTTTTCATACCCCCACTATCCACGCAGCGAGCCACCGAGCCCGAAGCGTGGCGAGCGCAGCGAGCCCCGCGAGGGGACGCGGATACCTTCACAGGTATCCGCGTCCCCTCTCGGGCTTCACAGGTATCCGCGTCCCCTCACCACGCTTCGGGCTCGCCACACTTTATAAAATCAACTCCACGCCAACGTGGATAGTGGGGATATGAAAAGTTCGCAGGACGCGGGCTCGCTGCGCTCGCCACGCTTCGGGTTCACGTTTATACTTGGGGGGTGGCGTGGGGTTGCATTTAAGCATTGTAAGCGCCCATTAGGGAGTTTAAAAGCACCCATTAGGGTGCTTATACAATTTAATGTCGTATATGGGTCAAAATCGCATCACATGCCATCGGGTGTATGGCATGCGATGCGATAAAAAAAATCGGCCGACTAATTATCGTGGGCGCAGTGCTAGTACACAAGTACCCAAACTTTTATTACCTAATTACCCGCCTTTTTTAAAAATTGTTTATGCGCCTGATATCACTGTTTTTGCTGTCATGTTGTGTATCTAAATATATCACACATCTGCGACAAAAGACTCAGGGTGTTTCTCTCAATCATTCACTGATGTAGGGTAAAAGTACTGTACATTTCTATCCCAGAAACATACTTATGATTTACTGGCTTTTTTACTATGCTCTGCTTTTTGTCTGAAGAGTTCTTTGATGGAAACAATGTACATGTATAACCAGAGCCTGATTTGTGAAGCACGGGTCTAGGGGCGGCACAAACTGTGGGCGGCAGGCAGCCAGGAGCCTCGCCCGGCACATGTCACTAGCTCCGGGTCTCTACGGGCAGCAGCATCGGATAGCCGAGCAGGAAGCAGGAGCACTGATATCACCCCTTTGCACAGCTGCCCATAGAGACCTGGAGCTAGTGACCTGTGCCAGGTCGAGGCTGTACTGTGTGCTGCAGCCATCGATAGTGCTCCCTCTAAGGGTGCTGCCTGTGCCGGGCCGCATGCATTCTCCCTTTAGAGGCTGAGGTGTCAGTGGCTGAGGTGTCAGTGTGGCCGGCCGCCAGCTGCAGAAGGATGACAGGGGGACCCTGCAGGGGCTGCAGGCAGAGATGTTCCATCGGCATGGAGAGGCAGCTGGAGGACGCGCTGGCGGGGCCGCTTTCCAGCTCTGTCACCAACCTGCAGTGCGAGGAGCGGCAGCTGCAGGAGAAGGCAGAGAGGCTGAGCCGGGCGGCGGGACTGAGTGCCGACCAGGGGCTGGCCAGGTACACGGAGGAGGGGGGCGTCCAACAGTGTGGTGCCTGGGGGCGGCAAGACCCCTAAATCCGGAACTGTGTATAACGATGACTAGTCATATGTGCAAATGTACATTATTAAGATGTTATTAAACAGTTTTCCTGAAAAGAGTAAGATATTGGGCAGCACGAACGGTGTAATGATTAGCATTACTGCCTCACAACACTGAGGTCATGGGTTCAATTCCTAACATGGCTGTAACTGTGCGGAGTTTGTATATTCTCCTTGTGCTTGCATGTGTTTATTACAGGTACTCTGGTTTCCTCCAACAATCCAAAAATATACTGTAGGTTAATTAGCTCCTAAGAAAATTAACCGTAGAATAAATGTATGTGTATGTACATGTGATAGGTAAGCTCCACTGAGGCAGGGAGTGATGTGAATCTTCAAATATTCTCTGTAAAGTGCTGCAGAATATGTGTGCGCTATAAAAAATAATGGTAAACAATAATGCTAACAAATAATACTGTATCAACATACTTTTTCCTAATTTCCATCGTAGGTACACTTGAACTGTGAGAGGCAATATGTGGGGGGAAAAAACAGGAAATCACATTGTATGATTTCTTTGTATACTAGGTGATTCATCGCGCCCTTCGGGCACTCTTTACACCGTCATAAGGGGCTATGCCCCATTCAAAGTAGAAATATATTTGAGTGTGATGTATGTTTGTTATTTGGTGAAGGATGTGCTTAAAGGCTATGTGAGCGAGAGCTGAAATGTTGTAAAATTAAAGTGCATATAATTGTGTAGGGGGTGTAGGCTGTTATAGCGTTATGAATAATGTTTTGGCACTGAAATGGTGTGAGTGATGAGGCGTTGGGTGTGTAGTGGTATGGGGTGGTGTGTGGGTGTTTATGTAGTGTGGGTGTTGCGTTCGTTAGGCAGATGTGTGAGTGCACACACACCTAAAGTAGTTTGTAGGTTGCAGGCTTATTTGAGATAACATTAAGGGAGGTGTGAGTGATGAGGCTTTGGGGGTGTATTGTTATGGAGTGGTGGGTGGGTGTATATTTAGTGTGGGGGGGTTTGCGGTAGTTAGCCAGATATGTGAGAGTGCACACACACCTAGAATGGGTTGTAGGGTGCAGGGGTAAGGCAGATAATCTTAAGAGATGTGAGGTGAGTAAAGCAGCGTTGGTTGTGTAGTGGTATGGGTGTATATGCAGTGTGTGTGTTGATGTGTGAGTGCACAGACACAGAGAGGGTTGTAGGGTGCAGGCTTAAGGGAGATAACAATAAGGGAGGTGTGAGTGATGATGCGTGGACAGAGGTGTAGTGCTATGGGCTGCTGGGTGGTTGTATATTAAGTGCGGGTGTTGGGGTAGTTAGGCAGAGGTGTGAGAGGGCACATAGATAGATTAAGTTGTAGGGTGCAGGAATAAGGAAGATAAGCTAAAGGGAGGTGAGGTGTGAGTGATGATGTGTTGGTGGTGTAGTGGTATGGGGTGCTGGATGGGTGTCAATTTAGTGTGTGGTTGTGAGGGAGACCCAGCCCTCAGGGGGGGGGGAGTGGTTGGACCCGCTGCTTCGGGGAAGGTGGGGGGTGTGCGGGCGGACCTGCTGCTCCGGGGGGTGGTGGTGTGTGTTCTCCAGGGGGGGGGGGGGGTGTATATAACGCTGGTCTTTTCCCTAGGGGGGGAGAGTTTGTGTATTATGCTGGGTGGGGGGCGGTATTCTAAGGCAGAATCTGGCTAGAATTTGTGTGTATAACGCTGTCAATCACTCTTATAACTCCGCCCAGCGTTATACACACAGGGGATGAGTGACAGATCTGTCTAAGAGATTCTTGCAGAAAATAAATATTTGGACAATCAAAAAGTTAAACTCAATACTGTAATATAACCTCGGTTGGCAATTTCAGAGGTCAAATGTTTCTCTGTAGATCTTGACCAGGTGTACACACACTGTAGCAGATATTTTGGCCTCTTCCATGCAGATCTTCTCTAGATCTGACATGTTTTGGAGCTGTCGCTAGGCAACGCAGACTTTCAACTCCCTCCACAGATTTCCGATTGGGCTGAGGTCTGGAGACTGGCTAGGCTACTGAAGGACCTTGTAATGCTACTTACGGAGCTACTCCTTAGTTGTCCGGGCGGTGTGTTTGGGATCACTGTCATGCTGGAAGACCCAGCCATGTTACATCTTCAATGCTCTTACTGAGAGAAGGAGGTTTTTGGCCAAAATCTCATGATATAATTCATCCTCTCCTTAATACAGATCAGTTGTCATGTCTTCTTTGTATAAAAGCAGCCACAAAGCATGAGGTTTCCACCCACATGCTTCATGGTGGGTATGGTGTTTTTGAGAGGCCAATCATCATTCATTTCCCTGCAAACACGGAGTGGAGTTTATAACAAAAAGTTATATTTTGCTGTCATCTGACAACATAACATTCTCCCAATCCTCCTCTGGATCATCCAGATGGTCACTGGCAAACTTTAGATGGGCCTGGACATGTGCTGGCTTTAGCAGGGGGACCTTTTGGGCACTGCAGGATTGAATCAATGATGAGGTAGTGTTACTAATGATAACATTTGTGACTGTTGTCCCAGATCTCTTGAGTTCATTGACCAGGTCCCCCCATCTAGTTCTCGGCTGATACCTCACCATTCTCAAGATCATGGGTCTTCAAACTGTGGCCCTCCAGCTGTTGTGAAACTACAAATCCCAGCATGCCTTTCCACAGTTTTAACACTCCCTTATAGCAAAACTGTGGCAAGGCATGCTGGTATGCTGGTCAATGAACTCAAGAGATATATATATATTAACAATACGTGACCACATAGGTACATTTGCAAGCGCTACAGCACTACATCTTTTCCAGTGTTACACTGTGATAACTATATTCCCCAGAATCCACAGTGGGCTTCCAGCGCTACCAAATAATGTCATCCTGATGCGCCCACCCCCACGGCAGAACAGTGTCTCAGCTGCTGGCACCTATTGTTCTCCTGACACACTGCACTATTTATGAAATCACTTTTTGCGCTTTTATTTTGATTGTCATCCTGATGAAAAGATCTGCAGGACCTTGAAACGTTGACGGAATAAATCAGTGCTTTCCACTGAGTGCTGCTTGGTAGAGGAAATGCTGCTTGCTTATTTGATTCATAAGCAAGGCACCTTGGCTATTTTACCTGTAGAAAAGAGTGCCAGACACACATGTTGTATGTATTGGACGTTGCTTTAGTCTTAAAGGGGGAAATTTACTAATATGAATTCGTAAAAAATAGGTGTATTCGTAGGCAGAAATACAGTACACCTATTTTTTACACATTTTGTATTTTCGGGATTTACTATCCCAAAAATACAGCAATTCGTATTCTTAAAGATGGGACATTCGTATTTGTATTTACAAATACAAATGTCTACACCATCGATAGGATATGACAGGAATCACTATTCAAAAGTATGGTGTTTCTAGATTTACTAAGCAGCCGTATTTATAATACGGCTGCTAATTGGTGTAAAACAGGCTAATTGGTGTAAAACAGGCATGAAAATACGACAGGAAAATACACCTTGATTGTCCTGTCGTATTTGGCTTTAGCCTGCACGGATCAGTCAGATGGCTCCAGGTCAGGCGCTGGTTCCCAAAATACGGGGGACTAAATGACTAGGGGTCCCCCGTATTTTAAGAACCAGCCCCAGGCACAACCAGCCAGCAGGGTAATGCCACAGCCGGGGGGAGACTTTTTATACAAGTCCCCCCGGCCAAAGCATTAACCCTCTGACCAGTCAGCCTGGCCAGGGGCCCTGGGGGAGTGGGGACCCCCCCAATAAAGGGGTCCCCCCCTCCAGGACTTACCTGACCAGGCTGAAGCCGACTTTCTTGGCTCCTGATTGGCCGCTAGGCAGCCAATAGAAGGCCGCCTAGAGGCCAATCAGGAGCCAAGAAAGTCGGCTCCTGATTGGCCAGAATTTATTCTGAGTAGAGGCACAGAGGAGGAAGGATCTCTGCGCCTCTAACGGTCCGCAGCGGGGAGCTTGCCGGAGTCGCCGGCAGCTTGAAGAAGATGCAAGAAAACCTGGACTACATCGGATCAAGCCTGAAGAACTTCCATGGAGGACCTGGGTGAGTTGGATTTCCTTCCACAGGTCCACCATGGATTTCTTCGGACCCCGGACCGGATGCCGACATGGAAATCGACATGCTGAAGAATGGCGACATGGATCCGGAACCAGGACAAGGCACCGGATCAAGACTCTGGGACCTACCTACGGGATCAAGATAGGTAAGTATCAGTATGTGTGTGTAATGTATGTATTAAACTTTTATTTTTCATGTGTCAGTGTGTATTTATTGAACTATTTTTTTACTGTGGAACTACAAGACCCAGCGGGCCCTTTAATGCCCCGCAGGCTGGGACTTGTGGTTCTCCAAGTCCCAGCTTGCGGGGGAGGCTTGCTGGGACTCATAGTTCCACAGTTTAAAACAATAGTTTATTCATCTATTTTTTTACACCAGTATCAGCCCGGTGGCCACCGCACAGGGCCTCCGGGGACAGCACCAGGCTTCAGCCTGGTCAGGTAAGTCCTGGAGGGGGGGGACCCCTTTATTGGGGGGGTCCCCACTCCCCCAGGGCCCCTGGCCAGGCTGACTGGTCAGAGGGTTAATGCTTTGGCTGGGGGGACTTGTATAAAAAGTCTCCCCCCGGCTGTGGCATTACCCTGCTGGCTGGTTTGGCCTGGGGCTGGTACTTAAAATACGGGGGACCCCTAGTCATTTTGTCCCCCGTATTTTGGGAACCAGCCCCGGACCTGGAGCTGGTTGTTAAAAATCAGGGAACCCCTATTTGTCGGGTTCCCTGATTTTTAATTACCGGCCCGGCTCTTTCAGCCTGGTGCTGGTTACAGCTGTGGGGGGACCCCACGCTGTTTTTTAAAATAATTTATTTTATTTTTTTACACCTTGCAGCCTGCACGGATCTGACTGATCCGTGCAGACTGCCTCTACTAATTCGTATTAGCGGCCGTATATATGGCCAGCTAATACGAATTACTATGACTGCTTTGTAAATCCCCCTCCGGAACACGACTGAAACAGTCGTATGCAGTCGTAGGGGAAATACTAATACGAAACACTAGGTTTTTCATATTAGTAAATTTCCCCCAAAGAGTCAAGGCACCTGACACAATCTATAAGCATTCATCTGGATAACAGCAAGGTCACCAGCGCTTGGGACATTTTTGCACTTTCAATGCCATTGCACCTTATTGAACTAAAAATCACGCAGTACCACTGAGTTCAAGGATTTGGTTCTTTGCTCAGTACCATAGAACTGGAACATGTGGATTATAATGATCTCCCATTCATAGATCTTGATTTTCCCAAGGGCGATACCCTAAGTTTCTCAGAGGCTGAAATTGCGGCATTTTTTTTGCAAACAGAAAAATCTCTGCACCCCAATATGGACATTCCACAGATGATGCATATAATGCACTGTACAAATGGAATAAAGAAGAAATAGATTATTTGCTACATGGAAGTACCCTGTCGGACTATTACTGAGCCAGAATTATCCCGAGAGCGTTCCGCATAAAAAACTGTCCCACCATTGGATGTAATAGGGCAGACTTTTGAAAAAGATGGATTGCAATCTTTAACTAATGTAGCTTTGATTTAATGAATAGAGTAATCGGGGAGCAACAGAATGCAAAAACTAAAATAGAGGAGCTCAAAGAAATACATGCAACCATGTTGGAAGATGAGACCCTACAAGCTACTTGCACAAAACTGCAAACTTAATGTGACCAATATAAAAAAAGATCTTTTAAAATATAAAAAAACAAATGGTCGGCAGGTGTCCCCTGATTATGGGGACAAAAAAAGTTTATATATGGCTAACCGATACAGAACCGAAAAGGAACTTCGCACCCAAAAGGATGATCTGGCGACAAAGGAAAACGTGGGCACCTAGAGAGGTAGCCACCTCATTTTCATATCACTGATTCAGATGATAGAAAGACTTCACATGCAAAACCAAAAATCATCGATTCAAAAGGAATTTAAAAGTAAAATTATTTTTTCAGCACCAAACAAGCACAAATACACTTTATTCCAACAGGATTCCTATGCACTTAAAAGCACTTTCAACCCTTCTTCATCCAATCCGTCAATTAAAACCTTTGCACGCTTGTTGGATAAATCAGTTGAGCGATACCAACATGCACAACCTAAAGTGTTCCGCAATATGTCTCCATCTGAACAACATGCTTTAAATTCCTTCGTGAATAACCCACCATCATAATTCGATCAGCGGATAAAGGTAGGTGTAATCGTAGTCCAAGATCTAACTCGCTACAAATAAGAAACAGATAAACAATTGAGTGATACTATCATATATGAAAAACTAGCAGGTAATCCAACAGAAGCCTGCAAAAAGGAATTTGATTTGATACTATCTGAGGTACTATCTAACAACCTACTTAATGAAAAAGAAATCAAATCATTAGCAAGCGTTTCCAATAACGCCAGTGTTATAAACGATTCCAAAAATCACAAAAGATCTGAACAAATCCTCCAGGAGACCCATTATCTCTGCCAGAGGGTCCCCGTATCAACCTATTTCACTTTTTTTTTTTAAATCCAACCATATGTAGTAGGTCAGAATTTTTATTAAAAAGATACCACTTCCCTTTTAAAAGAACTACAAACACTGGGTCCCCTTCCAAAAAACACCATATTGTGTAACGTTGGACAGAAAAAGCCTATACACTGTAATTCCTCACAAAGAAGGTTTACAAGTGTTGAAAGATTTTTTTTTGATCAGGTCTCCTTTAATACCTGACAAAGAGCTGTTTTTATCACTCTTGAGTTTAACTTTAACCAGACATTATTTTCTGTTTAACGGTTAGTATTTTAACAATGCTGGGGGTGTGCGATGGGATCAAAAGTCACCCCAGTGTTCGCGAACATCTTTATGTTCACACAGGAACAAAAATTTGCTTCAATCAGCTGACCATCAAGAGTAATATCAAACTTTACCTTAGATACATAGATATACTTTAGATATATAGATGACTTTCATCCCCCAGCACTGAAGAAAAGTCTAGCAAGAACACAACCTATGAGAGTGGCACATATCACCAGTGACCAAAATTAATCGGATGCAGTATTGAACAAAGTAGTGGAGAAATGTGAAATTCTGTATGAACAGAAAATGGAAATAATGAAAATTCTGCATACAAAACGGTTATGCTCAAGTAAACGCCAACAAAGGAACACACGGTTTCCTTTGGTGTCAAAATATACTCTGGCCACATCGGTCCTACCCGCTGCAACTAAAGCACTGTGGCTTTTAATCCAAAGTGATCCTGAGTTACTGTACCTGTTTTTAAATGTATGGATCCCACGGTCCGTTACAAAAGAGGGTGTAATTTGAAAGATATTCTTGTGAAAAATTACATTACATCTTTGTGCTTAAAAAACAGCAACACTCAATTTAAAAACCAGGGTGCTATAAGTGCATTTCATGCACTACTTGTAACTTTTTGTGTACGGGTTCAACATTTCAACATCCACACAAAAACACCCAGTTTACTTTAAATTTCATGTACCATGAAATTCATTGTATAAATGATTAGATGTCCGTTTAACCTGTGCTATGTACGTCAAAGTACTGTACAAGAATGTTCAAAGAGAGGATGGCCTTACATAGGTCATCTGTCAAGGCAGCTCTCACAGGGAAAATGACAGATAAACGTGTTGCTATTTTAAAGAAGCGAAACATACATTGAGGGATTTACAATATACATTATGATCATTGATCATATCCCTATTTTGGCGGTAGAGACAGATCAAAACTGTTATTACAATGTGAGACAAGGTGGATTTTCACTTTGAACACTGTCCAACCTATAGGTCTGAATGAAAAACTATCTTTAAATAGTTTTTTGTAATCCTCCAATATTAGCGATTTGTGTCTTTCTTTCACAAAGACCCGGAGTGACATCCATTTGTACTTGCTATATGTGTGGAGTTGGTTCCGCTAAAGATGGGTACCGTAAACCTGTGACTGTGAGGATGGGCAGTGCCGGACATTGTATGTGATTATATATACATACATACACACACACACACACATACATACATACATACATACATACACACACACATACACACATACACACACACACACACACATACCTCTCTCCACTCTGCTGCCGGCGCCGCTGCCTGTCATACACTGACAGGTGCAGTAGCAGCACCTTACATTCCTGCACAAGTGACAGAGTCGCAAAGCAGGGAGAGCGCCTATACAGCCCGGCGCCTCCCTGCTGAGCTGGTAGCATCGGCACTGGCCATAGTAGATTGTGTGCAGGGAACAGGTCTAAGGGTAGGGTATGTGCAGGGGTAGTGCAGTGTGGGAGTGGTGCAGGGGTAGAGTAGTGTGTGTGTGTGTGTATGGGCAGCAGGAGTAGTGAAGATAGTGTAGTCTGTTGTTTGACAGAAAGCCAGTGTTTCTGGGCAGAATCATGGCAATTTCTGGGTATTTTTGGGGTGGGTCTCTGATGTCAGTGCAGACCACTTCCAGCCTGTCTTATGCTGGCCATACATTAGACCAACTTTCCTCCAACCATCCAACTGACCAACTGTCCAACTTTTCTGTCCAACTAAAACACCACCCCACATACCTAGCCAACTGTTTTTATCAGACCGGCCACCCTGGGAACTTTTTCATCAAACCAGTCAACTTCTCTCCAACTTGTGATGTTACAGAAGTAGGTGGACAGTGCCTGCCTACTTCTGAATGTTTCTAATGCTTTTTTCTATGTATTTCAATAAAAAAGGTTTTCAGTTACCTTGCAGTACAGGACTGGAGTAACTAATGCATGTGTATCAAATCAGCTGAAATAGTTCAACTTTGTTCAAGGTAACAAATAGATACTTTTTATAGATGGTTACATCTACCATAAGCAGATACATAAAGTTTTACATAGTTGCTGATGTCTTTGTCACTATCATTTAAACAAGCTAAGACAAAAAGCATGCCTTTCAAAAACACTATTTGGAGGTATCCTATTAGCAGTGGTAATGTATCGCTGCTAATAGGTTCTCCAGGAACTATCCAATTAGCCTACACAAGTGCACCTGCCCGAAACGCCGTTGCTTAAAGCACAGTCACTTTACTTTGTTATGGAAGTCTCGAAGTGACACTCATTTCTCCCATCTGGTTGTATGCACTAAGGAATTGTTCCCTTAGGAGGCACCCGGGTGTACCTTTCATCATAGGCCTTGTTGACTCCTCTTCAAATGTAACGTTTATGGTTGTGGCCAAAAGGTAAAATTTCGTTCTCATCACTCCAAATGACTTTGTTCCAGAAGTTTTGAGGCTTCTCTCTGTGCTATTTGGAGTATTAACAAAAATGGAAAAAAGAGAAGACAATCCTTTCTCTTTTTTCCATTTTTGTTCATAAACCTATTGTCTTTGGCTGCACCCCCACAGAGATTACACATAAATTGTAGAATATTGTCTCGTTTGGGGCTTCATAAGGTGCTATAGCACCAACCAGTGCAGACTTCCCAATTCCCCTTTTCCCTTTTTTGACTATTACTGTTTGGAGTATTGTAAGCAGGATGCTTTGTGGCAGGACTCTCTGAAAAAAAGTGGTGTAGTTGTTTCAAGATGTACAATAAGGAGGCATTTCAAGAAAAATGGGCTGCATGGTCGAGTCGCCAGAAGAAAGCCATTACTACGCAAATGCCACAAAGCATCCCGCTTACAATACTCCAAACAGCACAGAGACAAGCCTCAAAACTTCTGGAACAAAGTCATTTGGAGTGATGAGAACAAAATTGAACCTTTTGGCCACAACCATAAACGTTACATTTGGAGAGGAGTCAACAAGGCCTATGATGAAAGGTAAACAATTCCTACTGTGAACCACAGAGGTAGATCGCTGATGTTCCGGGGATGTATGAGCTACAAAGGCACTGGAAACTTGGTCAAAATTGATAGCAAGATGAATGCATCATGTTATCAGAAAATATACGAGGAAAATTTGCAATCATCAGCCCGGAAGCTGCTTATGGGACGTACTGTGGATGTTCCATCATGACAATGATCCAAAACACAAGGACAAGTCATCCTGTCATTGGCTACAGCAGAATAAAGTGAAGGTTCTGGAGTGGCCATCTCAGTCTCCTGACCTCAATATCATTGAGCAACTCTAGGGAGATCTCAAACGTGCAGTTCATGCAAGACAGCCCAAGAATTTACAGGAAATGGAGGCTTTTTGCCAAGAAGAGGGCAGCTTTACCATCTGAGAAAATAAAGAGTCTCATCCACAAGTACCACAAAATACTTCAAACTGTCATTGATGTTAAAGGGGGCAATACACGGTATTAAGAACTGGGCTATGTAAACTTTTGATCAGGGTCATTTGTGTAGTTTCTGATGTCATTATGGTTTAAAAAGAGTATACACAGTTGTTTGACAATAAATGGCTTCACCACTAAAAAGTTTGTGAGCTATATTCTCTGATAAATGGATATCTATCTATCTATCTATCTAATCTATCTATATATAAATGGTAGAACAGACCGGCACTCCAGCACTGTATTTGTATAGTTGACCGGGGTGCTGCGTGTGAACAAATGTAGAAGGGGGTAAGCAGCAGCACTCCCTCGGATTTCGGAAATCAAGACTCAGGACTCTGAGCTAGGTCAACGTTTCGGATTTTGCTCCGTTATCAGAAAAAAACAAAAGAATAATGACATGAACAAGCATAAATACTGTGTAAGAAGACATCCAAAATGGCAGTGAGGCATTCAGAGACTCTGGCCAAAACCACTGGTGACAACTCTGAGGTTAATAGATAGATTTTAGTATCATCCGCATAGAAGTGATACTGAAATCCGAAAGAGGTGATGAGTTTGCTAAGAGATGAAGTATAGATTGAGAAAAGCAGAGGACCTAAGACTGAGCCTTGCGGAACTCCGACTGACAGAGCTGGTGAAGAGGAAGTAGAGTCAGAGAAGGGAACACTGAAAGAGCGATCAGATAAGTAAGATGTGAACCAGGAAAGGGCTGTATCGTTAAGACCTAGGTAGTGCAGTGTTTGTATGAGAAGAGTATGTTGACAAATAGATAGATAATGACCAGCGCACTAGCTCTATAAATGTGTCCCCAAATAAGTGGGATGGTGTGTTATGTCTGCGGTAAGAAAAATGCAGATGAGGCCGGGCTCTTCTTTGCTGGCGAATCACCAGAACGTCACCGCTGGCGATCAGCCAGCAGCCCGGCTCGCCATCTGACTGAGACGTGCGCGCGTCTCAATCTCCGTCGGCGGGGCGACGGGAACCCTGTCCGTCTCCGCTTCAGTGAGATGGACAGGGTTGGGGGGGGGGGGGGGGTGCGGGCAGGTGGCGGGGACCCCGGGTGACCGCTGACAAGCCGGCGGTGACCCGGGGGAAGCGCTTGAAGCGGGACATGCGTGCCTCTCGTGCGCACGCGTGCCCTTCTTGCTATACAGATGGCTGGCGGGGGATGGCGGCTGGCGTCGCCATCGCCATCCGTGCAAAGATGAGCCATGCCCCATCTGTATCTGCATTTTTCTTACCACCGACATAACACACCATCCCACTTATTTCTGGACACATTTATAGAGCTAGTGCGCTGGTCATTATCTATCTATTTATCTGCACTCCTTTGAGCCTGGACAACTCGACCAAGCTGCCAGCACCCAGGTTGAGCGCTACAATCTACCAATATTGCCCAATGAGAAGAGTATGCGTCAACAGTGTCAAAACGCAGCAGAAAGATCTAAAAGAATAAGTAGTGAGTAATGGCCTTTAGACTTGGCAGTTACCAGATCATTCACCACTTAGTTGGTGCTGTCACAGTGGAGTGTTGGGAATGAAAGCCTGACTGAAGCGGGTCTAATAGGGCGTGAGAGTTAAGAAAGTGTGTGAGATGAGAGTAGACAAGTCTCTCCAGTAGCTTGGAGAGGCATGGAAGCTGAGAGATAGGAGGATAGTTAGAGAGAGAGTTAGGGTCAGAATTGTGTTTTTTTTTCAGAATGGGAGTAATCACTGCATGTTTGAGCAAAGAAGGAAAAGTACCAGTAGCAAGAGCCAGATTGCAGATTTTAGTTAAGGATGGGATAAGAACAGGAGACCGAGTTTTAATGACTTGTGCAGGTATAGGATCAAGAGGAGAGGTAGTAGAAGGATAAGAAGAGTGTGGACACTTCCTTTTCATTTGTGAGCTCAAATGAAGAGAAAGTGCCAGAGGGATCAGGTGGGGAAGAAAGAGGGTTAGAGGTTGTGGAAGAGCATACCATTTCATCTCGGATGTTATCAATCTTGTCCTCTGTTTAGAGTAGACATGCATGATTTGAAAGGAGAGCGAGAGGGTAATGAAATTGTGATCAGAGAGAGGGAAGGGAGTGTTAGTAAAATCAGAGACTGAGCACAGCCTGGTGAAAACAAGGTCAAGGCAGTGGCCTTCTTCATAAGTAGAGGAGTCGGACAACTGGGAGAGGCCGAGAAAGGAGGTTAGAGAGAGGAGTTTGGAAGCCTGCGGTGGACTGTAAATAGCAATATTGAAGTCACTAAGGATGATGCTGGAGAAGTCAAAGGATAAGAAGTTAGGGAGCCAGGCAGAGAAATCTTTCAGAAATTTAGATTTGGGAAGCCCAGGTGGGCGATAGATAGCAGCAACATGCAGAGAGAAAGGGGAAAAAACCTAATAGAGTATACTTCAAATGATGTGAAAGTGAGTGAAGGAACTGGTGGAAGAACTGAGTAAGAGAAGGAATGTGACAGCAATATACCTACCCCACCTCCTTTGCAGTTACCAGGAGGTGTGGGTTAAGTGGAAACCACCTGCAGGCGAAGCCGTGTCTGATTGTGTGAGCCAGGTTTCTGTAATGGCCAGCAGGTTGAAGTTGTGAGAGATGAAGATGTTGTGGATGGATGATCATTTATTGCAAACAGAGCGTGCATTCAATAGGGCACATTTAAGTTGCTTGGTGTATGGTGGGAGGCATGTGATATTTATAAGGTTAGCTAAATTTCTAGAAGGCTTGGAACCAGTTAAATCTGAGTGGGACAGGTGGTTGGGGCCTGGGTTTGGTGATATATAACCAGCCTATAAGATTAGAAAGGAGAGATAGATATAGGTGGATGTTTGTGGGGTTTTTTTTTATATTGGTGGTGAGATGTGGATGTGAAAGTACATGTAGAGAAGTAAGTAAAGCGATCATGAATGTTTAGAAGAGGCAATAATTCAGTGATCTGACCCAGAATGGCAGTTTTTGTAATTCCCTGCTATGTAAGCTCCTCTGCGAGGCTTAGCATAATTGTGAGCAAAAATACGGGCCCACCAACTTAAGGCCCGCATACACTGGGCCGATTTGTCCAAAGGATCTGCGATCTGGCACTTGATGTGCCATTTTTACATGCAATAAATCGCAGGGGAGCTGCTGTGGGGGGCAGGCAGTGGGGTCCGGTCAGCTTATCGTGGCGTGCAGCTTATCGTGGCAGGCAGCGGGGTCCGTCCAAGCGGCGGCTGGAATGCTGGAGCTTATAGCGTCATTTTGCAGGGCGGCTGGATGCGGCTGCTGAATATTTTTAAATGACTGGCTGGATGTTGATTTGCAACCACCAGAGCTGGCCGCACCCCGAAGCCCGCCCCCCTGCAACACAGGGAAGGAGGTCCCAGGTCGGGTGGTCGGACGGCCAGCAGGTCCAACCACCAGCTCAGGACTCATGTGCAAGGGACATCAAACTGAGCCAATTTGGCCGATTTCACGTCCCGATTCGTTGAAATTGGCTCAGTGTATGGGCACCGATAGAGAGGGTGACCTCCTCAGGTGGGTCGCCAACATTGAAGGCCCCCTTATATCATATGCGTTCCCATTCTCCGCTACAGAGGGGATGTGCCGCATGTCCAAACTCCGACTGCAGTCTAATCCGATGCGCGCGGAACCGTGCATCAGATCGTATCGGGTCAAAAGTGGCCAAATCACACTAAAGTATGGCAAGCTTAAGGTATAAATTTACTAAAGCTTCTCAAAATGAAGAGGCGATAGTTGATTCTGTCTATCATTTCTCTATTGCATACTAGAAAATTATAGACAGAATGAGACTGGTTGCTATTGGCAAAATCCCCTCAGGCCAGAAAACCCTAACTGCCCCAAAGAATTTAACAAAGGAAAAAAAATGATTTGCTTACTGTCAGCCCGCAGTCCAGGAAAGAAGAGGAGATGGCTAATGATGCATATGAAAGACAACATGTTGGGGTTACACATGATCCGTTAATTCCTTGGTACAGTGCAGCCAATATCCTGGGTTCACACTGGCAGCAACATCTGAAAAAAAAAATACATTTCTAAATATAGAAAAAGCATTAACTTAGCATTAAATTATTCTTCACTTGTAACTACCTTATTTGGGAGAAAAATACTTAAAATTGCTTCTTTTTATTTTTTTAGTAACTACCGGTATGTGTATTTTGGAAAAGCCCAAATTGTACAGATCCGATCACATTCCAATTTGAAATAAACAAAAACAAACACACAACAAACATACAAAAAAGAGCAGGCAGCTACTAGAATAATAACTGTATGGGGAGACTACCACAAGTTTACCAACCTTCTCTCTATTTTCTACTTCATCACTCCAAACACTTTTGCCTGAGGTCATGCATCTCTGCACTTGTCTTATGTTCTTACATCCCTTTTTACTTCTCAAATAATCTTTAGGATCTGGCCATCCATAACACAAAATCAATATACTGTTTAAACAAATACATTAGTTGCTTCAAAGTGAGCACTATGGCCCTTATTCAGATCTGATTGCAGTACAAATATGTTCTCAAAATGGGCAAAACCATGTGTACTGCAGGTGGGGCAGATGTAACGCATAGAGATAGTTAAATTTGGGTGGGATGTGTTGAAACTGAAATCTAAATGGTAGTGTAAAATTAATGCAGCCAGTATTTGCCCTGCACAGAAACAAAATAACTCACAAATCTAACTCTCTCTATACAGGTTACATCTGCCCCACCTGCAGTGCACATGGTTTTGCCCATTTTGAGAACAAATTTGTACTGCAATCAGATCTGAATAAGGGCCCAGTTTGTATAGCATATTTTAAATATTTGGATTGCATTATTCCCCTTTTCCACAGACCTCAAAATCCCTGGTTATTGTACTTGAGTGTACAGCAACCCAGGCTCTTGCTCAGTGAAAAAGGGTCCACCTGGTTCCAGTGAGCCAGGGATCCAATCCTGGTAACTAGCAGACGGATGGACCTGCTCAAAGTCTAAGCCAGCCGGGTTTTCCACCGCTCTGACCATTTGTCTCCTTTATCGCACAGTGAAGTCCACACAGTAACAATATAAACAGATAAGCCTGGTCGTTTCACCAGAGACATGTTAACAACATGGGGAGAGCCGCATTTCCTCGGCAAGTAGAGAATTACATCTCCAAGCACTGCACCTGTGTGCAGTGTGAATGGCATTAATTCAGGAATAACCCAGATCTACACCACAGTGGAAGGGGTCCTGATCTAGTTTGGAAAAGTGTTCCAAATCTTGGTTTAGATCTGGGACATAGGTGGAAATGAGTATTATGGACTGTGGGTGGAGAGCCATCCCACATTCACCATTATCTCCAGTATACAGTATGGACAAATTGGTGCTAGGTACCATGTATTTCAATGTACAGGGGTTAATGTGTTTTAACATGTTATATATAGTGCTCTATGCACAGTTGTGGAATTGCACATTTATAATGTATATACCATGAACTTAAAACAAATGTATAAGGTATTTTGTTTCCAAAAGGCTTTGAATTTGGGAACAAGTTGCCCTTGGGACATCCTTGAATAGAAATTGATATGTTAATGACACCAACACCAGCCAGGGGATCTCTGAACATGCCAACAGAGGGAAGGTGTTTGTTGTGTTTCAGGAATTTCTGCTTAATGTGTTAAAACGGTGATTGAGCTCAAATGGTTTTAGTCTAGATATGTGTAATAAAAAAATCAAGGTATATTTACAAAGGTGAAAGACGGCGGGTTTATGCAGGGGTTAAAGTGAGCCGGGACTGCACTCAGTCAGTTCCATTTTGAAGGTAGAATGGTTCCATCTCCGTCCGCTCACTTTGCCCCCCTGTCTGTCCCTGCCTGCATGCTAAAGAAGACAGCCTGGGGAACATGGCTTGGCTGGCAGGCAAGGGAGACATGTCCCCTGGGAGCTCCAGCATGTTCTGCTCTATTAAACTTTCCCCACCCACCATACCAGCCTTAAAATCCCTCACCTGTCCGGGCAAGAATTGTGCAGTTCTCTGCAGTTGGTGAGCAAGCGCTGCAGAGTCGGTAGTCAGGGTTTTCCCTGTCCCTGCGGGTTGCAGCCTTCCCACATAGTTTGAGCCAAGATCCATGTCGGGCAAACTGCTAGAGTGGTGTGCCGGATGCCCACCCCCATTCAGTAGTGGACTGTGCACTGACCCCCGCCAATTACCTGCTGAGCGCTGAGGAGGGGATAGAAGCTGCATCACGGGACTCCCTGTGAGAACTGGGCAGTGGTGGCCATCTTGAAGAAAAACCCTGAAGCGGCACCACTATACAGCCATCTGGATGGCAGATGCTGGGGGCTATTAGCAGTGGAGTGTGTGTTTCCCTGCCTGTCCCCTCTAAAGGAGACAACCGGGCAGAGCGGTGGGAAACCCAGCTTTCTCAGAGCAGGTCTATCCCTCTGCGGATATTTCAAATGACGTGCCAGCATGCAAGTCAATCAGGAGCCACCATTGTCTCATGCTCACCAGCCAATCGGAGCTCACAGCCCAGCAGCCAATCAGGAGCCACCGCTGTCTGAGCTAGCCGGGTTTCCCATCGCTCTGACCAGCTGTCTCCTTTATAGCACAGTCCACACAGTAACTTTTCCCTGGCACTTTGCATGTAACCCCTGGCACGAGCATGTAATCCATGTACAGATGGAGCCAGCCTCATTCAGCAGGAGTCTGTCGGTCGGATCGCCAGCCTACCGCAAGGAGACGCATGTGTATCGCACACACCCCCCCCCCTCCCGGCACCTCACCGCACCCCCCCCTAACCCTGCCCATCTCCCTGAAGTGAAGATGGGCAGGGTTCCCTTCCACCGCCCCCGAAAAACTGGGACGTGCATGCTTGGGAGACGCTCACGCGTCCCAGGCAGGAGCGCCTCTCCTTCAGCGATCGTCAGCGGGGACATTCTGGTGATCCCCGGTGCTGAACAAGAGCCGCTTCATCTGTATCTGTGCATTTTACCCCTGGCAAAGAGCATGAAACCCCTAGCATCGAGCAAGAAAACCCTAGCAATGAACAACTAATTTACTCTTTTCAATGCTTGATAAGTGCACATGTTGCTGATTCAGAAGTGTACACCACTGCATATGTGCGCAATAGAAAAGTAGTAAAACACAATTTTATTACTGTCACTGAATAGGACCTGATCCTGAGTCAGGAGCAAATCAAAAGCTGTAAGCAACTATGCCATGCCTCCCAAATGTCCCAATTGTTGCAGGACAACCCCGTTTGGATGCACAGCATCTCTATTCATAGGTGACAGGGGGCTGGCCATGCCCCCATTGTGATTAAAATGAGGGCAGGGCTTGCAGACATGTCATTCTCCCAAGAGTAGGCCCCCTTTTTATAGACCACGTCCATTTTCAGCAGTGTGGTGGTGTTACTCTGCAGGCTGATCCGCCATGTTCTACGGCGAATGTGTGCTATTTTCATGCTCTAAGGTGAATCTTTTTAGTGAAAAAGTGAATCACCCTATTCAACATGCAATATTCGCCGACGGTGAACAGTGAATGACGGACAATTCGCCGTCTGATAGTCACCGCAATTCGCTGTGGATTTCCAATGTGATTCGCCGTGAGTGTATTCAATGATCAGATGGCGAATTGCTTTATAAGTGATTTTCGCTGTGTGTCACAGTGTAGCAATCACCATCTTTTTATGGTGAACTGGAATGTAAACTTTTAAAATAAAGTTTTTTTTTTTTATTTGGTGTAAAAAAAAAAAAATCAGGAATTTTATTATGTGAAGGGACATGCTATTTTTAATCATGAATATATATTTAATTAAAAAATATATATATTTTTTTTACACATAAGTCAGCAGGGGGCTGAGAGCTGCTCATTACATATTTATTATTTATTTACAGTTTTATATAGCGCATACATATTCCGCATCGCTTTACAGAGAATATTTGAACATTCACATCAGTCCCTGCCCCAGTGGTGCTTACAATCTATATTCCCTACCACATGTCCACGCACACACAGACATTCTAGGGTTAATTTTGTTGGAAGCCAAATAACCTACCAATATATTTTTGGATTGTGGGAGGAAACCGGAGTACCCGGAGTAAACCCACGCAAACACAGGGAGAATATGCAAACTCTGCAGTTAGTGCCATGGTGGGGATCGAACGTGAGGCAGTAATGCTAACCATTACACCATCCTCGCTGCCCATTGAAATGTATAGTAATGCAATTTAATCACTAAATCACATAGTTCCCTTATGTGACATACACACGGGACAATTGTAGCAGTCAATTTCCCATTAGGCATGTGAGGCACATGCATGGGGGTGGCACTTGGATGCCTCTGATGCTACTGTCAGCCCAAAATCTCTTATATATTTAGCCAGATCCGTCAGTCAAAGCAGTGTAGCCAACGGTGGGCGGGGTTCAACGGGTGATTGACAGGCCCATCCACCGTTAGCCACACTGCAAAACCTGGCCACTTCCGTTCTACACAGCACCCCCCTTGCCTTCCTTTCTCCACATCAGCTCACACCCCTCCTCGACCGCCCCTCCCCATGCCCGCCCATACATGTCCTGACTCCGCCCCACGGCTGCTCACCGCCCGCAAACCCCACCCCCAACTCATCCCATGGCACACCACCCCATGCCTGGCCATAGGGCATCCCCAAGGAAACGCACAGCGCAACCCCCCTCCCCACCAGCCTCCTGACTCAGCCAGCAGCTACTTACCGGTGGGCAGGACCAAACCCTGCTCTGTCGGGCCGTTTTCCATTCTTTCCAGGTCTCTACTGGCCTGAAGAGCAGTGGCCACGCCCCCTCCACCCGAGCACACTGACTCACTGTGATGGCGCCGGTGAAAGGCTAAGAGGACAGCAGGACAACGTGCACATCGGGAACCCTGCTGTGGTTCATCTGTAATCTCTCCTCCTGCCAGCTCCTTCCTCCTACAGTGGCTCCCTGGACGGACAGCAACAGTGAGTACTTCTGTACTCATCGTACAGCAGGGGCATGGCATTTCGGGTAGGGGGGGGGGTGCCCGCGAATTTCGGGGGGGGGGGGGTCGCTGGTGGGGGAGGGGTGCCCGTGAATTTCGGGTAGGGGGGGGTCGTGGGCTCTCTGTGTGATCCCTCTTTTTTTCTTTTCTCTGCAACCCCCCCTCTCTCTCTTTCTGCAACGACTCTCTCTCTTTGCGATCCCTCTATCTCTCTCTCTCTCTCTCTGCAATCCCTATCTCTCTCTGCGATCCCTCTCTCTCTCTCTCTCTGCGATCCCTCTCTCTATCTCTCTTTGCGATCCCTCTCTCTATCTCTCTCTGCGATCCCTCTAGCTCTCTCTCTGCGATATCTCTAGCTCTCTCTCTGCGATATCTCTAGCTCTCTCTCTGCGATATCTCTAGCTCTCTCTCTGCGATATCTCTAGCTCTCTCTCTGCGATATCTCTAGCTCTCTCTCTGCGATATCTCTAGCTCTCTCTCTGCGATATCTCTAGCTCTCTCTCTGCGATATCTCTAGCTCTCTCTCTGCGATATCTCTAGCTCTCTCTCTGCGATATCTCTAGCTCTCTCTCTGCGATATCTCTAGCTCTCTCTCTGCGATATCTCTAGCTCTCTCTCTGCGATATCTCTAGCTCTCTCTCTGCGATATCTCTAGCTCTCTCTCTGCGATATCTCTAGCTCTCTCTCTGCGATATCTCTAGCTCTCTCTCTGCGATATCTCTAGCTCTCTCTGCAATATCTCTATCTCTCTCTGCAATATCTCTATCTCTCTCTGCGATCCCTCTCTCTCTCTCTCTCTGCGATCCCTCTCTCTTTGCGATCCCTCTCTATCTCTCTCTGCGATCCCTCTCTCTGCGATATCTCTAGCTCTCTCTCTGCGATATCTCTAGCTCTCTCTCTGCGATATCTCTAGCTCTCTCTCTGCGATATCTCTAGCTCTCTCTCTGCGATATCTCTAGCTCTCTCTCTGCGATATCTCTAGCTCTCTCTCTGCGATATCTCTAGCTCTCTCTGCGATATCTCTAGCTCTCTCTCTCTCTGCGATCCCTCTCCCTCTGCGATCCCTATCTCTCTCTCTGCGATCCCTATCTCTCTCTCTGCGATCCCTATCTCTCTCTCTCTGCGATCCCTATCTCTCTCTCTGCGATCCCTATCTCTCTCTGCGATCCCTCTCTCTCTCTGCGATCCCTCTCTCTCTCTCTCTCTGCGATATCTCTATCTCTCTCTGCGATATCTCTATCTCTCTCTGCGATCCCTCTCTCTCTCTCTGCGATCCCTCCCTCTCTCTCTCTGCCTTCCCTCCCTCTTTCTCTCTGCCTTCCCTCCCTCTCTCTCTCTGCCTTCCCTCCCTCCCTCTCTCTGCCTTCCCTCCCTCCCTCTCTCTGCCTTCCCTCCCTCCCTCTCTCTGCCTTCCCTCCCTCCCTCTCTCTGCCTTCCCTCCCTCTCTCTCTCTGCCTTCCCTCCCTCTCTCTCTGCCTTCCCTCCCCCTCTCTCTCTGCCTTCCCTCCCCCTCTCTCTCTCTCTGCCTTCCCTCCCCCTCTCTCTCTCTGCCTTCCCTCCCCCTCTCTCTCTGCGTTCCCTCCCTCTCTCTCTGCGTTCCCTCCCTCTCTCTCTCTGCGTTCCCTCCCTCTCTCTCTCTGCGTTCCCCCTCTTTCTCTCTCTCTCTGCGATCCCTCCCTCTCTCTCTGCGTTCCCTCCCTCCCTCTCTCTGCGTTCCCTCCCTCTCTCTGCGTTCCCTCCCTCTCTCTCTGCGTTCCCTCCCTCTCTCTCTCTGCGTTCCCTCCCTCTCTCTCTCTGCGTTCCCTCCCTCTCTCTCTCTGCGTTCCCTCCCTCTCTCTGCGTTCCCCCTCCCTCTCTCTCTCTGCGTTCCCCCTCCCTCTCTCTCTCTGCGTTCCCCCTCCCTCTCTCTCTCTGCGTTCCCCCTCCCTCTCTCTCTCTGCGTTCCCCCTCCCTCTCTCTCTCTGCGTTCCCCCTCCCTCTCTCTCTCTGCGTTCCCCCTCCCTCTCTCTGCGTTCCCCCTCCCTCTCTCTGCGTTCCCCCTCCCTCTCTCTCTGCGATCCCTCCCTCTCTCTCTGCGTTCCCCCTCTCTCTCTCTGCGTTCCCTCCCTCTCTCTCTCTGCCTTCCCTCCCTCTCTCTCTCTGCCTTCCCTCCCTCCCTCTCTCTGCCTTCCCTCCCTCCCTCTCTCTGCCTTCCCTCCCTCCCTCTCTCTGCCTTCCCTCCCTCTCTCTCTCTGCCTTCCCTCCCTCCCTCCTCCCTCTCTCTCTCTGCCTTCCCTCCCTCTCTCTCTCTGCCTTCCCTCCCTCTCTCTCTCTGCCTTCCCTCCCTCTCTCTCTCTGCCTTCCCTCCCCCTCTCTCTCTCTGCCTTCCCTCCCCCTCTCTCTCTCTGCCTTCCCTCCCCCTCTCTCTCTGCGTTCCCCCTCTTTCTCTCTCTCTCTCTGCGTTCCCTCCCTCTCTCTCTCTGCGTTCCCTCCATCTCTCTCTCTGCGTTCCCTCCCTCTCTCTCTCTCTGCGTTCCCTCCCTCTCTCTCTCTCTGCGTTCCCTCCCTCTCTCTCTCTCTGCGTTCCCTCCCTCTCTCTCTCTCTGCGTTCCCTCCCTCTCTCTCTCTCTGCGTTCCCTCCCTCTCTCTCTCTCTGCGTTCCCTCCCTCTCTCTCTCTCTGCGTTCCCTCCCTCTCTCTCTCTCTGCGTTCCCTCCCTCTCTCTCTCTCTGCGTTCCCTCCCCCTCTCTCTCTGCGTTGCCCCTCTCTCTCTCTCTGCGTTGCCCCTCTCTCTCTCTCTGCGTTGCCCCTCTCTCTCTCTCTGCGTTGCCCCTCTCTCTCTCTCTGCGTTGCCCCTCTCTCTCTCTCTGCGTTGCCCCTCTCTCTGCGTTGCCCCTCTCTCTGCGTTGCCCCTCTCTCGCTCTGCGTTCCCCCTCTCTCTCTCTCTCTCTCTCTCTCTCTCTCTCTCTGCGTTCCCCCTCTCTCTCTCTGCGTTCCCCCTCTCTCTCTCTCTGCGTTCCCCCTCTCTCTCTCTGCGTTCCCCCCCTCTCTCTCTCTCTGCGTTCCCCCTCTCTCTCTGCGTTCCCCCTCTCTCTCTCTCTGCGTTCCCCCTCTCTCTCTCTCTGCGTTCCCCCTCTCTCTCTCTCTGCGTTCCCCCCCTCTCTCTCTCTGCGTTCCCCCCCTCTCTCTCTGCGTTCCCCCCCTCTCTCTCTGCGTTCCCCCCCTCTCTCTCTCTCTGCGTTCCCCCCCTCTCTCTCTCTCTGCGTTCCCCCCCTCTCTCTCTCTCTGCGTTCCCTCTCTCTCTCTCTGCGTTCCCCCTTTCTCTCTCTCTGCGTTCCCCCTCTCTCTCTGTTCTCGCTCTCTGTGATCTCTTTCTTTCTTTCTCTCTGAGATCCCTCTCTTTCTCTCTGAGATCCCTCTCTCTCTCTCTGAGATCCCTCTCTCTCTCTCTGAGATCCCTCTATCTCAGCGATCTCTCTTTTTCTGACTCTCTGCCTCTGCGATCCCTCTCTCTCTTTCTCTCTGCGATTACCCCCTCTCCTTCTCTCTGCGATCCCCCCCCTTCTTTCCTCTAATACGCACAACTACACACAGACACAAACCCCTCCATGCCTCCAATACTCACTACTACACACACACATTCATGCGTCCAATACTCACAACTACGCACACACCCATCCATGGCTACCACTCTCACACCTACCCACACATGCATGCCTACAATACTCACAATTACACACAAACACACACCCATACCCATCCATAGCTCAAAAAATCACAAATACACACACACACACACACACACACACACACACATCGAAGCTTCCAATACTCACAACTACACACCCACATATCCATGCCTCCAATACTCACTGCTACACACATACACACACCCATCCATGCCTGTAATACTCACTACTACACACACACCCATTCATGCCACAACTACACACACACACACACCCAGCCATGCCTACCACACTCACAACTACACGCACACACACACACCCCTTCATGTCTACAATACTCACAATTAAACACACACACACACCCATCCATGCCTCCAAAAATACACAATACACACACACACACACACACCCATCCATGCCTCCAAAACTCCAAAATAAACATGTCTTATGATTTTGACATTAGCTTCAAGGTGCCTTCAAAACTCTGTGTAACACAGTACACTTTACTAGGTTTGCCCACTAACGCACCAATGTGATCTTAACCCACACACACACTTCTATGACTCCAATACTCTCAACGACACCCACACACACACATCCATCCCTCCATTACTCACAACTACACACACCCATCCATGCCTCCAATGCTCACAACTACACACACACACACACACACACACACATCCATGCTTCCAATACTCACATCTACACCCACCCACCCACACACCCATCCATCCCTCCAATACTCAAACACCAATCCATGCCTCTATTACTCCCAACTACACACCCCCATCCATGCCTACAATACTCACAACTATACACACACACGCACACACACACACATCCATGCTTCCAATACTCACATCTACACACACACACCCACCCACCCATCCAGGCCTCCAATACTCAGAACTATACACCCCAATCCATGCCTACAATACTCACAACTATACATACACACATCCATGCTTCCAACATTTATGCTCTCAAATGCATTATTCTGCAAATTACACTATATCTCACACTCACATATATTTCTACTTCTACTGGTGCGAAGCAACACACGACGGTGTGAAGAGCGCCCGGAGGGCGCGATGAATCACCTAGTGTACCAATAACTGCAAAATATCCACTGTACTATATTCCATCTTAAATAGAGTGTAAATGGATAGGACATGCAGATACTGCCCCTGTAAACTGTCCCACTTAGTAAATATGTATTCATGATAAAAAGAACATGTCAGAGTTAGTGGCTTTTTTTATAAATCCATTATATTGGCTATTATCAAATGAGGGCTTAAAAGTAATCAATACAAATAATTAAATTAGGTGGGGGGGGGGGGGGGTGCGAACATTATTGTTGTGCCTAGGGGCACCCTTATTCCTAAATCTGCCCCTGGTCTGACTAGATAGCTTAGATATTAAGCATGGATTGCTCATATTCATATAGTCACTGCTCCCGATCATTACATATGCACGATCGGGAGCAGTGCATGCGGCTCCCTCCCTGCGTCCCCTGCTAGCTCTCCCGGGAGGCAGCTTCTACTGCCTATGTCTCCGGGAGTCCTGCTTCTGTCCCACAGTGTCTGGCGCAGGCAGGGAGGCTTCCATCTTCCTGCCTGCCTCCGTCCCCCGGCTCCCTGCGGCGTCCGGCACAGGGGTTAAGAATCGCTGTCAGGGGCAGCGAGCCCCTGCAGCGTCGAATATGGTGACAATATGGCCCTCCGGAACACGGCGACTGTGCAGTGAATCCTAAACAGGAGTCGCTGCACATGCCGAGTATTGTCATTGAATACTCCCCTATGAGTAGCTGTATAGGGAAGTTGAAATTGCTGTATCTGGTTTACTGTAGGAAAATTATTTAGTACCAGATAGCCACATACCTCCCAACTGTCCCGATTTCTGCAAAACAGTCCTGTGTTTTTGGGACTGTCCCACATTGGGGGAGGGGGGCAGTTGGTATTCTACCCTGCCTCCCGCTGATCAGCATGAGGGACAGGTGGCATGGCCAGCAGCTCTCTCAGCGCTGGTCATGCATCAAACCGTGGCGAAAATGGGGAGGTGGCCTTACAGGAGCACTGTGAGCATAGGTGACGCCCTCTGTCTGGAGACCCCATGCCCTATTCATAGATGCACGTATTCATCCCTTCTCCTGCCAGCTAAATGTTAGGAGGTATGTGTAAGGACTCTGGAGGGTACCGCCAAACCCCTAACTCTATTGCCTCTCCTCGCGGTTGACTGACACGTTATTGGTCCGTCAACCACTGGTTATGTTAGCTCCACCCTCGATGCCGCCTGGTCTTATGTGGGACAACGTGTCCGCCAAGGCAAGAAGAGCTGTCCTGTGTGCTTGTTTGCTGCCTCGCAAGCTGAGGGGGTACCCCACTACTCTGGGGTAACTTGTGAGGAGGAAGCAGGTATAAACTTGTCACTGCACACCATGCAAATAAGCTCTCTCACCATTGTGACAAAACAACTTCCCCCCACACACACAGATCAATCACAGTGGATATAGACAGTGTGCATAACACACAGATAATCACTATGAGCAGTACTATCGGTACTTGTTTCCTAGCACGGCCACAACGATCATAATCGCGGTCATCGGGGGTAAAATCGGGGCCATCGCGGGCATCGCATGCGCAAAAAAATCGGGTGCGATGGGCCAGACGCGATGCCCGTGATTTCCCCATAGAGAACAATGTTAAATGCCTCAATTTACCCGCGATGACCACGATTTCCCATAGGAAACAATGGGAAATGGCTCAATTTACCCAAATTATCATAGGAACAATGGTAAATGGGCCAAAAACACCCCTGAACATTGAAATGTCCCCCAAAAGTAGTTTACACCACCACGTGATCAACGTGAACCCGAAGCGTGGCGAGCGCAGCGAGCCCGCGAGGGGCGGCGGTACGCATCCTCCGACCTTTTCATACCCCTACTATCCACTAGGGTGTGGAGTGAGAATAGAATAGTGTGGCGAGCGCAGCGAGCCACCGAGCCCGAAGCGTGGCGAGCGCAGCGAGCCCCGCGAGGGGACGCGGATACCTGTGAAGCCCGCAAAGGGACGCGTTTACCTGTGAAGGTATCCGCGTCCCCTCGCCACGCTTCGGACTCGGTGGCTCGCTGCGCTCGCCACACTATTCTATTCTCACTCCACACCCTAGTGGATAGTGGGGGTATGAAAAGGTCGGAGGACGCGTACCGCCGCCCCTTGCGGACTCGCTGCGATCGCCACGCTTCGGGTTCACGTTCATCGCGGGGTGGCGTGAACTACTTTTGGGGGGACATTTCACTGGTCAGGGGGGTTTTTTGGGCTTTCTGGCCCATTTACCATTCTTCACTATGATGATTTGGGTAAATTGACCCATTTAACATTGTTTCCTATGGGAAATCGGGGTCATCGCGGGTAAATTGAGGCATTTAACATTGTTCCCCATGGGGAAATCGCGGCCATCGCGGGTGGACCATTTAAGCATTTTTAGGTGCACACGACGCGACCGACCCGATTTTTCACTGTTTTCAATGCATTTCAATGGAAAAATCGGGGGCATCGTGTCGGTCGCGTCGCAGGCCGATGGCCGATGGCCAAGATTTGTGGCCGTGCTAGGAAACAAGTACCGTACTATCTGTATAAGTCAATAGCTTAACAAGCCAGTGGGGTAGTGTCCAGAGAATAATGGAGGGGACCAATACACCACAACCTTAGCTATTTTAAGAGCTGGTAACACAGTACAATTTAAACAGTACTTTAAGATGTATGCAGGCAAGTGCACAAGGTACACAAGCGCTGAAACCTGATGCTGTCGCTGCTGCAGATTCCCCTCTCCCACACCGCTGAGGAGTGTCTGGAGCAGAATAATGGCGATTCCAGCAGCCAGGGAAGAAGCAGGAAGCAGGTTTTGGCGCCCTTGCAGAGCTCTGGTCCCGCTCTGGGTAAGCTCCGCCCAGCGTAATGGCGCCGGAGCTTACCTATGTATTTATACTGGGACCAACATGTAAAATGTCAAATACCATTGGTAAACTGTCCTGGCATGTTCAGGAGCAGTACCCGTCCCAGTGTGGGCAGGGGGCTGCGCGGTCCCTGTGCAGGGCACACCGCCAATGCCACCATCTTGCCGCACAGTAACCCGTGGACCCCACGGCGGGGGAACCCGGGGTAGTACTCCCCACACAACGTCTTCAGACTGGACTAGGGGTGTGCGGCATGCCAGGGGTGTGCGCGCTGCAGCGCAATACCTGCAGTAATATCACCAACGCAGGATGGTGGTCCTGTGGCAGGGACAGCTCGGTACCATAAATGGCCTGCAGCTGTACCCTTCCCCTAGTCTCCCACGACGCAGGAAGTCCAAAACAGCAGTCCCAAAATAATAAAGAAAATAAAACTGTAGAAAAACTCTCTGGAGCTCTTCCTGCTGTGTGCATCTCCTGAGGCACATTTTCTGAACTGGCTGGATGGGAGCGGAGCAGAGGGGAGGAGCCAGTACACCCAGTGTAAAGTTTTAGTAGGTGCCTGTCTCCTGCGGATCCCATATGAATGTAATGCTGGGTACACACCAGGACGACTAGGGCCCGATCAGCACAATCTAGATCCGATTCCGATCAATTGGATGCAGATTGTGTGCTGATTGGGCCCTTTTCTGAGCTGGTGTGGAGCGATTCCGATCCGATGCGCGGTCCCGTGGGTCGGTCGGTCGTTATTGAGATCCTACCTGCTGCAGGTAGGATCTCAATGACGACCATACAACCGGGTGCGGGTCGCCATCGGATCGGACCCGCTCACGGTGCACATCGTGAGCGGGTCGTGCCCTCCCGCGTCATCGTGAGCGGGTCGGACGAGACACTGACGACCCGCTCACGATGTGCATCGTGAGCAGGTCGTCCTGGTGTGTACCCTACATAAGAGAAAAAAAATCCTTGGACAAGCTAACGTGGTCTAAACCAGTGGAAAATGCTTGGTAGGATTTAAGACTAAGCTAGCCTTGCAAGCTCCTAAAAATTTAAATAACAATTTGTGTTACAGATGGATGCCTCTGGGACAGGGGAGGAGGAATAAGGTGAGATGGGTGAATGACACAAGTACAGGTGGGCAAGGCAGAGAGTTTGTCTGAAAATGTGTAGCTTCACCAGGGTAGTTGAAGCTAAGGAGAGAGGAGTGTGGAGGATCCAGAACAGGTTTTGGAGCAGAAGCCAGGGGGTGTAATCAGAAGCACCTGTGATCTCCCAATATAAGTGTTTCCAGGGCATAGTGCAAAAGCTTTTGATGGTGGATTAGCTGCCCAAGCGACAGGTCGAGGTGTGGGCTATGGTAAGGACCACTGGAGCATTTATTTCTTTATTAACAGTTTCTTATATAGCGCACACATATTCCACAGTGCTTTACAGAGAATATTTGAACATTCATATCAGTTGAGATTACAAACTATATTCCCTACCACAAGTATACGTACACACAGACATTCAAGGGTTAATTTGTGAGGAGCCAATTAGCCTACCAGGATATTTTTGGATTATGGGAGGAAACCGGAATACCCGGAGGAAACCCATGCAAGTATGGGGAGAATATACAAACTGCTCACAGTTAGGGCCATGGTGGGAATAGAACCTATGACCTCAGTGCTCTGAGGCAGCAATGCTAACCATTACATCATCCGTACTTGCAAGAGTCAGTTTATGCTCACCACCGCGTCATCAGGATAACAGCCCTTAACGGGTACAAGTGACTTTGTGCTATGCCCGAATACACTTATTTAAAAAAATGCTGAAAAGTGTCTGTGTGCCTCTATTATTGGAAATGTTGTTTATTTTGTAGAGTGCACCGGACCACGCTGTATGGAGTACGGGAGTGCTGGCATACAGGAATATATACAGTATATATTTTTTTTTTACATTTGTGTTATTGGATATCCATTTGAATTTTGATTGTAATGCTTCTGGTCCGTGTACACTAAATTGTTCAATTTAGGAGAAACTGTCCTCTATTTAGAACACATTTATATGTTATATAGGGCCTTATTCTAGTTTACTCTTAGAGGCAAATTCCTTCTCAAATGGACACAACCATGTGCACTGCAGGTGGGGCAGATGTAACATGTGTAGACAGAGTTAGATTTGGGTGAGATTTTTCTTCAAAGTGAGATCTATATTGCAGTGTAGAAATAAGGCAGTCAGTTAGCATCCCTGCGCCGAAAAAAAATAACTCACCCAAATCTAATTCTATCTGCACCTGTTACATCTGCCCCCCTGCAGTGCACATGTTTATGTCCATCTGAGAAGGAATTTGCCTCTAAGAGTGAACTAGAATAAGGCCCATAGTTTCTAGTTCTCAGCCAGCGCTGGTACAATATTTTCAGTTGCTTTGTATCAGTGTATATGCCATGTGTATTTATGTGTGTCCACAATGTGTTGTATGCAGAATAAAAATCCTGTATTTGCTCCTGCAGGTCAATGGCATTTCTGATACTCAAAAATATCTGCCAGGTTCTATTCAATCATGTCCGTTTTTGACCAGAACTCACCGCTGCAGATTAAACTATTTTAAAGTCGAATCTGCATTGTCTGATACGGACGCTATATTGTCAAATTAGCACCTGTTTCTGGGGGGCGTGGCTTGGCCTGCGGTGCGAGAAGATGTGTCTGGTGTGGGCTCTGCAAATATCCTGTTTGATCATCCGGTCCTAGGGAGCGTGAACCTCCTGCCTCTCTTCATTTGCCTTCTGGAGTTCCTCCTGCATCTCCTCTGCCGCCCGTGATTCTCCTACAAAAGCTGTGATGGCTGGTTAGGCCTGCTGGAATCCGAGCTGCCAAATGCTATCTTGTTCTCCCTCCCCCCTGCGGCTCCGACTTCAGTCCTCTCTGGTGGTCGCAGCGGCGGGGATTGACACCAGAAGTGCTGCTGAGACAGATTCATCTCCCTCGTCTGGTCCCCTATACAATGGTCATCTTATTCCCTGTTGCCCACAGTCGAGGGAGGACTCGCCGCACAGTGAAGGTAGGGCGAAAGCAGCGGCCATCCTGAGCTGACAGGTTCCAGTATAACATTCGATACAATAAACACGTCTTACCGGCTGCGGCCTGGGACTGCCTGCTCAACACTATTTGCTTTTCTTACTAAAGCTGGAGGTGTTTCTGCTGTCACTTTTTATTATCCAACTGTCGATATGCTAGCTGCCGCCACTGGGATCCTTTAAGACTGATGGCTGATATTCCTCTACATTCTACCCTCTGGCTGTGAATATTATTTCCATTGATATGGAAACCTCTCTTCACCAAGTTTTGCAGGCTAGACATGCCTCTACTGAGAGACTTCTCACTCTGTTTACTGAAGTGCATGGAGATATACTCCCTACCTCCTTTACTCATGATAAATATGATGCTTCTGTGATATCTATGCATGCTAGCATCCTGGATGTGCTTTCTTTGATGGCTCTACCTGACTTTGATTACCCTTGGATCCCTGTTCTTACATGTTTAGATAAAGCTGCTCTAGAACCTCCTAAATTTTTTCTTTCTACAGCTCAGCAGCCCTATACTTTATTTGAATTCTCCTGGTTATGCTCCTCCGTGTCTCAGGAATATTGGATTTACCTTTAGCGCTACACTTTTGTCATACCTTGGATATGATAGATGGCCGGGCTAGATATCATTGCAAAACAGTTCTCACTGTCCTTTTTTGCTTTTACTCTTCTGATCACAACTCCTATAGTGAAATATGATTTTATATTTCCTGTTCCATAGCATTATTCTATATGGCTGCTTGGTTAAGCTTTAATAACGTTACACACATTTGGCCCGATCCAAGATACAGTTTTTTTATAAATTGGACTGACCTCCCTGTTTAGAATCCGCTGCGTCCTTACCATAATTTGGACTGGTTCAATGGCCTGACTAGTTGGCAATACAGACCAGTTTCTATTCCTCCTGTCTACTTGTACCATCCTGTATGGGGGGGGTTGTTCATGTAATTGTTATACTGCTCCAGATAGTTACATCGCATATTATCCTTACATAATGAGTCCGAAATACTTTGATACCATTTAGGTTAGCTGATAGCTAACAGCCGCTAACTTATTCCCTACTACAGAAGCTGTGGGTGAGTGGGTGGTCGGACATAGATAGATAGTTAGTTCAGTAGAAGGGGGGGGGGGGGTAGTAGTGTTTAAGGGATCCAAATATACCTGGGTTGGGGTTAGGTCATACAGGGTGGGGGTTATTGGGAGGTTTGCTTTTGTGAGGGTTTTTTTTTTAGTTTTTGGTTGACACGTCAGTATCACTATAATATTCTGATTACAGATTCTGGAATTATTATGTATATCCTACAATAGCTACTTGTTTTTGTTTCTATGTATGTGTGCACTGTACTACGCTTGTATTTGAACGTGTACCACCTGTATACTGATGTGCCTTTATGTGTGTTTGTCATGTTTAATATTTGTATGCAAAATCAATAAAAATTATTGAATTTAAAAAAAATTAGCTCCTGTTTCTAATTATATGCATATGGATTCGACAATCCATGTCTTGTTTGAAAGTCTGAATATCAGAACTGACATTGTTGACAACTGACGATATTTCCAACATTTGGAAATATCATCCAGCATGTACAGTCAGGTCCATAAATATTGGACATCGACATAATCCTCATATTTTGGGCTCTATACACCACCATAATGGATTTCAAATGAACTACACAGGGTGTACTTAAACTGTAGACTACCAGCTTTAATTTGAGGGTATTTACATCCAAATCAGGTGAACGGTGTAGGAATTACAGTTTCTATATATGCCTCCCACTTTGTAAGGGACCAAAAGTAATGGGACAATCGACTCAAAAGCTATTTCATGGACAGGGGTTATTGGGCTATTCCCTCATTATTTCATCATCCATTACACAGGTAAAAAAGGTCTACAGTTGATTCCAGATTTGCATTTGGAATCTGTCTGTCTACTCTGAAAAATAAAAAATAGAAAACCATCAGAGATAGCAAAAACATTAGGTGTAGCCAAATCAACTGTTTGGAACATTCTTTAAAAAAAAAACACCGGAGAGCTCATCAACACTAAAAGACCCGGAAGACCACAAAAAAACAACTGTAATGGATGAGCAAAGAATTACTTCCCTGGTGAACAAAAACCCCTTCACAACAATTGGCTAGATCAAGAAAACTCTCCAGGAGTAGGTATATATGCCTCAAAGTCAAAAATCAAGAGAATACTTCACAAGAGTGAATAAAGAGGGTTCACCACAAGCTGTAAACCATTGGTGATCCTCAGAAACAGGAAGAACAGGATAGAGTTTGCCAATATCTAAAAAAGCCTTTACAATTCTGGAACAACATCCTATGTGTTAGGACTGGATCTCTGGAACCCACAGTATAGGGTGGAGAGTTCCAGAGAAGCCTGTGGAACTGTGATCGTGTAATGAAAATACTCTACAGACTAAGGGGTAGATTTATTAAGCTCGGTGAAGTGATAAAGTGTCAGGTCTTTATCACCGGCCAATCAGATCCTATCTGTCATTTTTCAAACCAAGTCTTTAACTTCAGTTAGGAGCTGATTGGCCGGTGATAAAGTACAAGCCACATTATCACTTCACCGAGCGTAATAAATCTGCCCCACACTCTGTTATCCCTCCACACCTGTAGATTGGTGCTTGAAAAAGCTAGGCTTCACCTATAACAGCCGCTTTTGAAAGGGTAAATTGTCTGCCCAAACTCCGATGCCACCAGATCTTACAGGGGAACAAGGCACCAACTGAGTCTGAAGAGTGCATAAGAGGATGAACTGACTAAAACTAAGATACCAGATACCACAACTAAAGAACAGGGAATATAATAACAAATTATGAATGGCACAGAATAAATGCGACTTCGTCACATACCCAGAAACAACTACAGATGTGCAATAACACTGCGACAGTTGCAAAACAAAAACCTTCTAAGGAAACAGTGGCCTAAACATGACAAAGGTAAATAAACAACAAATGGCAGCAATAACAGAAATAAATGGCAAAGTCACAAAACACAATACAACCAAGGTATTTACAAAGAATGCAGCAATGTGCTGCAAAGCCGCTGGAAACAGAGACACCGGAGGATCGAAGGTAATCTGGAACAAGGTCATGAGAAACTGGAAACCGACCAGGGAATCCACTGGAGCAGACAACATAGGAGGCTGGAGAACAGGCTATAAGAAACTATTACCAGCACGGTTGGGCTCACAGGAAGTTCCTTAAATGTTCTTAAACAACTGCAGCAATTGCCTGATAGAGTAAGAAACGGCAGCTGCTAGCTGCAGCAGCCAAACACAGTCTCCTGCTAACCCCACAACTGCCCAACTCCTGAGACTATGGACAGACTAATCAAAGATCAACTTCTACCTGTCACGTTTCGTGAAGCACCAGCTGGAGTGTAACAGAGGCTGGGTGCTTTGATGTAGGGCTGTTGCATGAACGACAGAAGGGAGTGAAGCAATCAGAAAAAATAAAACCTTATTTAAATAAAGATACTGCGTTACAGGAAATGAATGATGACACAATGATAAACTGTAGATTCTGATAAATAGTAAAGTCAATAATATGCAATGCTTATTGAAGAGCACTGCAAGATTGGATGATTGGAAGAAGGATTGGATGATTGGAAGAAGGATTGGATGATTGGTTAAAGGATTGGATGATTGGTTGAAGGATTGGATGATTGGTTGAAGGATTGGAAAGATGAAGTCCAGATGAATCTGTGCTGAGTATGATCGTAGCTGCAGGACCAGGGATGACCACAGAGAATAACCGTCAGGAATGAAGAAGAAGATATTACCCCTTTGGGGGGTTAACCTTGTCCTATCCGTATAGATGGCAGCGGGTTCCGTGATGATATTGTAGCAGTAAAACGATCAGCAGGAGGATTGGAGAAGACTTCACCAGAAGCGCAAGGGCTGTAGTGGGAACTACAGATAGCCAGGAGGGATCAATGATGTGTGCGGTTGGACATCATTGTACTGACTGCCGGTCTTGCCCGGCAAGTCAGTATTTGAAGGGTGAGCTGCATGAGGATTGGCTGTGTATATGACCTCACTGAATGAGCCGTGCAGCATAGGCTGAAGGATCCCAAAAGATGCCCGCCGCCAGATGCGGCGACAGAAACCAGCCGGCGGTGTTTGTGCGCGGAGGCGCAGCAGCCGGTGTGTCCAGCCAGAGGCCTGACCTGATGCGGACCCCTCATGGCGGCTCATGCCGCACGCCCCCCAGACCCTGCATGGCATGAGACTGCACGCCACCACTGTCACCTGGTGGTGACAAGGCGACGGGACCCAGACAGCCAGCATGGGAATCAGCAGTGGAGGTGAGCGCCAGGGCAGGAGTTAACCTGTCAGAGGTCTGTGGGCTTGGGACAACACCGAGAGCTAGGGTAGCTGACCTGGTGGTCGTGACACTACCAGAGCGATGGAAAGAGAAGAGTATGGAGAAGGAAAGGAACTGACCATGATCCAAAACATACCACCTCATCAGTGAAGAATGGTAGTGGTAGTGTATTTATCGATATTCTGACTGCTGACAAAAGCAGCAGGGTGAATTCTGAAATGTTTCGGGCAATATCAGCACATATTCAGTCAAATTTATTTATTAACAGTTTCTTATATAACGCATACATATTCTGTAGCGCTTTACAGAGAATATATGAACACTCACATCAGTCCCTGCCCCAGTGGAGCTTACAATCTATATTCCCTACCACATGTACACCCACACACAGACATTCTAGGGTTAGTTTGTTGGGAGCCATTTAACGACTTCATTGGATGGCACTTCACAGTACAGATGGACAATGACCTGCTCTTATTTGCAAAGCAAATAAGTGGAATGGCCAAGTCAATCACCTGACCTAAATCCAATTGAGCATGCATTTCAGTTGAAAAAGACAAAACGGAAGGGAAAATGCCCCAAGAACATGTAGGAACTGAAGACATTTGCAGTAGAGGCCTGGCAGAGCATCACCAGGGGTGAAACCCAGCGTCTGTAATGTCTATGCATTCCAGACTTCGGGCTTGTAATTGACTGCAAAGGATTTGCAACAAAGTATTAAGTAAAACTTTGATCTTGGATTGTTTAGTTTGTCCCATTACTTTTGGTCCCTTAAAAGGTGTGAGGCATATATAGAAACCGATGTAGTACCCATAGTTCATCTGATTTGGATGTAAATTAAAATTAAATTAAAGCTGAAAGTCTGCAGTTAAAGCACATCTTGTTTGGTCCATTTCAAATCCAATCAACCATGGAAATTATGCTAATGTGCAAACAATATGGCATCAAGTAGCAATAAGAATATAGTATAAAATATTAAAAATATATGCTGTACATTATACTAGTCCAAAGTACAAGTACCAAACAGCATGGGAATTCTATAACTGAACATAAACCGCACTCAAAAACCAGGCTCAAGCTCAGAATTATGCTGCGTGCACATTGAAGGGATTCCTGCAGCCACATATGCCGCAGGAGAATAATATAGTGCATACACACTGACCAATATTGCTCCTTGCATGCAATCGCTGACTATGTAAAATTAAGGTGCATGTAAAGACGACAGGGGTGGAGTTATTGACCTACACACTGGATGATATGCATGCAATATAGTTAATATTGTACATATGGTTCATGATGTATTGGCCTGTGTGTGTACCCAGCTTTAGGCTGTAGACCAGTTCTTGATTTACTGCATTCTTAAGGGTTTAACACAAAGCTTAAAACTACTGCACTTTTGATTTGTTTTGGTAGTGCATTCAGATGCATTGGATAAAATATACAATTACAGAAAGACCCAGTGTACATATTTTAAATAAATAATTTGAATACATAAAATTACAAAAAAAAAAAAATTCACAAGATATTTTTTCCTCTTTTTTTTTAAACCACGTGCAACTGCAATACCCAATTTCTTCAAATAGAGTATAGAGAGATCCTGCACAAAAAAAGTATTAAAAGGCCTGATCTAGACCTGTTAGGCTGCATATGATTGCAGCCCAGTGAACAGGCAAACACCAGCAGAATGTGTGTCCCCCCATTGGGACTGTGTTTTGGCCACAATCTTGATAGTCCCCAACCTGGCTTCTTCTTGCCTCTGCAACCGGTCCTTGCTAGGCTTCACAGGAGGAAAAGAAATGGCAGATATCAATCCTGCTGCCCATTCCCCTCCCAGGACTACCTTGTCTAAAGAGATATTGGTGGACTCGACATCGGACAGCCCTGTTATGCACTACTATTCTTCTTCCATCGGTCACTCTCTTTCCGTGTTACCATCTCCCTGTCACCCGCTGCTTGTCATCCTCTCTCTTTTTCTACATTACCCTCTCTTCATCACTCTCTGCCCCTCCATCACCCACTGTTTGTCACCCTCTTTCTTCCCAAGCAAAGAAAAAGTACTAAATAACCCACAGCGCAATCAAACTCTTTCTTCCCATCACCATCACCCACACTCCATCACTATCTGCCTCTCCCTGTTACCTACTGCTGAGGACAATCTCCCGTCATTCACTGTTGCCACCCTCTTTCTCTTTCAGTCATTATCTGCCTCTCCCTCATACCCTCCCCGTAAACCACTGCTTGTTACTTTAGACATACTACCTGGGATTTTGGCCTATTTTACCTGGGATTTTCAACCCAGGTCACTCCTGGGATTTTAGTAACAGACCCCCTTTCACACTACACCTCAAATCCGGGAAAAACCCAGGTATAACCCTTTCACACATAAGCCAGGCTTTTCAAGCATTTCAGTGTTTCATCATTAAAATGGGACACGCCCCTGCAGCAAAAAAAAGCAACATCACATGTTGAAAAACCCGGGTAAACCCATTCAGACATAAGCCGGGTATTATACCCGGGAGTTAAATACCAGGAAAAACCCTGGTCAATTGCAGGTGCTCAGTATCCAGGAGTGAAATCCCAGATATACCCTTTCAGACATACGCTAGTCCCGGGTTTGGGCGCGTTCATGTGAAAAAACCCGGGATTTTCGCGTATGTCTGAAAGGGGTATTACACTCTCTTTCTCCCATCACCCTCTCCATGAAAACCATTTCCTGTTACCCTCTTCCTTTTTCCCCATCATCCTCTCTCCATCACTGTCTACCTCTCCCTGTTATCATCTAATGGTTGGACAATGCTTGTCACCCATGAGTGTGGATCATTATGTCGACGACTGAAGGTCACCACATGAAAAGTTTGACATATTAAAGTAAGACATAGACTTTTTTTGGTCCCAAATGTCGACACAGTCAACAGGGACACTGTATCTGTGCCCCATGCTTCGGGTACGGTGCCTCAATATGCTTGGCACACTATTCTATTCCCCCTCAACATGCTGGAGTATGGTAGGGCATGAAATACCACCTGTCAGCACAAGTCGGCTCAAAAAAATGTGAAAAACTCATGTCGCTCTTTTGATTGTCGACTTAATGACTGTCGAAACCAAAATATATACAGGCTGTGAGGCAATCCAAAGAGGCTGCAGAAGTCCCACTAACAAACAAGTCAAGCCTGAACTTGAAACAATGTATACAAAAAAAGAAATGTTATAGGGAAAATGTGCCACCAATATGTTTCATATGACTGAAAATAGGATTTTGGGTACCTACCGGTAAATCCTTTTCTCGTAGTCCATATGGGATACTGGGCTTCACTACTATGGGGATTGAGACCTCCGCAGGAGAGACAGGCACATAAAAAAACTTTCAGTGTGGGTGCACTGGCTCCTCCCCTCAATCTCCCTCCACTAGTCAGTTAATGCAAAAACTGTGCCGAAGGAGAGCATGTGAGGAGTATGTGATAATGTATTGTGGTGAGATTCATCCAGCACACCCAAACGAACAAAAAACATATAAGAGAAGGTGAATCCTAACAACTTAAGAGGACACCTGTAACTAGAACAATCTATAGACATAAGTATTCTATAGAAAACAAGGCATAAGCCTAACCATAAAGTAGATCTGACAGCAGAAAAAGCCGCACTGAGGCGGGCTCCCAGTATCCCATATGGACTACGAGAAAAGGATTTACCGGTAGGTACCCAAAATCCTATTTTCTCTACCGTCCAATGGGATACTGGGCTTCACTACTATGGGGAGGTCCCAAAGCTACCAGAACGGGTGGGAACGTGCGGATTCTGCTGTAGAACCGCATTCCCGAACTGGGAATCCTCCCTGGCCAGGGTGTCAAACTTGTAGAACTTCACAAATGTGTGTTGCCCTGACCAAGTTGCGGCCCTGCATAGTTGCATTGCCGACACCCCTCGAGCAGCCGCCCAAGAGGTACCTACAGACCTGGTTGAATGAGCCTTTACTGAAAAAGGAAGCGACAAACCAGCTGATGCATAAGCCTGTTGGATAGTACATCTTATCCACCTGGCAATGGTACGCGTTGAAGCAGGTAAACCCTTCTTCTGCGCCTCATAAAACACAAACAGGCTGTCCGTCTTACGGATCCTAGCTGTGCGCTTGACATACCCCTTAAGGGTGAGGACTACATCCAAGGTATCTGGTATATCTGGGTGTGTCGCGCTAGAAGGAACCACAATAGGTTGGTTTAGGTGGAACCCTGACACCACCTTTGGAAGGAATTGTGGTCTAGTCCTGAGTTCCGCCCTATCGTTGTGGAACACAAGGTAAGGGCTCCGACAAGACAAGGCCCCGAGCTCGGACACCCTCCTGGCCGAAGCTAGCGCCAGCAGAACAACAGTCTTCCAAGTGAGGTGTCGCAGCTCAGACTCTTCCAGTGGAACAAAACGGGCTGATTTTAAGAAAGTAAGAACTACTTCCAAATCCCATGGTGCAGTGGGAGGCACAAAGGGGGGCTGAATCCTGAGCACCCCCTGTAAGAAGGTTTGCACTTCCGGCAAGGCCGCAATCTTTTTCTGAAAAAAACACAGATAGTGCGGAGATTTGGACCTTTAAGAAACCCAATCTGAGTCCCTTATCCAGGCCAGCCTGAAGGAAACGTAGCAGACTGTTTAATCGAAAACTGGCCGGAGGCAAGTCATTCTTTTCACACCAGGCAATATATCTGCGCCATATTACATGATAATGAGCAGCCGTCACCGGCTTCCTGGCTTTTATCATTGTAGTGACGACAGAGGGGTGGAGACCCTTGTGGACTAAGATCTGCCGCTCAACCTCCAGGCCGTTAAACGTAGCCGCTGTAAGTCCTGGAAGACGAACGGGCCCTGGAGGAGCAGGTCTTCTCTTAGGGGCAGACGCCACGGGTCTTCCACTAGCATGGCCTGAATGTCCCCGTACCAGGCCCTTCTTGGCCAGTCTGGTGCCACCAGTATGGCCTCCGTCCCCTGATGCCGGAGCCGCTTTAGCACCCGAGCCAACAATGGGAGAGGTGGGAAGAGGTACACCAATTGGAAATCCCAGGTCCAGGTGAGAGCGTCCACGGCTATCGCCCCTGGGTCTCTGGTCCGTGCACAGTACATTGCTACCTTGTGGTTCAATCGTGAAGCCATCAGGTCGATCTGAGGGAGCCCCCACAGATCCACTATGGCATTGAACACTTGAGTGTGAAGGCCCCACTCTCCCGGGTGAAGATCGTGACGACTCAGGAAGTCTGCCTCCCAATTGTCGACCCCCGGGATAAAATGGCAGACAGGGCCTGGACATTCTGTTCCGCCCAGGACAGAATTTTTGACGCTTCTCTCATGCAAGGCATGCTCTTGGTACCACCCTGCCGATTTATATATGCCACAGTGGTGGCATTGTCCGACTGGACCTGGATCGCCTTTCCCTGTAACAATGGAGCTGCCTGTAACAGGGCATAGTAGACCGCCCTCAACTCCAGCTTGTTGATATGAAGACATGACTCCAGTGGAGACCATCGACCCTGTAGGCGGACTCCCTGTGTCACAGCTCCCCAGCCCCTCAGGCTGGCGTCCGTGGTTACCAGAATCCAGTCCTGGATCTGAAACCGTCTGCCTGCCAACAAATTGGATGAATCTAGCCACCACTGTAGCGAGATCCTGGTTCTTGTTGCAAGGCCAATCCTTCTGCGCATCTGCAGGGGGGAGCCGGACCATTTTGTCAGAATATCCAATTGAAAAGTCCTGGAATGGAAGCGGCCAAATTGTATTGCTTCGAATGAAGCCACCATCTTGCCTAGCAGCCGGAGGCAAAGATGGATCTGTACCAGAGGTGACTGCAGGACCTCCCTGACCAGCTGTTGTATTGCAGTGACTTTTTCCATCGGCAGAAAAACTTTTTGTTCTGATGTATCCAGGATCATGCCCAAGAAAACCATCCTCTGGGTTGGAACCAGCGATGATTTGGGCATGTTTAGGATCCACCCGTGGTCTCTTAGCACCTGTATGGACAGATTGAGAGCACTGCTTAAAGCCTCCGCCGACCCTGCTTTTATTAGCAGGTCGTCCAGGTATGGCACTACATTCACCCTTCGGAGCCTGAGTAGTGACATCATTTCCGCCATTACCTTTGTGAAAACCCGCGGGGCTGTCGACAGGCCGAAAGGTAACGCCCGGAATTGGTAATGGTTGTTCCCCAAGGCAAACCTGAGATAGATTTGGTGTGGGGGCCAGATAGGAATGTGTAGATAGGCGTCTTTGACGTCTATAGAGGCCAGGAACTCCCCTCTTTCTAGGCTGGCGATCACAGAGCGCAAGGACTCCATCCTGAACTTGAACACGCGCAGGAAGGGGTTCAGTGACTTTAGATTCAGGATGGGTCTTACTGAGCCGTCTGGCTTCGGTACCAGGAATAAGTTGGAATAATATCCCTGGCCCTGCTCCGTGACTGGCACCGGTACAATTACCTGAGACTGAAGCAGCCTGGTAATGGCCCCCTGAAGGAGCACCTGATCCTCCTGGGATGCTGGAAGTGCCGACCTGAAGTATCGTCTGGGAGGGGGTTTGTCGAATTCCAGCTTGTAACCTAGAGAAATGAGACCTCTGGCCCAGGTATCCAGACCCGAGGCGTCCCACACATGGCTGAAATGCAACAATCGCGCTCCCACCGCGAGAGAGTCTCGTGGCGGGAAAACCCCGTCATGCTGCAGGCTTAGAGGAAGTCGCGGCATTTGGACGGTCCTGGGTGTTGGAGGTGTTAGGCTTCCTAAACTTGCCTCTCGTGCCCCTGCTGGCATTGGAGGCGCCCCTAGCCTTGGGGCGAAACCTGTTCCCACGAAAGGACTGCTGGGAAGCACCTGTGAAGGTACGCTTTGCAACCGTGGGGGCTGATGGAAGAAAGGTAGATTTTCCTGCCGTGGCTTTGGAAATCCAACCGTCTAATTCACTGCCAAACAGCCATACTCCTGTAAAGGGAATACCCTCCACACTCTTCTTTGAGTCTACATCTGCAGACCACTGCCGCAGCCACAAGGCCCGCCTGGCTGACACCGCCATGGCTGAATTGCGCGCGTTGATTGCGCCCAATTCCTTCTGTGCCTCGCACAGTATTTTTGCGGTGTCCTGAATGTGACGCAGGCTGTCCCCTATCTGGGCCACAGTCATGTCACCCAACAAGCCTTCCTGAATCTGGGTTGACCAGGTATGAATAGCCTTGGCCATCCAGCAGCTGGCTAAAACTGGACGCTGGGATGCTCCACTAGCCGTATATATGGACTTGAGGGTAGCTTCCAGCCTTCTGTCCGCCCCGTCCTTAAGGGTGGATACCCCTGGGACTGGTAACAACACCTTCTTAGAGAGGCGGGAAACAGAGGAGTCCACTACTGGTGGCTCCTCCCATTTCTTTCTGCCCAAAGGTTCAAAAGGATAAGCATTTGTGAACCTTTTTGAAAGAGTAAACCTCTTATCAGGGTTTTGCCATGCAGCCCTGAAAGCAGTTTCTAACTCTGCCTGCTCAGGGAAGTACACTGGCTGTTTCTTCTGGGTCATGAAGAAAGGGTCTCCTTCTGTGGATGCCTCTACAGGGAGATCTAAAACATCCCTAATGGCCCTGATAAGGGGCTCGGGACCATGTACTGCCGTCTCAGGAGCTGGTTCCTGCAGACCCTGCTCCTCACCCTCCTCCAATATGTCCTCATCGTCCTCATCCGTGTCAGGATCCATAGCAGTAGCCTGCCTCTTTTGAGGCTGTGCGGGCGGGGGAGGTACATTTTGGGTATGAAGAATATCCACCCTAGCAGATAACATGGATAATTCCCTCTGAACCCTCTGCGTTTGCTGAGTGTTAGTGGAAAGCTGTGAAGCCACAGAATCCAACAAGGTCTTTATGTTGGAGGCCCACGCAGGCTCCTGCTCGTCTGCCTGCGATTGCCCCGCAAGCTGTGGGGGAACCCCACTGATCTGGGTGTCAGCACTACTGGGCTGTGGTGACATACAAGCCTCACAAGTAACCTGGGACTGTGACTTGGGCACAAACTTGGTGCTACACACCATACAAGTGAACTTTTTCACCATGATGAGATAGTACTACAATGTCTGTAGTAACAAACACAACCCCCACGCAGTCACACACGTGCACACACTGCTGGATGTGTTTCCTCTGAGTGAAAACAGACTATGTGCTTGCTTTATGCTGTGTCTGTAACTAAACAGTGGGGAAAAAACAGAGCATTTGGGGAGCCAAGTGCACCCTTAACCTGAACTCACAGATCTGGGTGAGCTGGTAACGCTAACACAGTGATATAAACAACACAGTGTCTGACTAAGCTAGATAGCGCAGCAGCGCTAAATCGCTATAAAAAACCTGCTGTCTCTGCCGTGCTGCAAGTACCCGGATCCACCACGCCAGTGAGGAGCCCTGTAATGGAGTCTGGCAGCGTGTGAAGAAGCAGGAAGTGACAGCGCGCGCCCAGCAGAGCTTGGTCCCGCTCTGAGTGAAGCCCCGCCCCCTTACACGGAGCTGGCGCTTACAAAGAATTATACTGACATTAATAAAGGTGTAAAATATATATATAACATACATTATTACCCTGAGGGGTGTCCCTGGTGGTCCAGCGGCAGCACCCCTATGCCAGTTATCAGACGCGGTGTTCACGCGGTCCCTGCTGGAGAGCCGCCATTACTAGCCGTCGTCTTGCCGCACCAGAAATGGCTGCGGGGACCCCTTGTGGGACCCCCAGCCTGTACTCACCACCGATGTCTTCAGACCTGTCAGGGGTGTGCGGCGGCTAGGGGACTTGCTCGCAACAGCGCAATGCTGTGCGGTGACAAGTCCCACGCAGGACTGGATTGTCCTGTAGCAGGGTCAGCTCTGCACCTGAAGAGGTCGGGGACTGACCCTTCCCCTGACACCCACGAAGCAGGACAGCTGTGTGGTCACTACAGCGCCCCAAAATAACAAACTTGAAAATAAATGTGGAAAAAACTCTGGAGCATCCAGAAGCACTGCCTCTCCTGAGGCACATTTTTCAAAACTGACTAGTGGAGGGAGATTGAGGGGAGGAGCCAGTGCACCCACACTGAAAGTTTTTTTATGTGCCTGTCTCTCCTGCGGAGGTCTCAATCCCCATAGTAGTGAAGCCCAGTATCCCATTGGACGGTAGAGAAATATTAAAATTAAAGTCTCTATCTTATAATTACTCCAATCGCCATACAATATGTTCCTCAGATGTTCTCATACAAATCATGTATAGTGATTTTCCATAGTAGGAAACATTAAAAAACAAATAAAAAGGTGGTTAATGTTTGGTATTGGAAAACAGACTGAAGGTAAGTATTTTGAGAGAAATTCACATAAGCTCAAATGTTAAGAGAGTGGTCGCAGAGGTGACGTCCAGTGGAAACCCTACCCAAAAACAAGGATCAACCATGTGGTTACACCGTATGTGTATACTGGAAATGCTTAAGTTTGCATATATAAACAACGTGATGTGAAGCCCATAAAGGTATCTTTATACTGACCAGTGGTAAGTAACAACTCTATTAATAGCATACTAATAGGATGCTCACACTATGGGTGAGATTTAATAGGATGAGAGCTTCAGAAAGTGAGAGATTTGGTGAGAAATCTCCAGTTTTTTTAAAGCGGCAACCATTTACACTGCAAAACCAGTTTGATATTGCAGTGTAAATGATTGCTGCTTTACAAAAACTTGAGATTTCTCACCAAATCTCTCACTTTCTGAATCTCTCATCCTATTAAATCTCACCCTATGTCTTACGTGTGTGAGATATTGTTTTCAATAATATAACTGTTTCTTTGAACAAACTGTTTCTTGGACTTAAGTGACATGCGACAAGAAAAAAACTCTCATGGTGCATATTTACCAAAAGACGGTTTATTATACACAAATATGAATGAAAAGTTAAAACAGTTTTAAAAAAAAAGGTTGGTAATTGTCTATGGAGATTGACAAATCAGCAGATGATAAAACTGGAAATTTTACTCTGCAGTACCAGTTGGTCAGAACATGATGGGACCGCTATAATATATAAAGCCATAATTTCTAAAAAAAAAAAAAAAAAAAAAAAAAAAAATTTATTTTTCATCATCAGGAAAAAAAAAATAAACATTGGATTTACACGCTGCCTTCTGACTGAATTCCTTTGCCGTGAGTGCCGCCGTGGAATATATCATATGTTTTATGTTAACAAATTATGATAAATATAACACATAATATAAGAGCAGCAGTATTGTAGAAATAAAATCAAAATTAAAAAAACAGAAGTATTACAAAATCATAAAAAAACACTTCAAAATCTGCATTTAACCCGCATGATTTTTAAAGATTTCAGCTCATTTTGTGATGATCCTAACCTGTTCTGCCCACCTGACCTTCAACTGCCTTTTGGTCTTGCCAACATACACCAAGTTGCATGTGCATTGGGTTGCATAAATGGTGTTGAACGTGCCGAAATCACCACTTATTTTATATGTGATATTTAAATTTTTTAATTCAGTGGTGTTAGAGTGAGAATGGGTGCAGCTTTTGCATAGTTTACAGTCCCTGCCCCTGTAAAAGCCTTTATTGTGGGGCAATAACCTAGTCCTATATTTGTAAGGCACTAGAGGTCAGTTTGTCTTTAATTGTTGGTGCCCTTCTGTATATACATTTTTTTTGTAATATATTTCTTGTAAAAGATCATAAAATGCCCCAATTTTTCTTAATAATGGACTTGATAATCTTGTATTGCCGATTAAACTTTGTGCAGAAGGCTAGAGTATAATTTAGAGTCTCCTGTAGTGGCCTTTTTGTAGGTCCATTCAAAAGAGTGGCTTAGTCTTTTACTTCTATTTCTGTAGCAGTGTCCTCCAATTTGTTTTTATCATAACCTTTCTGGACAAATTTTTTGATCATTTGGTTTTGCTTGTTTTTTGAAGGTGACTGTGGATGAGCAATTGCGTCGTAATCTAAGCATTTGTCCCTTTGGTACGCCCTCTAACCATTGGGGCAGATGATTAATGTGTTTTTTTAATGATAGAGTTTGAATCTGTAGGTTTTGTATAATTATACGTGATGAGTTTACCACCTTCTATCTCTATATTCAAATTCAGAAAATTAACTCTTTGTGCACTTAGATCAAAAGTAAGATGTATATTAAGTGTATCGTTAAGGTATTCGCAAAAAGCTTCTAATGACGTCCTGACGCCCCGCCAAACGTACAGGACATCATCTATATACCATCACCAATTCACCAGGTTTGTGCTCCAGGCATGCTTCACATAGACGGAGGCCTCTTCCCATCTCGCTATGAAGAGATTGGCGTACCTATGTGCAAACCTGGTGCCCATTGCTGTGTCAACTAGTTGTTTAAAGAAATGCCCATCAAAATTTAAATAATTGCTGGAAAGTAAACTCAATTCCTTCCAACAGAAAACAGCTTAAGTTTACCTCCAAATCAGTTCTTTCTAAAGTATTTTTGACTGTAGCAATCCCATCACTATGGTCTATGATCGGATATAACTATGACATGTCATTACCAGCAGCATGTCAGGTTCCCAAATGATTGGATCAATTTTATTTAACACATCTCTGGTGTCTTTGAGATATGATATTTCTTGACATACTAAAGGTTGTAAGAGGTGGTCTATGAATGCTGTGATATTTGCAGTGATAGCATTTGTGCCCACCACAATTGGTCCTCCTGGGAGGTTTGTAATGTTTTTGTGAACTTTGGGTAAAAAGGTATAGTACAGGAATAGTGTATTCATTATTAATGAGGAATTTACCAACCTCTTTGATGATTGTCCCAATGTCAATATCACTCTGAATAAAAGATTGTAATATCCCGCTCGATGGGTCACCTCTTAATTTTTATTATAGGTGTTCCCTTCTAGGTGCGGTCTGTAACCTTCTTTGAGGTAGTCTTCTTTATTCATTAACACAATCCCTGACCCTTTGTTAGCTTGTTTTATGATTATGTACTTATTATGTAATGCAGCGATTGCCTGGGTCTCAGAAAATGTTAGATTTCTACCATTTTTTTTGTTTTTCTTACTGAAATTTTGGTGCTCTCTATATCAGCTAGAAGGCTAAAAACATCCCCAAGCATATGATGCGTTAAAAGTTGACTTCTTTTTAAATTTGTTGGTGCCATTATCATTTGGCTTATCTGTCTCATCACCCAAAAAAAAATGTTACTTGTATATTCTCACGACTCCCACGATTTCCATTGTATGGGCTCCTAAAAATCTCATTGCATCGCCCTGGAATATTGCGGATTCATCTCCATGCGGATTCATCTCCATCCAGAAGCGTGTAGAGCACACTATCCACGTTGGCGTGGAGTTCATTCTAGACAATGTGGCAAGCGCAGCGAGCCCCGCAACGGGACGCGTGATACGAGCCCGAAGCGTGACGAGCGTTTGCTGGGATGCGATGCTATGCGACATTTAATTGTACAAGCATTGCATCACACACCACTAAATAAGAGACACGATGCCATGCGATGGGCGCCGTGATAATACACAAGTACCAAATACACAAGTACCAAATTTTCTTTAAAGATAATTTGCTTACAAATTTTTGTAAATCTATATAAAGATCAAAATAATTGATATCCTTCTTAGGATAAAATGTAAGAACTTTATTTAAAATGGCATTTTCAATATCCTCTAAAACCTATGAACTAAGGTTAGAGATTTTTAGGAGGTTGTCATTAGTTTCTTCATGGGATTATTTCTAACTGTGCTTGGTTTTTGCGTTTCTTCAACGAGTTCTGCATCTGAAGGAGATGTCTTTTTATTGTCTTACGGTTTTAAAATGTATTCTGTTTATTGCCTGCTCTCTTTCCCCTTCTTATCCTCCTTGTTCACTTGAGGTGTTTTATAGTGGTTTCCTAAGGGGCCTTCTTCTCCATAAAAAAAAAAACTATTGTCCCCTGTGTGAGAGTTAAAGTTTTCAAACCGAATGGATGTAGGTATTCTCCAATCTGTCTTTGTGGTCATGTCTGGATCAACTCTAGATCTGATAGAAGGCAAGGTGTTTGACCATCCTCTATGGTTAGGGTAGAACATTGGGGTCCTATATTCATTTTCCTGATATTTTCATTCAGGAAACTTTGTTATTAATGTTCCACTTGCGATAAATTATTATTATTTTTTTATCTAGGTGAGGTGTCCAAATTCCTTTGGTAATTTATGTTATAATTGGTACGATCATATCTCCTAGGGGGGAATTTCTTTGGAATAGGGCAAATTTTATTAGCGCTGAAAACATATTGGTGGTGCATTTTTTTCCCCTATAACAACATTTATTTTCTGTATACATTGTTTCAAGTTCAGTAGTGACCTGTTTGTTAGATACAGGATATCAGGCACTCCAAAGAGGCTGCAGAAATCCCACTATTTTGTTTCCATATTTGTTTTATACTACTATTTATAGGATACAGGCAGTGCACCACGTTTCAACACATGTCAAATTGAATTAACCTAGAATCTGTTAAAAAATGATAACACAAAGGAAACAATAATTTTAGAAGATGAAACATTAGAGGGGATCTTGAACAAACTAGAAAAAGTTCTACTTAGAGGGAACAGAACATGGTGAGAAATCCTATCCCTAGAACAGTATGCGTCCAAAAAATCTGATCGCAAAAGGTCTGAAGATAGATAAAAGAGCGTCCTTATGGATTTAATCATCCAAGAAAGAAAATAAAAAAAAAAGGATTTATATATCTGTGAGTCAAAAATTATACTGTTCAATACATCTAAAATAACTAAATCAATTCATTCACTGATATGGAGTATTATAAGAGGTAAGAAAGTCATATCAGCCAGAGAATAAAAAATAAAAAAAATGAAGGAGATTTATGATATGAAAAAATAAATGTCAGGGACAGTGCCTCTTTTGTCTGAGATTCAAACAACGGTGCCAGACATTTTAATTCCACCATCGCTAATATTATTTGCCCTATATCAAAGAAATGTCCTCCTAGGCGGTATGATAATAATACCAATTATAAGAGAAATTGCCCCGCCCACTCTGATGCAAACAGCTCAGCGAGTGTGAAACTCGCCAAAGCCGTTCACTCCTGGGGGTTTGCGCATGAGCAGACCCCCCCCACCATCAAAACGGGGCCAAATTCATCCCTCTCCGATGGAGTCTGAATTAGGCCCCTGCTCTGCTTTGCAGCAACACTAACAACTCCACATCAACACAACCTTCTGCATTACAACTGCTCTCTGTATGCTCAGTAGTGATGTCATCAAACAAATGCAATCCTGAGACTAAATAACTGTGCTTCCTATGATGTTAGATTTTGGCTCAGAATATAGGATTGAAAACAAATTACACAAAATTCTCTAAAATGCAGCAGAAATCAGACATCTTTTGGCAAGCAATTCAGTAACTCTCTGGATTTACATTCCTTTTATTTTAAATAAAAACCATTGCTATATTTATTGTTTGGATATTTTGGCTTATAAAACAATGCATCAACATTTCTGGTACTTGTTTCCTAGCACGGCGCCCACGATATTAAGTTGTATGACATTGCATCGCATGCCATATACCCGCATGCGATGCAATGCGATGCAATGCGATGCGATTTTAAATTGTATAAGCACCCTAATGGGTGCTTACAATGTTAAATGCACCCCCACGCCACCCCCACTATCAATGCCAACCCGAAGCATGGCGAGCGCAGCGGTACGCGTCCGACCTTTTCATACCCCCACTATCCACGTCGGCGTGGAGTTGATTTTATATAGTGTGGGGAGCGCATTGAGCTCTGCGAGGGGACGCGGATTACTTCACATATATTCCGCGTGCGCTCGCCACGCTTCGGGCTCGGTGGCTCACCACACTATCTAAAATCAACTCCATGCCGACGTGGATAGTGGGGCTATGAAAAGGTCGGAGGTGGTGTACCGCTGCGCTCGCCACACTTCGGGTTGGCGTTGATAGTGGGGGTGGCGTGGGGGTGCTTTAACTTTGAAAGCACCCATTACGGTTCTTATACAATTAATTAACTTATAGGGGGCATATTTAACATTGAAAACACCCATTGGGGTGCTTATACAATTTTAAATCGTATACCATTGTATATGGCATACAATGGCATACAATGCGATGGTAAAATTTCGATTCGATGGGCGCCGTGCTAGGAAACAAGTACCACATTTCTTCTTTGGGATTCATGGTCTCACAGGGATAACATTGGGGTTGTAGGCAGATCCAGAGGACCGGGCACCAATTGGCTAAGCTCTTGGAACCAGGGCCGGATTAAGGGGGGGGGAGGAGGCGGCACATGGGGCAGTACCCCTGGGCCCCCTCTATCTAGGGGCCCCCTGTGGATGGCATGCATTTAAAAAAAATGAAGCTAAAGGTTTTGTGCATGGCAGTGGGATAGTGCTGCAGCTTCACCTATCTGCCAATGATTAATGGTGCTCAGCATCAGGAGCCAAAGCACACTGACTGCACAAGTGTGCAGCGCATTACTGGGAGTTGACTAAGTCCCATGAGACTTTGCAGAAGAGGTTAGAGCAGGCATGTCCAAAGTCAGGCCCGGGGGCCAATTGTGGCCCGTGCTGTCATTTCAAGCGGCCCTCAGCCTCCAGCAGGGGTGCTGTGTTTTGGAATGTGGATTGTGCCGGCTAAACTGATCTCATAAGCTGCAAGTCCGGCACGACACGGAGCCGTGGGAAAAAACATCAGACAGCCGCCGAGCTGCCCCGCTGGCTCACCGGAAGGTAGGGAAAGATAGGAAATTGGGGACTCTTTAAAATACTCCAAATACTCCAAAAGGAGTGTAAACATTATTTTAACCAAAACATTTCTTTCAGGTGTCACTCACATTAGCATATTCAGTGCGCTCCTATTTACCGCACCAACAGTGACAGCAGTGTTTGGGGAGGGGGGCAGCAAGGGGGAAGCTTGCTCCCGTAACATGCAGAGCGGAGGAGGGCAGCAGTGGGAGCCCAAGCATCTCCTGTCCTTGCAGTGCCTGCTTTGCCTCTCCTTCCTCTGGCTCACACAAGGGGCAGGAAAACATACAGAGAAGGTAGGGGGCAGAGTGGGGACATACAGTGAAGGAGGGTCAGGCTGGGGAACATACAGTGGATGGAGGCAGTGATGGCCATTCAGAGAATGGGGAGCAGGGGCAGGCTGGGGGGCATACAGTGAATGGGGTACATAGTGAATGGGGGTCATACAGGGAATGGGAGTCATACAGTGAAGGAGGGGCAGGCTGGTGGACATAAAGTAAATGGGGCAGAGCAGGGGACCATTCTGATGTGTTTAATGATTCAAAAAATGTCAGGCTGAATGGTCGGCCCCCACACATTTACACTTCACCAAATCTGACCCTCGTCGCAAAAAGTTTGGACACCCCTGGGTTAGAGGCTGAGATGCTTGTGCTGAGCTCTGCTTGGTGGAGCTCATCATACAGATGGAGCGCCTCTCACTATTGCTTCGACAGCGCCAGAATATGGCCGCTGGCGATCGCCGGCGGAGAGGCGCCCCATCTGACACGCGCGTCTCAGTTTCCCGTCGGCGGGGTTGGGGGGGCGGGAACCCTGTCCGTCTCTGCTTCAGGGAGACGTACACGGTTAGGGGGGGGCTGCAAGGCGGCGGGGACCCGGGGCAACCCTCTGCGAGGAGGCGGGGACCCGGGGGGAGCCCCGTTTAAGGCGATGCACTCGTGTCCGCTTACGGCGGCTGGCGGAGGATGGCGGCTGGCAAATCTTCCGCCATCCCCTGCAAGAGTGAGCGGCGTTCCATCTGTATGCTTCTCAGGCCCATGGAGGATAGCAGCAGTGCCCTTGTCATGGGAGGGTTTTTATTCAGAGGCAGTGCTGAGCATGTCATGGCTCCTACAGAGTAAGGTACAGAGGGACAAACACAGGCTTTTCATGTGATGAGAAATATATATATATCCCCCCCTCCCCCCGCAGTTATCAAAGTTTATATGGCCTTTACCCTGTGTTTTGACAGTGCAGTTTGCGGCCAGTAATGACAGCTGGGAGGGGGTCCCTGCCCCAGTCCCTGCTTGGAACTCCCAGAATGTACTATATAACCCCGCCTCCATGCTCCACTCCTTAGTTGTTTGTTGGTGTCTGTAGGAAGCAGGTGCATCATGTGTTTCGGCAGGGATTGCTGGACGCAATCCCAAGCTTTATTATTTTCTTTTTTTACACTTTTGTTTGAGCAAGCAGCACTGTCAGTCCTAGTGACTATAGCACTGCAGCTCCATCACCCCTGCTGGCACCAAAACTTCCTTATGGCCTGGGCCAAGAGGGGTACTTGTGGCAGGGGTGGCACCTGATGCCTTGCACAGCCTGAGTGCAGAAAGCCTAAGACAGCGTGGCCGGCTTCAAGGGGCAGATAAGGCTCTCTGTAAGATTTAAATCTCTGTCATGCAGTGGGTCTGGGAGAGGGGGCGTCTATCAAAGCCGGTTTCTAGCCCTTGAGATATGATTGCTAACCCTGCTCCCTTCCCATAAACAAATGCGGTAAGTTTCAGCATGCAGCTGCCTCCAGAATTTTACGGGTTAGTCTCCCCTCTAAAATTACCCACTGATCACTGTTTATGTGCGATTGTACTTGTATGTTATCATCTGTCTTCTTTCTTCTCTGCTTCCTGCTACCTACTGGTTAAAATAACAAAGAGCGGGGCATGGAGGTGGGGTTATATAGGAGAGGAGCCGTGCATTCTTGGAGTACCAAGAGTTTAGCTGATTGGTTACTGGTAATCTGGATCCGCCTACATCCACAATGTTATCCCTGTGGGTCCCATGATCCTCAAAGAAAGAGAGTTAACAAAGGTAGGTCTACCATAACTCTCGTGTTTAATAATGAAGAAGTGTGGCAATCCATAATAAATATGTGGTTATTCCTAACTGATTTGCATGATGTTGTCTTGACAAACGTCTTATGGGATCGAAACGTAGACAGTAATATACAAAAGTTTTAGGCAGATGTTGAAAAAATGCAGCAAAGTAAGAATGCTTAAAAATAGAAATTTTAATAGTTTACTTAACAAAATGCAATGTTAATAAGTAGAAGAGAAATCTAAATCAAATCAATATTTGGTGGTCAGTATACAGAAATCTGAATGCCGACTGCCGATACTCTGGCAGGGAGGCTATTGCAAAATAAAGCCCCTGTGCTCGCCACAGGTTCTATACGCCCTCTATGGGGTCGTGGACCACCATGAGAGAGAATAGTCCTTTTCAGTCGGGATGCTGAATGTTTGAAAATTGGCCAGTCGGGATTGCAATGTCAGGGGCATGCGATAAACCACCCAACATTAATGTGGAAGAGTAAAGGGACCTCTTATTACAGGTTGAAAATGCGGCAAGTTTAGGGGACGTTATTACTGGGGCAATTTAATTTATCCGGACATACATTGGAAAGATATGACATGTAATACGGCTATTTGAAATAATTTATTGAAAACATTAAATGATCATTATTTATCTTAGTTTATTGAGAAACCAACTAGAAATAACAACATCCTGGACATTTTCTAATACATAACAACGGGAACATTCTTTCCAACATAACCATAAGGGAGACACTGGGTAACAGTGATCCTAATATAATCACGTTTGATTTCAATTTTACCAAAGATGATTATATGGGTGTGACAAAGTCTTTAAACTTTAGAAAAGCTAACTTTTAAAAGTTAGAGAAGCCATAAAAGACATCAACTGGAAAGAATTATTTAGAGCAGTGGTTCACAAACTTTTTAAATCACCGCACCCTAGAGTATCAGAATCTTGTTTCATGGCACCCCTAAGCAGAAGAATACTTATTGAGAACTTTATAAAAAAATATATTACATTTAGCAAATTGTGTTTAAATGTCATACTTGAAATACGTGGCTAGGCATAGGATTTAGTTATGTTTGTCCACATATGTTATGACTGGCAGCCACCAGCACTTACTTTTCTTATTATATTGACAATAAATCATTTCAATTATTCTTGACCACCAACCCGAGGTACCCCTGCAAGTGTTCTGAGGCACCCCAGGGTGCCACGGCACACAATTTGGGAACCACTGATTTAGAGATTTGAATACCACAGAAACATGGCACACTTCTTTAAAAAAAATACTTGAGAATGGCATTAATAAATGTATGCCTAAGGTTAATAAACGAAAAAAATGACAAACAAACATAAATGTGGCTAAATAATAAAGTCAAATTTGAAATGGTGAAGAAAAAGAGGGTGTTTAAAATGTTTCAACAGGAAGGGACATCTGAATCCTTATATGATATATCTGAATATAAGGAATGCATCAAGAATTGTAAAAACATAATCAAATTGGATAAATTAGAGACTGGAAGGAAAATTGCCTCAGATAGCAAATCAAATCCCCCAATACTCTACAGTTACAGTTGTGCTCATAAGTTTACTACACAAATGCCACAAAGCATCCCACTTAAAATACTCCAAACAGCACAGAGACAAGCATCAACATTTCTGGAACAAAGTCATTTGGAGTGATGAGACCAAAATTGAACTTTTTGGCCACAGCCATAAACGTTCCATTTGGAGAGGAGTCAACAAAGCCTAGGAGGAATGGTACACCAATCCTACTGTGAAACACAGAGGTGGATCGCTGATGTTTTTGGGGATGTGTGAGCTACAAAGGCACTGGTAACGTTCAAAATTGATGGCAAGATGGATGCAGCATGTTATCAGAAAATATAGGAGGAAAATTTGCACTCATAAGCCCGGAAGCTGCGCATGGGACGTACTTGGACATTCCAACATGACAATGATCCAAAACACAAGGCCAAGTTGACCTGTCATTGGCTACAGAAGAATAAAGTGAAGATTCTGGAGTGGCCATCTCAGTCTCCTGACCTCAATATCATTAAGCCACTCTGGGGAGATGTGCAATGTGCAGTTCAAATGTGCAGTTCATGCAAGACAGCCCAAGAATTTACAGGAACTGGAGGCTTTTTGCTAAGAAGAATGGGCAGCTTTACCAACTGAGAAAATAAGTAAACTTTTGATCGGGGTCATTTGGTTAGTTTCTGTTGCCATTGTGATTTAAAAGGGGTAAACCAGTTGTTTGACAATAAATGGCTTCACCCAACCACTGACCATGAGTGAAATAAATATTTGTCAGTTATCATTCATATTCTCTGACAAACGGCCAGAAAATCACAAATTCTGCTAGGGTATGTAAACTTATAAGCGCAACTGTATATAAATGGGAAACCGCAAAGGTAAAATAATATTGGCTCATTAAAAAACAAACAAGGTATTCTGACAAAGCAGAAAGAGGACAAAGCAGAAATATTAAATAATTTTTTTTGCATCCGTGTTTACAAGGGAAGAATTATCAGAGATTTTCCCACATAAAGAAAATGCAGCTCTTGATAACACTTTGAGTGAGGAAATAGTTAAAAATAGGGTACGTGTGTATTATCACGTCGCCCATCGCATCGCAGACCATAAGGCATGCTATGCGATGTCCCGCGATGTTCCTTAATGTCATACGATGTTAAAATTGTATGGCATTATATATGGCATACAATGCCAAACAATGCGATGCGATTATAAATTGTATAAGCACCCTAATGTGCTTACAATGTTAAATGTACCCCCACGCCACCCCCAGTATGAACGTGAACCCGAAGCGTGGCGAGCGCAGCGAGCCCGCGAGGAGCGGGGTACGTGTCCTCTGACCTTTTCATACCCCCACTATCTCTGTCGGCGTGGAGTTGATTTTATATAGTGTGAAGCATGGCGAGTGCAGCATTACTTCACAGGTATACGCGTCCCCTCACCACGCTTCGCGCTCGCCACACTATATAAAATCAACTCCGCGCCAACGTGGATAGTGGGGGTATGAAAAGGTCGGAGGACGTGTACCGCCGTCGCTCGCCACGCTTCGGGTTCACGTTCATACTGGGGGGTGGATTTAACATTGTAAGCACCCATTAGGGTGCTTATACAATTTAACAACGTATAGGGGGCTTGCATCGCATCAGGTGTATGGCATGCGATGCGATGGGATAAAAACATTGTGCGACTTAATATCGGGGGCGCCGTGATAATACAAAGTACCAAAAATAGTACTTGATCTAAATACTAACAAATCTCCAGGCCCGGACAAAATACTTTGAAGGATACTAAAATAATTGAGTTCTCTCATAGCACTGTCATTATATCTGATCTTCAAGGAATCCGTAAATTTGGGGATGGTATCGAGGGATTGGCTTATAGTAAATGTAGTGCCAATATTGAAAAAAGGATAGGAAAACAAATCCTGCAAATTTATAGACCGGTCAGTCTAACATCTATTGTGGGTAAAATATTAGAGGGGATAATAAGAGATAGCATCCAAGATTTCTTAGCGCACAACAAGGTTGTAAGTAAGGCTCAGCATGGGTTTGTTAAAAATAGATCATGTCAGACATACTGTATTCATTTCTACGAAGAAGTCAGCAGGAAGGTGGATTTAGGGAAATGAGTGGATGTAATTCTTCTTAAATTTGCAAAGGCATTTGATACACTGCCACATTAAAGGGTAATAAAACTTGGTAACCTAGGGTTAAGGGATAAAGGGCTTTATTCTAGTTAACTCTTTCTGACAAAATCCTTCTTAGATGGACAAAACCATGTGCACTGCAGGGGGGCAGATGTAAAATGTGCAAAGAGAATTAGATTTGGGTGAGTTATTTTGTTTCTCTGCAGGGAAAATACGGACTGCTTTATTTTTACACTGCAATATAGATCTCACTTTGAAGTAAAACCCCACCCAAATCTAATTCTCTCTGCACAAGTTACATCTGCCCCCCTGCAGTGCACATGGTTTTGTCCATCTAAGAAGAATTTTGACAGAGTGAACTTTGGTTATATGATCGTGAACAGAGAGTAGTGGTAAATGGTAAACATTCCAGCTGGGGAATGGTACAAAGTGAAGTCCCACAAGTATCACTATTGGGTCCCACTGTTTAATATATTCATAAATGACCTAGGTGAGGGCCTAGAATGTAAAATTGCAATATTCACAAAACTGAGTAAGGAAATAAACTCAAAAACTGATGTGGAGGCACTGCAAAATGACTTAATCAATCTACAAAAGTGGGCAGATGGGTGGAATATGCAATTTAAAGTAGATAGATTCATTATTGGAGCAAAAGTTAACATGCTAGTTAGAAGTTAAATCAAGTTATTATGGGGACCTCTGCATTGGAAAAGGATTTAGGGGACATCATAGATGACAGGTTGAGAAATAGTGCACACTGCTCAAGTGCTGCAGCAAAAGCAAACAGGACCCTGGCATGTATTAAAAAGGGAACGGAATTGAGAGATGGCAGCGTGATAGTGCCTCTTTATAAATCGTTGGTGAGGCCGCACTTAGCGTACTGTGTTCAGTTCGGGGCACCTCACCTTAAAAAAGACATAAATGAACAAAAACTATTTCAGAGAAGAGAAACTAAACTAATAAGGGGTCTTGAGCCACTAGATTATAAAAATAGGCTATCCAGGCTGAATATGTATACACTGGAAAAATGGAGGTTGAGAGGAGATATGATTAGTATGTTCAAATACACAAAGGCGTAACTACCGTAGGTGCCAGGGGTGCAGCTGCTATGGGGCCCAGAGCTGAAGGGGGCCCATCTTTCCTGTCTAAGTAATATGTTTTACATACATTTATCACCATCAGTTGCTAAATAGGGGGCCCTTACAAACTTTTGCTATGGGGCCCACGAATATGTAGTTATGCCCCTGCAAATACAGGATTGGAAATCATAAGGAACTAGGAGAAGACTTATTCAGTAGCAAGACTGTACTTAGGCCATGCGGGTATGTATTGAGGCTTGAGGAAGATAAGCTCTGTACAAAATTAAGAAGAGATTTTGTCACCATAAGAGCCGTTAAGTCCTGGAACTCTTTGCCAGAAAATTTGGTAACAGTGAATACAATCAATAAGTTGAAACTAAAACTGAATAAATTATTGAGGTATACATTAAGGGAATCAAAATTAGGACTTAGTCGAGTCATGACTTAGACTAGATAAATAGGTTGGACTCGATGGACTGATGTATTTTTTCAGCCTAAATTACTATGTTAGTATACTGACCATCTGGATCCTGACTGGAAGTCATCCGGCACCCATTTGGCGTGACCACCTTTGCCTTTAAAACAGTATAAATTTATCTAGGTACACTTGCACATAGTTTTTCAAGAAACATGACAGAGGGAACATCCTGGAGAACTAACCACAGATCTTCAGACAGACTCGAAGATGTGGAGATTAGGGCTCTGTGGGGGCCATATCATCAGTTAAAGGACTCCTTTTTCTTTACACTAAAGATATTTCTCTATGATGGTGGCTGTTGTCCTGCTGCAGAATAAATTTGAAGCCAAACAGATGCTTCCCTGATGGTGTTGCATGATGGTTGATATCTACCTGTATTTGAAGACATTCATAATGACCAAATATTCAACAACACTTGCTGAAATGTAGACCCAAACTTGAAAGGAACCTCCACCATGCTTTTCTGTCCAGCAGTTCAATGGACAAATTGAGTTCTGTTACAGTTAAATATTTAAAATATTGACTCTTCAGTCCAGAGTACCTGCTGCAATTTTTGTGCACCACAGTTGCTATGTTTTCATGAATAGTTGAGTTGCTGTGCCTGGTTTGTTTCCATATTGAAGGTATAGCTTTGACATGGGACCTAATTCAGACTTGATTGCAGAGCAATTTTGTTCTCAAAATGGGCAAAACCATGTGCACTGCAGGTGAGGCAAATGTAAATTAATCATACTACTGACACTGGGCGAGATTCAGCAAGCTGAAAATGCCGTAAAAACCCAGTTTTCAGGGTTTTTACCGCATTTTCATATGCAGCAAAGCCCCATTGCTGGGGCTTCGCTGCGGGGGGTTCCGCCAGTTCCTATTTGGCGTAACCCCATGGAAGCCTATGGGCTTCCCTTCGTGTCCCCCGCGCCCCCCCCCCCCGCCTACCGATCTGCGCCGCAACCCCCTCACCTGTGTCTGGGCAGCCTCCTGCTGTGCTGCCCGGACCAGTGATTTCCTCCTGCCTGCACCACTTCTGAGTGCAGGGAGGAGGAACCGGAACCCTTACTGCTGTGTAAGGGTTCCGGCAGGGAGGCTAGGACCCGGTGCACATCGCCGGGCATCGCTTTTGCGTTAATAATCGCATATGTTACTGCATATGCGATTATTAACTATGCGAATGCCGGCGATGTGCACCGGGGATTATTAGTGAAACCCGCCCTATGTGCCTGATTCAGATTCAAACGTAGATTAGCAAAAATTATTTTTCGCCCTGAAACAGCGATTGCATTAAGAGAAATGCAACCGCAGTCTTAGGGCTGGCCGGGGGAAGTGATGTGGTGTTGCAGAGGGGCAGTCCAAACCATGCAATCATGTCTGGACAGTGTATGTTGTGGGCCACTATTGATGTGTGATGTCACACACAGCCACTGCAATGTGAAACATGGCGGGCCGATGACTTTGCAGCTAGGCTAGCAATGCGATCGAAAACTTTTGCAGATGCATCATGGGGAGGGATACGGCATGTGACAGCCTTGACTTGTGCTGAACATCCCTCTACCAACATGCTGCCGCAGAGTTGTCATTTAGGGCCTTATTCTGATCGGTGCGGATTTCTCCGCATGCGGTCGTCCCGCCGATGGTTATCGTCTGCGCATGTGCAGAGGTCACTCTGCGCATGTGCAGGCGATTTCGCCGAACGTATTCTTTACACGCCGCACAGGGGGCGTAGAGGGGCGTGAGGGGCTACTTAGCCTCATTACCCTATGCATACGCCCCGCGTTTCATGGGCGTTCCCCATGCAAACGCGGGGCGTATGCATGGTAATGAAGCCGTGACGCGTGTGTAGGGGGCGGGCATCTGACATCGCCGGATGTCAGCTGCCCGCCCCCATACATGATTTCACACGGACAAGTGTCCGTGTGGTCTTGGGTGGCGGGACCTAGTGGAGTGTGCGGCCCTGCATTCGATGTTCGGCGACCATCGAATGCAGGGGCTGCTCCCAAGACGGAGGAGGCGTATCCCCGTCCACTTTCATGCGGATCGCCACATATCCGCGTACGGACGGAGGTGGCGATCCGTATGGAAGGTGGGGATTCGCCTGCACGGTCGTGGCCGCATATTCTGATCGGGCCGCACCGATCAGAATAAGGGCCTTAATCCTAAAATTACAACTCAACCTGAATTAGGTAAGTGAACCTAGAATAAATTATATTAATACAATATCATAGAATAGTTTGATTTAGATTTCTCTTCATTCACTTTGCATTTTCTTAATTGATAAAAAAAATAAACTATTAAAATTCTCCTATTTTTTTTTTAAAGCATTCTTACTTTGCAGCATTTTTAGTTGCCTAAAACTTTTGCACAGTTTTGTAAGTTGCTTGGCATGATACTATGGGCAGCATTCAATTGTTATATCGGGCCCGATCTCCCATCTAAGTGACAGGAGAATCCAGGATGATATTCAATTGTGTTTTTTTTCCCCACGCATATTGCGCTCATTATGATCAGGGTTAGTTGTGCATAGCAGTTCATCCCGACCAAACTAATGGTGCCCATACACTTGTAGGTGCGCCGCAAAAAAGTCCTGTTGAAATACTCAAACAGGTGACTTTTTGCGTATTTCAGCACACCACCTCCAGGGGTGAGAGCCAACATGTCGGCATTTGCAGCAGATCACACCTGAATGGAGCAATAATTGAATAGCTATGCTGGTTGATATCTAGTGGCTGCCGGTGGCGTAAACAACTGAATAATGCCATATGAATAATAACTGACCAACTGGCTTTTTAAAGGAATTAGTGAACACCTCCCTTCCAACATGCTGCCATATTTGTTTCCAAAATATATAATTATCCATATTCCAGAGCTTCTAAATAGCCGCTTGTACCAATATCTCAGTCACTGCAAACAGTATAAACCCTTACTTATCTTGCGTCCACTGGATCAGGCACATGATGTTACCACAGTACTCACGTCCGCCAAACCATGCACACGGAGAGATATAGATAAAATATTATATGTAGCATATTTCCACATATGAGGATCATTTTGAAAATCCAGACCAGGTTTTAAAACAGCAGTAGGAAAATTTAGATCCAGTCCAGGTTTCCTAACTGGTGATCAGGGTTGGGCTGATAAGCAGCACCTGTGGCTTTCTCATTGTTTCCAGGGCAGAGGCTCAATGTTACTGATGGCAGAATAGCCGGCCAGGTGATAGGCCAGGGGTGTGGGCTATGGTAGGGACCACTTGAACATACTGAGGAGTACTATGCTGTGACATCTGGGTGGTTATTCTGGTTGATTTGCAAGGCTGCATATTCACAGCCTTGCAAGTCCACCAAACCCCTCCCGGTGAATGGACGACCCCCCCTGCCCCTCACAGTGCGGGTTCGCCCGCACAGACTGCGAATGGAGGTCTAGCATAAACATCCATTTGTATGCCTCGGGGAACCGCCCACATCTTTCGATGGTCGCCGTGTGGAAGGTAAACGCATATAAAAGTGACTTTTAAGTCACTTATATTTGCGTGCACGCTGGCACGCATATGGGCGGGCAGCTGACATCCGGTGATGTCAGCTGACAGCCCCCCGCACCCACATCACCGCCTCATTACTATGAGAATGCCCAGAACCGCGCACAGTTAGTTTCCTGAGCTAGGAGTGAATTTACATGCACCCACCCAATTGCACTGTCAATCACCCCCGGCTTGTGCATCAGATCGCCTCCACACACAGTAATGTAATGTAATGCATTATTGCCATAACCTGTAGAGAGCTAGGTAATGGATAAGAAAGGTGTTTCACCACAGGTGATGGCAATCCTACATTACCAGGGAAGTCCAGGAACAGAGCATTTTCTCCCACATGGAGAGGGTCAGGTAGGCAAGTATGGATGAAGTAATTATTGAGTAAATGCCATCTTCTTTGGTAAGTAAGCTCTCACAAGCAGGCTCCTCTCTCCTCTGGGTTTATATACTAAAATTAGTTATATTAAAGATGGTGCTAGGGGCAACCAATCACATTTTATTATCTTCTAGAAGGTGCTAAACAAATGAGTAGATTATAATTGATTGCTATGGGCAACATCCCATCTTCAATGGAACTAACCTCTTAGAAAATAAAACTCCACGTGTGCTTTTTCCTCTCAAGGCCCATACACTCTATAATATCTCTCCAGCTGGCTGATGGAATGACAATCTGGAAATCTTTGAGAGCAAATGATAATTGACCATTTTATCCTAAACATGGAAAACAGACAAAATGGTCATTAAAATTGGTTAAATCAATTTATCTAGATCAGTGGTCAGGGAACTCGGTCCTCATTACCCCACACAGTGCATGTTTTGCTGGTAACCCAGCAGGTGCACAGATGTACTAATTACTCACAGACACATTTTATAAGGTCCGCAGGTGGAGTTAATTATTTCACTTATTTTGTGAGGAGACCTGCAAAACATGCACTGTGTGGGGTTATGAGGACCGAGTTCCCTGACCACTGATCTAGATGACAATCTTTGTCCATTTTCCAGCTTTTGGAAGCAAATGGCTGATTGTAATTTATTTCCAGAAATTTAGATTTTCTTACCAACCAGTCAGATTGGAAAGAATCTTATAGTTTGTATGAGCCTTTAGAATAATATATATATATATATATATATAGCGTTGGTTCTGCACTTCACCTTTTGCTGTTGAAGCCTTGTTGCACAGTCAGCTGTCCTGAGGAAGGGGCGCAAGCCTCGAAACTGTCGACACATATTTGCTGACATTGTTTTCACTGTGATGTTTTTCCACATGATTTGAATACAAGTTTTCGTTTGTTTTACTGAGAGTGCCGCCTCCGGTCTTCATTTATTTGATAACCAATGCTGTATTATTGTCGTGGAAGGCACCTCCTCGATACCTTTTGATGTGCCAAGTGCCGGTCGTCACCCCCCCTATATATACATACACATGCATACACACACACACTAACCCTAGTCTCTGCCTTCCTAATAATGACTTCACCGTTTTGTCCCCTGATGCAACTGTCTTTATTTACCATGTAATTGTCTCATATTGCCTTGTGCTGTAAGTCATTGTTTACTTGTTTCTCCTCATTTATGTATTCTGTTAGGTGCTGCAGAATCCTTGTGGCACCATATACATAAACATGATTAATAATACTAATACTTGATAGTGCTACATTCTGAAGTATGAGCATTTTGCATATTGCCAGTCAAACCAAAGGGTACTGTATTAAAGGAGAAAAAAAATGCTGCAGGTAAAAATGATCCATCACAATAATAATAAACTTGATATGGTCAAGAATGGTGCAAAACCCCTTATTTCAAAAATAGGTTCAATGAAATTGGTAAGTTTTATTAATATTTAGTTGTATATAAAAACCACAACTGCCCATATTATAAAGACATTGCTGCTACAAATGTATTGTTTAAGTTGTAATCTCCACCTCTTTTAGTCCTTTCAAACATCTGTGCAGAAACTAAGCCTTGAACTGCAACTGCGCAGAACTGGGACTACGTCATTGTGGATAAAGCACACTGGATCATCTAGAGAAAGCCACAATACGCAACACCTGCCACAATAGGACACATTTGTCTTACAACTGTATAAGAAAATGCTTTTACATTGGGCAGGACCATTCAAGATATATTGCTGTAATATGGCTGCAATAGCTGGAAAAACTGATTGAGGCAAATCACTGTGTGCATCTTAAAAGCAACAATGACAGCAAATGGGTTGTACCATGCAAGCCATTTAATAGGGTCATTATAAATAGGAACATTAGACTGCTACTAAGAAAGCTAGATTTCCAATACATAATACAGTCAGCAACACTGTATTTGTGTGACGGGAGATATAAAATTATGAGGTTTTGCATGCATTTATCCACACTAAACTAGAATCCCTTAGCTCTATGTTTAGACAATTCTTAATGTAAAAATACCACTTAAAATACAAATCTAAAATGCAGAGATACAAAAAGGTATCTGCATAATATGTCAATTGTAAGGTGTTGTGATTTCTTTCCGTTCAGGGCCTACAATGGACTAGAGGTTTCCAATCATTTTCTCCCCCTCCCTTTCACTGGTAGGAGGAATGCGGCTCTCCAGAATTATCAGCCATTCATTGCCCTCCCCCTTCAGAACAACAGATGGTCTTCCACAGTGGGTGATGAGAATACCACTCCACTGCACAAAAAAGGAGATTTTATAACAATATTTCATTTTATGCAAACAAAATATGCACAAAAAAACGATATCAAATAAACCATTTATTTTTCTAAACGTAATCTTCAACATTGAATCCAGATAACAAATAAATAATTTAATACAATCAAATCAAATAGAGGCTTTATTTAAGAAGTCAAGGTTACTAGGCAGAGCACAAGGAGAAAGGTCTTATTACATGCAAAAAAAAAAAAAAAAGGATTTAAGAATATATGCTACATAGCTGTTCTTAACCATACATATTCAATTTTAGCCACTCTTAGAAAGGCTTCATCATAAGCAGAGGTGTACACTCTATGGAAACTGACAGCAGCATTGACACAATGACAGGACTGTCAAGATAAATTCTCATGAATATCATCATTTTTTAATAGCTTTTCCTTATTTTAATAATTTCATTCACAAAACAACAACAACAACGAACAATATACATTATTAATAGAATACATCTAAATCTAACATCAAAATAAATCCCCAAATAGCTCAATCAGGCCTGAAGATGGAAAATGTCACTATGCATAAAAAAAAAAAATTCTATATAAATAGGTTAACATTTATGTGCACAGTCATAAAATCAGCATTGCCGTACCTATGTGTACAAGGGAGAAATTTTGACGACGGATTGACTGCAGGCACTGGCCCATTTAATTCAATCAATATTAGGGGAAAAAATGAAGCCTTTAAAAAAAATAAACGTGCTATTTTCCATTCAATTTAACATAAAACCCAAACAAAAGAGATGACCATTAGATCACAGCAATTAAACCGAACACGCATTGAGGTGATGATACACGATGGGAAAAACAAGTCTCCAAGCAAATATCACACCTATTGTCTATGCTAGACATTTGAGTATAATAATGACACCCCAGGATCCGCTCACCGCTATCCCTCCACTCTCTTACCGGCAGCATTGGGAAGATTGCGGGCATCAGAAACTGCACTTTCCTATCCAAACATCAATCAATCATTCGACCAATATCCACGGTTCTCGAATGACACCGACCGGAAATACCGTGCCCAAGGCGATGACCCAGCAGAGAATAACGGGAGAGGCGGGGCCTGAGCTACAAAGGCGGTGTCTGGAAGGGAGCGGTTTTTCAGCGTTCCGTGTACGAAGCCTTGAGAAAGAAGAAGAGTATAATAGCACTGTTGCAGCCGCTTTCAGCTCAGTACATGTCTGTCACACGAATGAGGCGGAGTCCTGTCACTGAGGGGAGGGGTCCCTTATGCATAGCGAGGAGATCGAGGTTTAAGAAAATATGTCATCGCATTACCCAAATAGTCTCTTTGGTTGTGTAGCTTCAAAACGAGAGTGTATGTACTATTTTTTTTTTTTTATTAATCTGTGTGTATATATTTGTGTGTATGTATGTATCTATGTATGTATCTATGTATGTATGTATATATATATATATATATATATATATATATATATCTATATATATATATATATATATATATATATATATATATTAGTGCTGAGGCGATCCCTGTCATATTTTGTGCATAATGCCAAAAGTGACGCAACAGAAGTAGAGCAGTGAAGTGCTGTGAAAGTTCTCCAATTTGTTAGTCAATGGGTGAGATGCAGCAAGAGTTAAAATTTGACCAAAAACTGATTTGTATTTATAGGAACAATGGCCCTTATTCTGATCGGTGCGGCCGGATCCGAATATGCGGCCAGGACCGTGCGTGCGAAACCCCGCCTTCCATACGGATTGCCAACTCCGTCCGTACGCGGTAAGAAGCTGGCCGAACGGACCGCACGTGTATTTTTCATGGAATACGCCTCCTCCATCTCAGGGAACCTCCCCCATCATTCGATGGTCGCAGACCATCGAATGCAGGACCGAGTGGTCCACCAGCTCCCGCAACCTCAGACCACACGGACATTTTTCCGTGCAAAAGCAGAGATCTGGGCGGGCAGCTGACATCCGGCGATGTCATATGTCCGCCCCCTACACGTGCGTCACGGCCGCATTACCATACGTACGCCCAGCGTTTGCATGGGAACGCCCATGAAACGCGGGGCGTATGCATATGGTAATGAGCCCAAATAGCCCTTCACGCCCCTCTCCACCCCCTGTTTGGGGTGTTCACATTTCATGCGGGATTTGGCGCAGAGACGCCTCTGCACATGCGCAGACACAAAACATTGGCGGTACGAACGCACGCGAATATTACCGCACCAACCAGAATAAGGGCCACTGTGCTATGTGACTCCATGCACTGTGGATTGAACACACAATAAAAACCAGCATAATCAGTAGTTTGTATCTTTATTAAATAATAATAATAATATATATATTACAGTGGCCACTTATAAATCATTAAACATTAAAATTTGTCACATGTAAAAACAATACATTTCTTATTCACTATGGGCCTTTGCTGGTCGATTATGAGTGCAATAAATCCTCTGGATTAAATGATATGTAAAAAAAAGTGTCTTATCCAACATTAAATTACAACAATGTTAAGGTTCCACAGGTATATTTACCAAGTAGCGTGCAGGACGCTAATCACTTGCTGCTTGAATGAGCAAAGTCACTTCCCAATGTGTATTTTGGTCTTGCCGCTGAGGTGCTGGGACCAGGGCCGGCGCCACCACTAGGCAAACCTAGGCATTTGCCTAGGGCGCCGGCCACTGGAGGGCGGAAAATGCCGCCCGGGTACCTGTCCTACCGGCGCTGTCTATTTCAATCTGGCGGCGGAGGCAGCGGGGGTCCCTGCAGTCTATTAAAAATAACGAGCGCTATCCGCCGGGCTATGCGGAAGCGCTTCTAGTGTGAAAACTCTGGCAGCACGGCGCACGCTGATCTCAGCCAATCAGCGTGCTGCCAGAGTTTTCACACTAGAAGCGCTTCCGCATAGCCCGGCGGATAGCGCTCGTGATTTTTAATAGACTGCAGGGACCCCCGCTGCCTCCGCCGCCAGATTGAAATAGACAGCGCCGGTAGGACAGGTACCACACACACCACCCACCCACCCCCCGGCACCGGGGCGCCCCTGGCTGGGACCAGTACCTAGTGACAATTATAGTCCATTTTGAAGCATAGCAGAGCAGCAGTGATCTCCGGATTGTCCTGCTGTAATTGGGACAGTTGGGACATATGTTATCGTCTTGCAATAAGAGCCTTTATGATGCTTGCTGCACTCTGGGCAATTTAGGGATTATTGCAGTGTTTTTCAACCACTGTGCTGTGGCACACTAGTGTGCCTTGAGCTGTTCTCAAGTATGCCCCCAGATCTAGAGATGTCCAAACCAGTTTACAGACATCTGTTATTGACTGGTCTCTTCTTAAAAGGCCAATGTATTTTATTTTTGTTACCTGTGGGGACCAGTGTGATTGTTTTGTATATGGGGCCAATAGTTTTTTTTTTCCTGTGGGGGTCAATGTGTTTTGCCCTGTGGGGATCTCATGGTGGGGTTTATTCTAGTTCATTCTTTCTGACAAAATCCTTCTTAAGGTGCGTACACACGGGGGCGATTTAGTGCAAAATCGCGGGAAATATGGTCGCTGAGCGACCATATTGCCCGCAATGGGAGTGTGCACCGGCGATATATCGCCGGGTGCGCGCTCCCGTTTTTGCCCCTGTGGTGATTGCTGGTCGCAGGAACATGCTCCTGCGACCAGCTAATTACCACTGCCGGGCTCCCCCCGGCAGTTTCTTTTTCATCAGCGACCATCTCTGGTCGCTGATGTAAAGGAAATACTGAGCAATATATTTTCATCAGCGACCATCTCTGGTCGCTGGTGTAAAGGAAATACTGAGCAATATATTGCTCAGCCATATATGGCTGAGCAATATATCTCCCCCGTGTGTACACAGCATTAGATGGACAAAACCATGTGCACTGCAGGGGGGCAGATGTAACATGTGCAGAGAGAATTAGGGGCCTTATTTTGGTTCATTCTTTCTGACAAAATCCTTCTTAGATGGACAAAACCTAGGGGGTTATTCTAGTCCATTCTTTCTGACAAAATCCTTCTTAGATGGACAAAACCATGTGCACTGCGGGTGGGGCAGATGTAACTTGTGCAGAGAGAATTAGATTTGGGTGGGGTTTTACTTCAAAGTGAGATCTATATTGCAGTGTAAAATCATGCAGTCAGTATTTTCCCTGCACAGAAACAAAATAACTCACCCAAATCTAATTCTCTCTGCACATGTTACATCTGCCCCCCTGCAGTGCACATGGTTTTGTCCATCTAAGAAGGATTTTGTCAGAAAGAATGAACTAGAATAAACCCCCATGTGCACTGCAGGGGGGGCAGATGTAACATGTGCAGAGATAATTAGATTTGGGTGAGTAATTTTGTTTCTGTGCAGGGAAAATACTGACTGCTTTATTTTTACACTGCAATATAGATCTCACTTTGAAGTAAAACCCCACCCAAATCTAATTCTCTCTGCACAAGTAACACCTGCCCCACCTGCAGTGCACATGGTTTTGCCCATCTAAGAAGGATTTTGTCAGAAAGAATGAACTAGAATAACCCCCGGTGTGTCTTGGCCATTTTAAAATCTTATTTAGTGTGCTGCAAGGTAAAAAGGTTGAAAATCACTGGATTATTGGGTCTATGTAGTGAAAAGCTGTCAGTCGATTGGTCAACAGTAATTAGGTCGACAGTCAATAGGTCTACCACTATTGGTCGACATATGAAAAAGGTTGACCTTGTCTGTAGTCATTGACAAATGGGCAACACTATCAGAATGGTCGACATGAAAATGTTGACATGCATTTTTCCTGATTTATTTTTGAAGCCGACTTCTTCTTACTTCACTATCAAAGTGGGCAGAGTTAGATTCTAAGTGTGCCCAGTGCACCAAGGCACCATGCCCGAACCACACCGTAGCTAGCGCTGCGATGCACGTGAGGGGACGCGGTACACTTATGTGGTGTAATAGTCAGCAGATTTTGAATAGGGATGTGCACCGGCCACTTTTTGTTTTTTTTTAAAGCATGAAAAACGCTAAAATCACATAATTATTATTATTTTTTTTGCTCCTACGCTATTTTTAACCTCAATAACATTAATTTCCACTCATTTCCAGTCTATTCTGAACACCTCATGCCTCACATCTCACAATATTGTTTTTAGGCCAAATGCACCAAGGTAGCTGGATGACTATCACAAGCGACACAAGTGGGCGGCACAAACACTGGACTGATGCGGCAAACTTAGCATCACCCCGGGACTGATACTGAACACTTAGGATCACCCCTGGACTAATATGGAACACTTAGCATCACCCCTGGACTAATACAGCACACTAAAGGCCCATACACACTGGGCGACTTTGAGCTGAAAGCCGCTCAAAACAGCCTGTTTGAGCGGCTTTCAGCTCAAAGCCGCCCAGTGTGTATGTTCCAGCAATGAGCGGTGAGTGCTGCTGCGCGCTCCCGCATCATCGCCGGGAAAGCCACTCATCTGCTTGTAATACCAGCAGATGAGCATCGTTGAGGACGGCTTTGCATAGCTCTGCGCCATGCAACGCCATCCTCCCCCCTCCGTCGGCGTCGGGGGAAAGCCGCTCAGTGTGTATGCACTGAGCGGCTTTCCCCGCAGTGGTGATGGACATCATCGCTGTCCATACACGCTGGGCATAGTCGCCCAGTGTGTATGGACCTTTAGCCTCACCCCTGGACTGATACAGCACACTTAGCAGCACCCCATAAATTATACGGAAGACTTGGCAGCAACCCATGATTTATACCCACTTGGCTCACCCCAGAAATTATGCGTCACACATGCGGGCACCCCTGACCTGATACAACACACATGGAATTATACTGCACAGATGACGGCACCCCTGGACTGATATGGCACACATGGTGGCAGACATGGAATTTTACGACAGACATGGCAACATTCCTGCAGTAAAAAAAAGAAAAACTTTTACTCTTTTAATTAAAAAAAAGAGCAGCACACCTGGAATTATATGGCAGACTTAGCAACACCCCTTGAAGTATACAGCACTCTTGGCTCACCCCTGGACTGATACAGCACATTTAACAGCCCTTGCAGTAAAAATACAGGACACATGGGGGCACCCCTGGACTGATACAGGACACATGGGGGCACCCATATAATTATAGGGCACACATGGGGGCACTCCTGGACTGATATGGGACACATGCGGGCACCCCTGGACTGATATGGGACACATGCGGGCATTCCTGGTCTGATACAGGACACTGGGCACCCCTGAAATTATACGGCCCAAATGTTGGCACCCCTAGACCGATACGGGACACTGAGCAGCACAGCTGGACTGATTTGGCACACTTAACACCCCTTGCAGGTTAAGAAAAAAAATGTTTTTTTATTTCAATTAAAAAATGGGGGTAGCTCCCCTGGACTTCATACGGGACACTGGGCACCCCTGGAATTATACGGCACACATGCGGGCACCCCTGGACTGATACGGGACACTGGGCACCCCTGGAATTATATGGCACACATGCGGGCACCCCTGGACTGATACGGGACACTGGTCACCCCTGGAATTATACGGCACACATGCGGGTACCCCTGGACTGATACGGGACACTGGGCACCCCTGGAATTATACGGAACACATGCAGGCACCCCTGGACTGATACGGGACACTGGGCACCCCTGGAATTATATGGCCCACATGCCGGCACCCCTGGACTGATATGGGACACTGGGCACCCCTGGAATTATATGGCACACATGCGGGTACCCCTGGACTGATACGGGACACTGGGCACCCCTGGAATTATATGGAACACATGCAGGCACCCCTGGACTGATACGGGACACTGGGCAGCACAGCTGGACTGATATGGCACACTTTACACCCCTTGGAGGTTAAAGAAAAAAAAAAAAACTTTTTTTATTTCAATATAAAAATGGGGGCAGCTCCCCTGGACTGATACGGGACACTGGGCACCCCTGGAATTATACGGCACACATGCGGGCACCCCTGGACTGATACGGGACACTGGGCACCCCTGGAATTATACGGCACACATGCAGGCACCCCTGAACTGATACGGGACACTGGGCAATCCTGGAATTATACAGCACAAATGCAGGCACCCCTGGACTGATACAGAACACTGGGCAGCACAGCTGGACTGATATGGCACAAATGTGGGCACCCCTGGACTGATACAGAACACTGGGCAGCACAGCTGGACTGATATGGCACACTTAACACCCCTTGGAGGTTAAGAAAAAAAAACACCTTTTTTTATTTCAATATAAAAATGGGGGCAGCTCCCCTGGACTGATACGGGACACTGGGCACCCCTGGAATTATACGGCACACATGCGGGCACCCCTGGACTGATACGGGACACTGGGCACCCCTGGAATTATACGGCACACATGCAGGCACCCCTGAACTGATACGGGACACTGGGCAATCCTGGAATTATACAGCACAAATGCGGGCACCCCTGGACTGATACAGAACACTGGGCAGCACAGCTGGACTGATATGGCACACTTAACACCCCTTGCAGGTGAAGAATTTTCAGAGAGCCCCTTAGATGTCCCTCACAGTAATCCCATATAACAGCCCCCCTTAGTAGTAGCCTTAGTAATGCCCACTTAGTAGTTGTAACCTGAATAGTTTTCCACTTAGCAGTGGCGGAACTTGTGAGTGGTGGGCCCAGGTGCAAAAGAACAATTTAGGCCCCACACCAGTGGGTGACAGGGGTACAAGCTGCTGGTCTAGACAGCTATGGGCCCCTTAGTCCTCAGGGGCCCCGGTGCAATGCACCTGCTGCACCAATGGTAGTTCCGCCTCTGCCACTTAGTATAGTTTCCTCCTCAGTAGTTCCCCCTTAGTAGAGGTACAAAAGTTCCTGCACCATTAGTTCCCCCTTAGTAATGTATAGTTATCCCCCTTGAGCAGCCCAAATTAATTTATGCGGCCTCTGTTTGTTTCCCCATTAGTATGTCCCCCCACAGTGTTATTTTGTGCCCCATAGCTTTTTCCTTTGTGCAGACAGCACGGATACATCTGTGCTGTCTAACTTCCACTTGCCCAATGAAGATGGCGCCGGGGCCGGGTCTTTATAGAGATCCAGTCTTGTGAGAATCCGACGTGGGATGATGACGTTTTGGCCTTGTTTTGGACTCGGGAAGATGGCGGGACCCAGCGAACTCCTCAGATCCGGCCTCGGATAAGGTAAGTTCGGGGGGGGGGGTTCTCTAGGATCCGAACCCGCTCATCCCTAATTTTGACATAGACACCTAAAAATGTGAAAAACTCAATCGACCTTTTCCGGTGTGCACCATTTCCATGTCCACCTCTTTCATTGTGTCTACCTTTTGTCAATGTTTTCCTAGACCATGTCGACTTTTTTCATGTGTGAACATATTCCCTGTTGACGAATAGTGGTCAACCTATTGAATGTCGAGCTAATTACTGTCAACCTTATGATCCACACCCAGTGCTGCAACAGGCTCTCCTGGGTAAGGACATTTCAGGTTAAACTCCATGTTATGAAACCATTGACAGGGGAATCATCAATGGTTTCACCAACCAGTTGTCACCCTTGCTCTGTTACCAAGTGGTCTGTGGGCCAATCAGAGCCTGGAGGTGGGACTTCATGTGCCAGCAGTGGTGGAGAATGGGCAAATTGGGATGAAAAATAAGCATGGGAAATTTATGGAAGCATGTATCCCTAATATAGGTTGCATCTGTGATCAGGGAAGGGTCTGTAAAGCAGTAGCGCACGCAGGGGGGGTTTCTGAGTACCCAGAAACCCCCCCAGGAGTCTAAGGGTCCTAGACTGAAAGCTGAGGTTCCCCTCTTTCCATGGGTACAAGAATTTTAAAAATCGACCCTTGGGAACCAGAGATATCTGACTTCAAATCAGTGGTCCCCATCCAAGCCTGTTAATTGCTCTCCCCAGTCAGATATTTCAGGTTCTGTCTGACTTAGAGTTTTTCTGAGGGTATATTCCAAAATCTGGGACTCTCCCCCTTTGAATGACACTAGTAGTTTGTCTCTACTGAACCAGAGATATCAGCCTTCCAGCAGCTGGTTACTGCTCCAGCTCCACACACCTGGTATGTAGTTTTATATTCTCGTTGGCAGATTGCTCTGCCTCCTGAACTCTGATCCCCTAGTCCTCAATACCATTTGGTAGGTGGGATTCTCTAGTTTTTAATTCCATTAAAGTCTAAGAAATCTATTTCTGGGAACTGGAGATATCTGCAGTCAAGCAAGCTGTCCTCCCACCAGAAAATTATGAATACTAACCCACTCCACTATACACCCCTCCTCTGCGTATTAAACATCCTCTACCACCCTGGAAGTTATGTATCAGGGCCCCTTCATTCAGCCCAATGCCCCCTTCTCCCACCCCATCTCCCACCATCTGTGCAGTAAAGGGGTAATTAGTGGAAATTACTGATCCAGGCCCTACATGCTGATATAATACCGCCTACCACCCGGGGGACATCAAAGTTTCCCCCACCCCAACCACTGGAGGATAGGTAGGGGCCCGAATACATTGCTATGCCCAGGGGTCTACACTGCTGTTGACGCCCCTGTATGTATATATGTGTGTGTATATATGTGAGTGTGTATGTATGTATGTATGTGTGTGTATATATATATATATGTACCTTCTTTAGGCGGCACTCACTTCATCAAGAAGACTCGAACACAAGGAGTAGTTGAAAATCTACGTTTCGGAGCTTTATTCACACTCCGTCATCATAATACAACAAACATATAAAATTACACACAATTTATACATACCCAACCCCCAGTGCACGAGGACGCCTGGACATCCGGATCACGGCGGTACCGCGTCTCAGCGTCATCATATGGTGCCGGTTACCATGGAAATCCATGGAACAACGCGCTCCGTTGATACGTCAGAGGCCTACGTCTCACGCCGCGCCTCCGGTTCCCTAGGCGACACATAGAGATACAGATAAAACAATAACAACACTTGAAGGAGAAGCGGCATCTCAAAACACATCATTACATAATCAATAAAAACATCTGCAGTAAGATGATGTTTACGTTACCACTCACTACTCCACTTACAGGTATACAGTTATTATTATAATAATGACTAGAAGTATAGCGAGGAAGACATACATACGTATAAAATCATGCCGTTACAACAATAGGAGAATGATACAGCCACAATCCCAACCAGTTTATAAGAAGCAATGCAGGCCGTGGGCCTCATTCAGACCTCCGGGAGACAGCGTCCCTAGTCGCTGGATCCAGCAGGCCTCACTTCTTAATAACTTAAGAGCCCGATCACCTCTTCTTAAAGAGGTAGGTACATGATCAATGATCATACATTTGAGCGATGACACACTATGGCCCTTATTCTGATCGGTGCGGATATTCCCGCATTCTTACGGAGCGGTCCGCACGCCACGGTGTTTTGCCGCATGCGGCCATCGTCCGTAGAAACGCCCACGTGTCCTCCGCATTCGGACGGACTCACTCTTTAAGAACAGGGCGTGTTTACGGACGACATACAAACCATGCGTGTGCGGCAGAAACACTCCGATTCTGCACGGTATTACAGAGTATTACAGAGTATGCTCGGAAATACCGCATCCGAACGGGAGCCAAGCGGTGCTACCGCCCGTAAGCGGAGTATTTACGCCAAACAACCCACTATGAAGTATCTTCTGCAATACATCACATGACCCACTTATTCAATTACCTATCCTCATAAAAAACAGCATATTTGGAATTGGAATCAATTAGATGCCAATATATCCTTACAAGCATGCCTAACACATGCATTGCACACATTAACCCTTACAGCAATTTAAGTGCAATGGTTTCAATTAAAGCACTGACAAGCGTCCTATTAGTGAGTAATGAGTAAAGGAGTAGATTCTATTGGGTTCAGGTGTTAATGGTTGTAGTCATTAGGCGTACGTTCGCCTACCGCATGAACGAGTGGTGTCCGCAAAGCAATAGTACACTTGTGGACACCGCACATTTCTGGCCTTTTTGATCGCGTGCATTCGGAGTGGTTTCCGAATGTACGCCCCCCAACATAAGTGTACTCCCCCGTGTCCGCCCATGTTTCCGCCCCGTTTTGCCCACTTTGAAACTACGCCCATGTGTCATTCCGCATGACGCCCATAATACGCCCCTATTTCCCGACTGATAGCGGTGAACAGTTTTGGACGGGATTTGGCCGAACTGGTACCGAGTCAAGGCGTGGCACATGCGCGTAGCGTTCTCCACGCATGCGCAGACGCCGTAAAGACGCGATCCGTAAGTATGCGGTAAAGTCCGCGTCAATCAGAATAAGGGCCTATGTTTGGCCTCATAGAAATGTCGGGCAAGGGGCTGATCACTACCCCCTTTCTCAAAAGCAGCCTTAATTGCAGATCTATGACCGGCAAGTCTCTCTCTCAAAGTACGTTCAGTCTTCCCAATGTAACTTAGGGAGCATAGACAGGTAAGCATGTATATAATAAATTTAGTGGTACAGGTGACTCTATGCTGGATTTCAAAGCGTCTACCTGATCTGGGATGTACAAAGGATGCACCGGTCGACATTGATCGACTATGTGTCGCCTAGGGAACCGGAGGCGCTGCGTGAGACGTAGGCCTCTGACGTATCAACGGAGCGCGTTGTTCCATGGATTTCCATGGTAACCGGCACCGTATGATGGCGCTGGGACGCGGTACCGCCGTGATCCGGATGTCCAGGCGTCCTCGTGTACTGGGGGTTGGGTATGTATAAATTGTGTGTAATTTTATATGTTTGTTGTATCCTGATGACGGAGTGTGAATAAAGCTCCGAAACGTAGATTTTCAACTACTCCTTGTGTTCGAGTCTTCTTGATGAAGTGAGTGCCGCCTAAAGAAGGTACATGGATTTGGAATCCCAGCAGGGAAACCAGGGAAGGCACCACTCAAGCTGAATACCACTGAGGTGTGCTGGCCAATACTGTGTCTATATATATATATATATATATATATATATATATATATATATATATATATATATATATATATATTTATATTATTGTTTTATTTATTATTACTTATATACATTTGGTCTATCTATAATACTTTAACTGACCCGGCATATACTGGGTCACCTAAGTGTCCATCTCCGTGCTTTGCTCCGCCCCTCTGGAAACCCCCTCCTGAAAATCCTGCGTTTGCCCCTGTAAAGGGGTCAGATATCTTCTTACAGGCATCTATTTCTGAGTTGGACACAGTTGGACACAGTTGCCCTTCTCTGGCATACATCCATGCATCCAAATATACAAAGGACTGAGACAACCACTTTCAGTGTTTACAGACACTACAATTACGCTTTATGCATTTTCACCATCCTTATGCTAGCTGAGATCATCGATCTGAGTAAGGCCTTCAAAGAGAGCCATGTAGCATCTGTATAGGCAAACGCTTTCAGCATCACACTCTTACTATATTACACATGATACACTATAGGTCTGGTTCAGACCTGCTCGCTGGGCAGAAAACTGTCAGAGGCCGCACGAGCGGCCTCCGCCATCGCTCGGCAGCCTCTGAACAGTGCGTCCCGGCTGTTGATAGACAGCCGGGACGTCGCGCCGGCGGGCGGGGCTGACCGCCCAGCTAGGAGCACGCCGCCTCTTCCTCCCCTGCCGCAGCGGTTGCCTAGGCGTTGGGGACGCCAGACAGCCGCGGGGAGGAAGGGGTGCAGTGATCAGCTGCAGCAGCAGTACAATCAGGCAGGCATTCATTGGCCAGCACCAGTATTTAAACACCCCGGGAAGCCGGTTCAGACGCCGGTTATAGTTCTGACTAAGCGTGTCCAGAGTGTTCCCGGTCCCCGGTGGTTAACCTTTGCCTGTCTAGCCCGTTTGGTGCTGCTGACCTAGAGGTTTCACCCCTGCATTCCAGTGTCCCTGCTCTGAGGGTATCCTGCCTGTCAGTGCTGCGGTGTCCCAACTTCCCTGCTGTAGAACATCTCTCAGATAAGTTGGGGAATTACCCTCCGGTTCATTATTGGTGTTTCCATTGTTGCTTATTACATCCCTGTGTATTGTTACACCTAAACCTCAGTATATTGTTTCACTGGTATTGTTAATTAAATCCCTGTGTTGTTACACCTATACCTCAGTATATTGTCTCACTGGTATTGTTAATCATATCCTTGTGTATTGTTACACCTGTTTAGCTAACTACTTCCTGGTGTGTTGTTACATCTGTACGAACCCAAGGTACTGTCACCTCCTGGGGCCACATTTGGCTCTTCAGCCCATAGGGGGATCAGTGGCCCGCTACTATCCATGTTTAGGTAGTCTGTCCTCTTGCTCTTGGTCCGTCTCCATGGATACGTTGTCCAATCATAAGTCCTGCCTGTAACGGAGTCTGGGCGGACCTAATTCCTGCAGTATGGTGTTCCAACACATGTCTAATACCCCTTTCCAGGGGCGGATTGGTGCACTGACAGACTCCTCGGCATGTTTTCACTGACAGATTTCTCTCAGCACCCATCTTCAAGTGGATAAAGAATACTAAGTGATAAGTGTGGATGCTTCAACAGTAACTATATAAAAACTAGCAGAGGGGGGCAGTGAACCAAATAAGAATAAATAAATCTGCTCCCTCAACCTAAAGGTATTGTCTATGCAGGCAAATGGATCAGAAAGCCTATCCACTGCAACAGATGTTAATACAGGTTAAAACCGAATAGATATAGGCAGAGAGATGAACATAGCTAGCACCAGGAGAAGCACAAACAAAACTTTAAGAGCTATGGGGTTTATTCTGATTCACTCGGAAAGGCACAATCACTCTCTAATGGACAAAACCATATGCACTGCAGGTGGGGCTGATGTAACATGTGCAGAGCAGTGGCATAACTATGAAAATTGCACCCCCCTCCCCGCTGGGATTTGTGGCACCCCGCCAGAAAAGTTAACCCCCCTGTCTTACTCCCTGCTGCTTGCCGATGCCGCCTCTGTAACCGGGACACGCATATCTACTTCTCTGCGGTCCCGGCACTCCTCCTCGCTCGGCTCCTGCTCCTATTATGAAAAATCTCCCACACAAAATGTCTGCCCCCTTACAGCAGACCATTTTTCTGGATGCTAGAGGAGGCGGCGGCCACCTCTAGCATCCAAAAATGTTTTTTTTTTTAAGTAGATCTGCTTGTCCCGGTTACAGAGGCAGCGGCAGGGCGGCAACGGGGGTAAGGCAGGCAGCAGCAGAACGATAGCCCCGCAGAACCCCGGCGCCCACGCTTTGCTCAGCGCCACCTTGCCGCTGTGGAGTCTGCAGGGCTATTGTTACGCCACTGGTGCAGAGAGAGTTAGATGTGGGTGTTTTATTGTTTCTGCTTTATTTTTACACTGCAATATATCAGTTTGAAGTACACCCCCCACCCAAATCTAACTCTCTGCACATGTTACATCAGCCCCACCTGCAGTGCATATGGCTTTGTCCATTAGTTAGTGATTGTGCCTTTCTGAGTGAATCAGAATAAACCCCATAGCTCTTAAAGTTTTGTGTTGCTTCTCCTGGTGCTAGCTATGTTCATCTCTCTGCCTATATCTTTTCATTTTATTTTTTTTAAACACGTTTTATTGTAGAGGTCACAATTGAACATGGTTATATCAAGGCGATAATACAGTCCTTGTTTGACAGCAAAACACCGCGCAGGGTGACCAATATTTTCAATTATACTAGTAAACAGTATCTGTAAACATACATAAACATAAAAAAGTAGACAATACAGGGGAAAGGTATGGGGAAGGATAGGTAATGGGACAACTATGTCTGTACTTCATGAGAGGCGTAAGGGTGGTTATAGCTTGTGGTTTTACAAGTTTAGAGTTTTCCTAAGTTAGAACCTCTTCCAAAGGGTCAAACAGTATTCAATGCAATTGGCGGATCAGGAACCATGAGGTGTTTTCGTACAGGCGTAATATTTGTGATTGGGTGTCACTAGGCAAGGTTTCAATATATGGCCCCCATTTTTTGTAGAATCTCATTACCCCAGACTCAATGTCTGGTATTGTTGCTTGTCTTTCCATATAAAGGGTATTTAACAGTGTATTCTTCGTCTCCGAAATAGATGGGGCGTTTTTTTTTATCCAGTACTTCATTACTAATTTCTTCGCTATGCCTAGTATCACTGTTATTACAGGTAGCAAGGTTTTCTTTCCCCCCCCCCATTCCCATTCCCCCAGTTCCAGTAACAAACAGGCCGTGGGGTTTTTCGTTAGTGTCAAGTGGAACGTGCAATTTATAAATGCGAACAGCTTGTTCCAGTATGTAGCAATTTTGCCGCACTGCCAAAGGTTATGGAAAAAGGTGGCCCTTTTTTGTCCACACTTAACACAGGAGTCAGGTTCTCCAGGGAGCAGATGTGCCCTTTGTACCGGGGCTACGTATGCTCTGTTCAACACCTTCCAGTGCACCTCCTGGAGGGCCGCTGAATGAAGGTATTTATTAATCTGTTGGCAGTGCTGCAAAACCTTCCCACAATCCGGGAGCGCGGGTATATCTGACTTCCAAGCTGACATAGATCTCTTCCACTTTTTCTCCCCTTCCGTGACTCTCGCCTCTGCATAGTAGTACCTTAGCCTATACATCCCTGTTTGAGCCAATACCATGATGTTATGAATTGGATCTTTGTCTCCTCCCTCCGGGCCAGCCGGAGGCAGGGACTGGATCATATGTCGGACTTGCAAGAACATGAAAAAGTGGTTCTGTGTTAAACCGAATTTATCTTTCAGATCCGCGAAGGACCTCAGAGGACCTCCCGGATCATATACATCCCTGATCGCCGCCAGACCTGCTTTCCTCCAGATCAAAAACTGGGGGTTATCCAATCCTGGGGTAAACCCTGGGTTGCCCCAGAGTGTTATATGCCGTGAGACCCGGGGGGATCTCCTCAATGCTTTATTTGTGTGTAACCATGCTTTATATGTGTCTCTGAATAAAATATTATCCAGTATGTCTCGTCTAATCATATTTTGGGGGGAATGAATTAGTGCTGCTGGGGAGAACGGGGCAAACAGGGCTTCTTCAATTGCTTGGTTAGTGAATGTAGAATGTTGCCAGAACCAGTCTGATATGTACCTAAAGCAGACTGCCCTGCTAAACATTGCAGGATCGGGGATATTAAGTCCTCCCTCGGATCTAAGTAGTTGTAGTTTTGAATATGCCACTTTGGGTTTCTTATCCGCCCATAAAAACTTTGAAAAGACCTTCTGTACTATGGAGCAGTCATGTCTGGTGAGGGACAGGGGTATCATTTGGAGCAAATAAGATAACTTTGGGAATGCTATACTTTTGATGACCGCTGCCCTGCCCATCGTGGAGATGGGAAGGGAGGACCATCTCTGGAGGAGCGCTGATATTTCTGCTATCACCGGGCGGAAGTTTACGGAATAAATCTCTGATACAGAATGAGGGATACGGATGCCTAAGTATTTCATAGTGTGGCCTGCCACTGCGAACTGGGTCAAGGGAGATCCTGGGGTGGGAGGGTCTTTAGGTCCTGTAAGAATCATTAACTCAGATTTGTTATAATTGACTTTGAATCCGGAAAAGGACCCAAATCTCTCAATTATAGATATTATTTCTGGTATGGCTACCTCAGGGTTTGACAGGAATACCAGCATATCGTCGGCGAAGAGCGCCAATTTGGCCTCTTCACTCCCGACTTTGATTCCCTTGTAAACGGACGATGATCTGAGGGCCACGGCCAAAGGCTCCAGGGCCAGGGCGAATAACAACGGAGATAGTGGGCATCCCTGTCGAGTGCCTCTTTGTATGTGAAAGGGTTGGGAAAGATACCCGTTGTTAAGTATTTGAGTGGCAGGTTCTGTGTATAGGGTTTGGAGTAGGGCGGTGAATCGCGGGGGGGCTCCGAATCTGTGCAGTGTTTCCAGGACGTGGTCCCAGGTGATCAGATCAAATGCTTTTTCCGCATCCAGGGAGAGAACTACGTTCTGATCCCCGGATGGGTGGGCCTTAAGCCACTCCATAACTGCTAGCAACTTGCGTATGTTTACAACAGACTGGCGCCCCCACACAAACCCCGACTGATCTGGATGTACTAAATGTGGGAGTGTCATTTTGAGCCTATCGGACATCACCTTAGTGAATAGCTTATAATCTGTATTTAACAGAGAGATCGGTCTATACGAGCTAGGGTCCTCAGGGTCTCTTCCTGGTTTGGGGAGAAGTCGGATAATTGCTGAGTTAAAATATTTAGGGAGGGCCTCACCAGACATGACTGCGTTAAACGTTGCCGCCAAAGGGGAAGCTAATTTGGATGCCAGAATCTTATAGTATTCATTGGCGAATCCATCTGGGCCTGGAGATTTCCCGTTTTTAAGCCCTTTTATTGTGGCCTGGATCTCCTCCGGGGTAATGGGTAAGGTCAGGGACTCCTTCTGAGCATCAGCAAAGCTAGGTAACTTGAGGTTGGCCCAAAAGTCCTTTTTTGCTGTGCTGTCTATCACGGGGGAGGAGTAAAGAGCCGAATAAAATCGTTGGAACACTTCTGCTATGTCAGCATTGGTTTTCCTCAATGCTCCCATGGGATCCCTGACCGCTCTTATGATGTTAGGAGGGCGCCTGCCCGCTAGCAGGTGTGTTAATAACTTTCCTGCTTTGTTACCAAACCGGTGAAATTTGCTATTTTTGAGGAAACTGAATTTCTTCTCGAGGCCCGTCAGAATATTGTCAAAATTCGTCTTGTCCCTATGATAATTAGCTTTATTGGGCGCTGTAGGGTTATTCTTGAAGGTGACATATGAGGCCGTCAGGCGTGCTTGGGCTTCTAGGTAGCTTTTGTTTAGGTCTTTGTCTCTTTTGCTACAATAAGATATAATGTTCCCCCTTAGCACAACCTTAGAGGATTGCCAGAATAGCAGAGGGTTAGTTGTTTCTAGGTCTGCATGCGTATGCTTGAAATCCATCCAGGCCGCCTCCAACATGGATCTGAACTGGATGGAGTTCGCCAGGTATGCCGGGAAGCGCCATTGGCGGATCGGGCCCTTGTCGACCTGGGTAGCAAGCTGAACCCAACACAATGCATGGTCGGAAAGGCTAATTGTCTCTATCTTTGTCTCTGTCACCCTGGGAAACACGTGCCTGGGAATCAATATGTAATCAATTCTGGAAAGGGTGCCATGTGCAGCAGAGAGGCATGTATTGTCCCTCTCCACTGGGTAACATGTCCTCCAGGCGTCTACTAACTGGTAACGGTCACATAGAGAGGCAATGGTGTCATCAGATTGGCGTTTACGTTTAGGCAGGGTAGTATTCCTATCTAATGTGTGGGAAGCTACAACATTGAAATCTCCCCCCAGGATCAAGGAATGGATCTGTAATGAGTCTAGTTTGGCGACCAGGGATGCATAGAACTCACTTGGATTTGTATTAGGAGCATAGATGTTACAAATAGAGTATGGGATGTCGTGTATAAGGACATTTACAATCACATACCTCCCCTCTTCATCGACTTCAGTCAACGTTATCTTATAATCGATAGCACTTCTTATGAGGATCGCCACCCCCCGAGATTTAGAATTAAAGGAGGCCGAAGCCATCACCGACCATTTCAGCATGTTGAGCTTCATGGTTTCACGGGGGACGAGGTGAGTCTCCTGAAGGAGCGCTATGTCCAAGGACATCTTGTTCAGATATGTGAGTACCTTCCTACGTTTGGCAGGGGTGTTAAATCCGCCCACATTCAACGAGCCTATCTTGAGCCTCATCATTTCAAACTGTAATTATACATTCAAAGCGGGGTCCTATACCTGGGAGTAGACACAAAGAGGAAAAGTGAACATACTGGGGAAAAACAACATATAAAAATAAACAAAAACATAACACATAAAGCAGTACTTCCTCCTGCTGTGCTGTAGCAGGCATGGAGGGAAGAACTAAAGCTACTTCTATCAGAACTTCCGCATACACCATCCTCCTATCTAGCGGACTCCCCTAGTTAACTCCCCCCCCCCCCGCTCCCCATCCGCCCAAAACCTAACAAACATAAGAAAACGTATAGTTCAGCAAGGTCCATAGGTTTAGAGGTTGCATGACAAAATACCTGTCCCACCCCAAAAGAACTTCCGGAATCAAGAGTCCCAATTCTGGTTACCCAACCACTGTGATCAACATATACTAGGCTATGGCCGAAAACCTTAGTATTTGACCCATTTTATTTAAATGTTCACGATTAGCCCTGCCAACCTTGGTTGCAGGAACCCCTCAACTTGTATCTATGCCCAGGGTCAGTCCAGGAATACGGTGAGGGCATTACTCGCTATAAAAGGATTAATGTCACCCCAGGGGACTTATTCTGCTGTTACCCCACAATGAGGAACATACGATACCCAAACAGGTTATTCTGCATGGTCAGAAGTGTCTTGACTATCTGGATCTGCGTCTGCTGCCCGGGCCTGATCGGCTAGGTATCCCTCCGCATCCGCCGCGGTAGTGAAATCTCTCGTCTTATCCCCGTCAAAGAGTCTCAGACGGGCTGGATAGAGCAAGGCAAATTTCTTCTTGGCATTGAACAGCTTCGTACATATCGGTGCAAATTCCTTCCTAGCCCTCGTCACTTCCGCGGAGTAGTCTTGGAAGATAAATATCTTGGCGTCATTCCACTTTAAGTCACGATGTCTTCTAGAAGCTGACCATATTGCCTCTTTATGTAAGTAGTTCAGGCATCGGAATATCACTACTCTGGGCCTGTTACCCTTAGTGGTGCGGGTTGGGCCCAGTCGATGTGCCCTCTCGACCACCATATCCTTACATTGATCTGCAATCTGGAGCATTTCGGGCAGAGAGATTTGGAGAAATTTGTATAGGTCCGTGCCTCTAATGTCCTCGTCCAGGCCCACAATCCTCAAGTTGTTTCTCCTGGACCTGTTTTCCAGATCATCTATCTTGTTTTGCAAGTCGTAACAGGTCTGTTGAAGGCTGGAAGAGGAGCTTTTAAGTGTGGCCACATCGTGGAAGAGCTCTACCACTCTGTTATCCGTAGCATGTTGCATGGTGGCCACCTGCTTCAGTTGTGCTGTGACATCCTTTATGGCTGTGTTGAATTTAGCCGCTTGTGCTTCCATAAGGGGTCCCATGGTTTCCTGTATGGCCTTCACTACTTCAGAGTATGTGACCGGCGGTCCCTCAGGGGTTTCAGTTGTTTGGGAGAACAGAACTTGGGACGCTGTGTCACTTTGTTTAGGATGTGATGCGGCCATCTTAGATCTGGGCTGTGACTGTGATCTTGTGGTAGATTTGGATCTCTGCTCCCCTTGTTTGTGTTTCTGTGATCCCCTCGGCATCTGTGGGGAGAGGAACCTGTCCATCCACTGCCCAGGGTTTAGCAGGGAATAAATGTGCCCAGTATTGGCTGTTCTCTATGGGGTGGTGGGGTGGTTAATTTTGCTTGTAGATGTGGGATTTCAGAGGTGCCCCGCTGTGTCCTATCTGCCAGTGTTATGTAGTTCTGTCACTGCAAGGTCAGAGGCTGTCTGCTTCCCCCGCCGCTGGCCAGGGTGACTGCTTTCACCCCTTTACCTGTGCCCCTGTCTGTGAGGGTCCCCTAGCAAGGGTAGAGGGAGCAGGAAGGCTTCAATGCGATAGTAAGATGTTGCGTGGCACAGGGAGAGCAACTGGGTAGGCAGCGCTGGTATACTGAGCAAGATGGCCGCCGCGTCTGCGAGTGTGTATACTCAGCCGGCGGTGTGCGGTGTGACAAGGCACAACTCACCGGTATTGTGGGTGCGGAGATGGAGGAAGGTGCCGGCGGTCGCTCATCATCGGCACCGCTCAGCTCTCCTCCCCTTCAGGCGCCGATGCCGCGTACCGTCTGTCCGGCGCGGCTTGCGGTGACGTACAGGCCTCGCTCCCTCGTGGCTCCGTGCAGTGTGATCACGGGCGCGCCGATCAATGCTCCTTCAGCTCCGGGCACAGCGGGGCATGTCTTCAATGCTGGGGCTTCACCCTGACGCTTCCAGGGTCATCTAGGGGAGCTTGGGAGGCGGCAAACGCTGAGGGTACAGCGGGGGTCCCACTAGCTGCGGCCGCTCACATCAGGACCGGAAGCGGAAGTCTTTTTTTTTATTTTTAAGTGATGAATAATAAACGCAGTGCAAGCTTAGTTCACAGAAAATTCAGGTGGGGGGGTAGTGTGGAAGGTGACAGGATCCACAGGCAGCTATAGACCAGGGATAAGGAGTGCAGCCTTGATGTGAAATATAAATGGCACTCTCTGCTGCAATCTCATTCAAAGTTTGGCACACTTAAGGAGTCAGGAGCTTTGCCAGGTAGGTCTCAGACTGGGATAAGCAAAGCAGTACCAGGGGTAGTTCAATCGCAGGAGACTGTAGATTGGACTCAGAGGGTGTACTGTGTATGCAGGTGAAGCAAGATGGCCGCCGTCATTACTGTGATGCTGATACACTTCAGCAGCAACCTCAGAGTAATCTCCTCTTTTAAGTATATATGCAGGGCTTCTGGGTGCCTCTGGAGATATCCCCAGGCGTTAGGGAGAGAAGGGGGAGCAGTACAGTACCTCCGTTTGCGTCGGCGGGTCCGAATACCCGCGATCGTCGCCCTGGAGCTCCAAACCTGGCAGGGCCTCCAAATTTAGGTCCTGGCTTTTCCCGGCAGGTAGGCCGCAACCCGCAAAAACGTCCAGAGACGCTTCCCAGCTCCGCGGCTTCTCCCAGCAGGGTACCCCGGTGGTCGGGTGCAACAGGGAGGTGGTCAGTGTGCTGCAGGGTAATTTTTAAGGGCTTTATTGGGAAGTTTTGTGGAGAGCTCTCAGGGAATGCAGCTACTCCAGGTCCCGGTCAGGCCACCTATCTATTCGGTTTTAATCTGCATTAACTTCTGTTGCAGTGGACTGTCAGACCCCTGTACCTTAGTGGAAGTGTTGATTCTATTATTTTCAATAGAGATGGCTATGTCCAAGAAATTAATGTGATTTTTATTATAAGTGGAAACAAATTTAAGACCAAAAGTGTTTATATTGAGTGAATCTAAAAAAACTTGTGCTGAAATGTGGTCCCTCTTCCATATAAAAAAAACAGATTGTCAATGTATCTGTGTGCTATGGCAGATACATTGACGATCTGTTTTTTTCATATGGAAGGGGGACCACATTTCAGCACAAATGTATATCCAAATATAATACACACTCAAATCAGCTAAGGGAAATTATTAAAAATAATTATAGAGTCCTGAAATGTGATAATCTTTTGGCTCCACATTTGGATGATGAGCCTCAAATAGTCTTTAAGAAAAATAAAACTCTAAAAGACATTCTGTCACCTAGCCACTTCAGAATAAATAATTTAAAAGAAGGAGAAAGTAATTTGAAAAACAAGGGATGTTACAAGTGTAAGAAAAATAGATGCATGACATGTGAACATATAAAAGAACCCAACATCTCCTTCTAATCTACTCATTCAGGCACAGTTTTCCCTATCAAAAGTCACATCAACTGCCAAACCTCTTATGTAATTTATTTGATTACGTGTATATGTGGGTCGCAGTATGTGGGTCGCACCATACGAACATTGAATACTAGATTTTTAGAACACAGAAGAAATGCTATGAAAGGTTGCTTAAAACATTCTTTATCAAAACATATTAAGAATAAACATAATGGGGACCATCGAGCATTGAGAATACAGGGCATTGAACATATAGAACAGACCTCCAGAGGAGGTGAACGATATGAACGACTTTGTTGGTACAGAGAGTGGGTAAAGGGTACCAACTGGGCGCTTCCCTTTGTTTGAACACCAAGATGATAGGGGGGGAGAATAGAAGGATAAGGAATAAAAATACTTTCCCTGATGGTTAAGGTTAGTATCTCTGGTCCGCCTTCATTCTGGCTATGTCGTCCCTCGTGTCGACGGTGTGCTATTCCAATTAGATTTATGTGAAGAAATGGGAGAACAGATTGCAATGTGAAGTACTTCAAATATATGTATCTTGGATTTTCTTTTTTAGGATGAGTGATTGGTTGGCGTACCAAACTCACTTATAGCTAAAGAAAAAAACTCGCATCTGGGTATCTTTAAAACAATCAATAGGGTGGCGTACCCGTACTCACGTGACGTAAGGATAATTAAAGCTCATCAAGGTTTCTTTTTGTTCTCTTTAATTAATAGGGTAAAAGACATCAACAATCAAATATAAAAAGCAACACAGAGTGGAGGATGGAATGCCTTTCCACGTGATGAATGGTGGGGTCAAACCGGATAACACTCACCAGTATACACAGGATGGTCTATCCCACCTTACACACTGCTATGTAGCCAGGATGATACACTAAGTCTGGGCCAACATGTTTCGAGAGTCCTGCTCTCTTCCTCAGGATCCAGACTAGTGTGTCTCACAATAGCGTATTTATGCTGTGTTCTATTTCCGGTTCCGACTTGCATGACACCGGAAGTGGAATGGACGGAAAATCATAAGTGTTAAAAAACAGTTATAAAACATTCATTAGGTTTCCTAAATGTTGCGCCACCTCCCCTGACATCATTATAAATCAAATAGGTCTCCCCAGCATTCAGACGAAGTGTCACGGTCGGCCGCAGCGGCACACGGCGGGTTCGATACTCATCCCTCCATGCCCGCCGCCGCCTGTCCGTTCTGGGCCTCCGGAGCGGGTCTCTTGCTGGTTCCAGGTCTGTTGGGAAGTGTGGCTTACAGGGGCGGTTTCCTGTGAGTGCTAGGGGAGTTCAGACTGGGGCGGCACCGGGAGGCCGGCGCCGCCATCTTGGATGTGGGCAAAATGCAGATTGGACGCCAGGTTAAAGGTTTCCTCCTTCTCTGCCCTAATTAACCAATGACAGCCGCCCACTATGTATTTAGGGGATCTGTCTTGGTGAACTGGTGTCAGTGCAAAGGTTTCCTAGCCTTGTGCAGTCGGAGACTCCTGGCTTACTCCTGTCTTCTGCAGCCTACTCTTCAGTCCTCCCTGTTTACTGACTCCAGGATCCCTGACCTCTCGCTGCCTTCCAGGGCATCACCTGTGGATCTCGTGGAGATTACCCGTGGGGCTCTTGCCTACTGTGGACCCTGCCAGCTTCTGTTGCACCGTCTTCTGGGATTTACAGCTCCTTAAAGTCATCCAGTCACAGTCCTCTCCATAAACTCCGGCTCCATCGTTCATTTCTTCCAGTGTGTTAACTCTTCCTCAGTATTACCGGCTCTTTCGTGAGTGATACAAGAATTATTGTATTTATTATTATTCTCCAAAGACTTTGCTCAGAGACAGTATTGGGACTTTTTCTTATTTGCCTTATGTCAAGCCATTATTGAATAAGAAGATTTGATTTCCTTTATGAACCCGTCTATAATAAAACCAGCTCGCTTTAACCCTAACTCGTCTGGTCCTAAAGTAATTCCTGTGCACCACACGATCCAAACTAGTCCTCCATCTGTGACAGTTTGCACTGACCCAATGGAATCGAGTGGTGGCCAGGGGTTACCTGCAGACCTTCTTCAAAGGATCGTAGGACGTCTGGAACAATTAGAGTCTTCTCAACGGCAGGTGACTCAATTCCTGCAGACCCTTACACCCCCCCAGCCGGCAGCACCTGTCTCTCCAGCTGCATCCACAGCAGCCGCTCCTGCCTCTTCCGTGGCCGGGCCTCCGCCTGTGAGCACGTCAAGTCATCTTCATCTGCCCACACCTAATAAGTTTGATGGGTCACCAAAGGCCTGCAGAGGATTCCTTAACCAGTGCGACGTCCACTTCACCCTTCAGTCCTCCAGCTTCCCCACACCCAAATCACAAGTCGCCTACATTGTTTCCCTTTTGACCGGACCAGCCCTAGATTGGGTGTCACCTTTATGGGAGAGATCCGACCCATTGTTATCCGACTACTCAGGATTCATCTCCACATTTCGCCGAATCTTTGATGAGCCTGGGAGAGTATCGTCAGCAGCATCCGAAATCCTGAGGGTGCACCAGGGTAACCGTCCCGTAAGTCAGTATGTAATACAATTTCAGACTCTGGCCTCTGAGCTAAGCTGGAATGAAGAGGCGCTCCTATCAGCCTTCTGGAACGGCCTGTCTGGTCGACTGAAGGACGAGCTCACTACCCGTGATACTCCCACCACCTTGGATGAGCTGATATCCCTCTGCAATAAGGTAGATCTACGGCTCCAAGAACGGCAGATGGAGAGAAGTCGATCAGATCGCCTCAGATTTCGTCCCTCCTCCAGTACACCGGCACCAAAACCAACCTTGTCTCCTGGTCTTCCACCAGAGGAGCCCATGCAAGTAAACCGGTTCCGACTATCTCCTGAAGAGAGAGCTCGCCGAAGAAAGGAGAACCTGTGTCTGTATTGTGGGTCTCCGGCTCACTTAATCTCTTCCTGCCCTCGGCGGCCGGGAAACGATCTGTCCTAATCGGCAAAGGAGAGGCCAGGTTGGGAGTATTAAGTACCTCTCCTACTACATCAGAGTCCATAATCCTCGTCCAGCTCACACTTCCTGAAGGCACGGTTCCTGTAAAGGCACTACTTGACTCTGGGGCTGCGGGCAACTTCCTTTCGGCCAAATTTATTGCTCAGTATTCTCTTCCAGTTTTTTCCTTGGAACAACCATTATTCTTAACAGCAGTTGACGGCAGCCGGATTCCCCAGGGACAGATTACCCACCAAACGGGTCCGCTATCCCTTCAAATAGGACTTCTTCATAAAGAGACCACAGAATTTCTCGTTATTCCAAAATCTTCCCATGTCCTTGTATTAGGAATGCCATGGCTAATCAAGCATAATCCACGTATCCACTGGGGTACCATGGAGATCGAGTGCTGGGGTACCAATTGTTTTGCCTCCTGCCTTCCTCAAGTTTTGCCACTCCACCAGACCCGGTCAGATGACCCCATCGCTTCGTTGCCTCCACAGTATTCGTCTTTCAGAGATGTCTTTAGTAAGGGAGGCGCGGACGCTCTCCCCCCTCATCGCAGTTGGGACTGCCCCATCGAGCTAATTCCCGGGAAGACTCCTCCCAGGGGCCGTACCTACCCCTTATCCATTCCAGAGACTGAAGCGATGTCTACATATATCCGAGAAAACCTACAAAAAGGCTTCATTCGTCCTTCCACCTCTCCTGCCGGTGCGGGGTTCTTTTTTGTAAAAAAAAAAGATGGCTCCTTACGGCCCTGCATCGACTACCGTGGGTTGAATGACATCACGATTAAAAATCGCTACCCCCTTCCTCTTATCACCGAGCTGTTCGACAAAGTCAAGGGGGCAGTAGTCTTCACCAAACTGGACCTACGCGGGGCCTACAACCTCATCCGGATCCGTTCGGGGGATGAATGGAAGACAGCCTTCAATACCCGTGACGGGCATTATGAATACCTGGTGATGCCCTTCGGGTTATGCAATGCGCCCGCTGTCTTCCAACAGTTTGTCAATGACATATTCCGGGACATGCTGTATCATTCACTTGTAGTCTACCTCGACGACATCCTAATTTTTTCTTCTGATCTTTCTTCTCACCAACAGACGGTCAAGGAAGTCCTCTCTCGACTTCGAAAAAATCATCTTTTTTGCAAGCTTGAAAAATGTGTTTTCGAGGTGTCTACAATCCCTTTTTTAGGCCATATTCTTTCTAGCACAGGCATCGAGATGGATCCCATCAAAGTCAAAGCCGTCCAAGACTGGACCATGCCAACCACCCTGAAGGGAATTCAACGATTTTTAGGCTTCTCCAATTATTATCGTCGCTTCATTCGGGGCTTCTCCTCCATTGCCGCTCCTCTCACAGCTCTCACTCGGAAAGGTGCAGATCCCGCTCACTGGCCTCCAGCCGCAGTTCAGTCTTTTCAACTTCTAAAGCATGCATTCACCACCGCACCCATTCTCCTTCAACCAGATACCACCAAGCCTTTTTTTTTAGAAGTCGATGCTTCCGCTGATGGAGTTGGAGCTATTCTTTCCCAGAGAGGGGAGAGTCAGGAACTTTCTCCATGTGCATACTTCTCTAAAAAATTCCTTCCCGCAGAAAGAAACTACCCAATTGGAGAGCAAGAACTTTTAGCTATTAAACTGGCCTTTGAGGAATGGCGGTATCTCCTTGAGGGGGCACAGCATCGAGTCACAGTATATTCTGATCATAAAAATCTCTCTTTTTTACGTAATGTACAGTGTCTTACCTCCCGACAGGCTCGCTGGTCCATGTTTTTTGAGCGCTTCAATTTTCAAATCATTTATCGCCCCGGTGCTCAAAACCAGAAGGCAGATGCGCTGTCCCGATCATTCGATTCCTCTACAGCAGATTCCCCTCGGTGTCAGGCAATACTAAACCCAACCGTCTTCGCCCAAACCAATGTCACCCCCATACCACCTCCGGGAAAGACTTTCGTTCCTGCAGAATTGCGAGAGAAGATCCTGACATGGGCTCACTCTATACGCCTCCGAGGTCATCCAGGTACTCAAAAGACACTTTCTTTTCTTCAGCGATCCTACTGGTGGCCATCCATGCGAGTAGACGTCTGCAATTACATCTCTTCTTGTCCTCAGTGTGCACAGCATAAAACATCCAGAACAGCTCCAACAGGTCCTCTGCGCCCACTACCCATTCCGAGACGTCCTTGGACACATCTGTCCATGGATTTCATTTCAGAGCTGCCACCTTCCAAGGGACATACAGTGATATGGGTGGTGGTCGATCGCTTTTCGAAAATGGCCCACTTCATTCCTCTAAAGTCGCTTCCATCGGCCCCAGTATTGGCCCAACTTTTTATTCTTCACATCTTCAAGTTACATGGTCTTCCTACAGAGATAGTATCAGACCGAGGAGTGCAATTCATCGCCAAATTCTGGAGATCCTTGTGTTCTTCCCTACAAATCAAATTAAAGTTTTCTTCTGCCTACCACCCACAAACCAATGGACAGACTGAACGAGTCAATCAAGACTTGGAGGCCTTCCTCCGCTTGTACATCTCTTCTGCACAAGATGATTGGGTAGACCTGCTCCCATGGGCAGAATTTGCTCACAATGACTCTTATCATTCCTCTACTGGAATCACCCCCTTCTTTACTGTCTTTGGTCAACATCCTCATGCTCCGGAGTTCGCAAGTCTCCCTGCAGTAGAAGTTCCAGCTGCAGACTCCTTCCTACATCAGTCTTCAAAGATCTGGTCTGGCGTTCATCAGTCCCTTCGAAAGGCCTCTATCCGCTATAAAAAGTTTGCTGATAAGAGAAGGAAAGCAGCTCCTCGCTTAAAGGTCGGAGATCTAGTCTGGTTGTCCTCCCGTAACCTCCGGCTTCGATTACCTTCCATGAAACTGGCCCCGCGCTTCATTGGTCCCTTCCCGATTATCCGAGTCATCAATCCTGTAGCATATAAACTGAAATTACCATCTTCTATGAAGATCTCCAACTCTTTTCATGTTTCTCTTTTAAAGCCTCTACGACTGAATCCCTACCATCCTAAACCACCCAAGACACCCCCAGTCTCTACTGAGAAAGATGCGGAGTTTGAGGTAAAAAAGGTTCTGGACTGTCGCAGTCATCGAGGTCGTTTACAGTATCTAGTGGAATGGTCCGGATATGGTCCAGAGGAGAATTCCTGGGTTGACTCCATCGATCTACATGCTCCAAGCCTGGTCAGACAGTTCCTCCGGAAGAATCCTCTCAAGACTCGAAGGTACCTTGCTGGCACCCAAAAAGGGGGGGGTACTGTCACGGTCGGCCGCAGCGGCACACGGCGGGTTCGATACTCATCCCTCCATGCCCGCCGCCGCCTGTCCGTTCTGGGCCTCCGGAGCGGGTCTCTTGCTGGTTCCAGGTCTGTTGGGAAGTGTGGCTTACAGGGGCGGTTTCCTGTGAGTGCTAGGGGAGTTCAGACTGGGGCGGCACCGGGAGGCCGGCGCCGCCATCTTGGATGTGGGCAAAATGCAGATTGGACGCCAGGTTAAAGGTTTCCTCCTTCTCTGCCCTAATTAACCAATGACAGCCGCCCACTATGTATTTAGGGGATCTGTCTTGGTGAACTGGTGTCAGTGCAAAGGTTTCCTAGCCTTGTGCTGTCGGAGACTCCTGGCTTACTCCTGTCTTCTGCAGCCTACTCTTCAGTCCTCCCTGTTTACTGACTCCAGGATCCCTGACCTCTCGCTGCCTTCCAGGGCATCACCTGTGGATCTCGTGGAGATTACCCGTGGGGCTCTTGCCTACTGTGGACCCTGCCAGCTTCTGTTGCACCGTCTTCTGGGATTTACAGCTCCTTAAAGTCATCCAGTCACAGTCCTCTCCATAAACTCCGGCTCCATCGTTCATTTCTTCCAGTGTGTTAACTCTTCCTCAGTATTACCGGCTCTTTCGTGAGTGATACAAGAATTATTGTATTTATTATTATTCTCCAAAGACTTTGCTCAGAGACAGTATTGGGACTTTTTCTTATTTGCCTTATGTCAAGCCATTATTGAATAAGAAGATTTGATTTCCTTTATGAACCCGTCTATAATAAAACCAGCTCGCTTTAACCCTAACTCGTCTGGTCCTAAAGTAATTCCTGTGCACCACACGATCCAAACTAGTCCTCCATCTGTGACACGAAGGCATCGTAATGGCGGCGTTGTCAGAGGTTCATTCGCCGCTGCCGGAAGTTTTTACTGTAGCGGTACTGACGATACGTCACATCCGGTTGTCCGTGCCGGCTTCATCTATGGGCGGAAGAGAAATCACCGCTGCGGGTGGTTTCTTTAGCTTGGATACGTCACAACAGTTCTCTTTGAAGAGAGAATTTAATTGTCTATACTCCTGACTGTTATTGCGGAGATGAACGGGGATTTGAAAAGATGATCAATATATGAAAAAGTCCTTTTATTATCTGCAAATGAAGAAATGAATATGACTGGCTAGGCAATTACTGAATGGATATGCAATGAAATAAGTGATAGAGAATCTATAAAAAGAAATTTATGAAAAAATAAATAAATGAAATGGAAAATTTGAAGTAGAGAGAATGAGCAGATTAACAATAATGAATGAGTAAATGAAAAAAGTAAAAATAAAAATAAAACAAAAATGAAGCAATATAAATAAAATGAAAAAATAAAAATAATAATAAAAAAAAAAATTAAAAATAAATAAATAAATAAAATATAAAAATAAAGGGGGGGCGTGGCCTGACCGGGAAGCTGACAAGCTGCTCATACTCACAGCTCCCGCTGCTCACTAACTTTGGAGGCTGTGGAATAATCTTTTTGCAGCCTCTGGCCGGTGGATCACACTCCCCTAGCCAGGAGAAGCCCAGCGCTGTGTGCTGCGGAGTCGGGGAGCCGTTTTAACGGCTTCTGCGGACTGCGGCCTAGCGCAGCACAGAAGCCGGGGACTAGATTTGGAGACCGGGCCGGGATTCGGGCTCCACGACGAACGCGCCGCCTGCGTTCCCCCCTGCGGCGCCCAGGAGACCCCAGGAGGATCAGCGGCACCCTCCCCCACCAGTGGGGACCCCCCTGGACACCCACAGACCTACCCATCCCCAGGAGAGAAGCCCAGAAAAGGTGAGAGCTGCTGGGCTGTCTGGAGCTGCGTGTCCGGCGGCCATCTTGGGTGGGGAAGCACTGTTCAGTGCACACAGCTCCACATACCTGGCTGATCAGCGCGGGGATAGGGGAGCAGGGGTAACACCTCAGTGTACTGCCTTTCCCTCCAAGCACCAGCTGAGCCCTCCAGGGGCCGGGCTCTATATAGACCCACCGGGGGACAGGCCACACTACCAGCTGCCGGTCTGCAGGATACCTAGCAGTGGACTACAGAGCTGAGGAAGTGGCGTCAGGCTGGTCCGGTGCCCACTGCCTCGCCACAAGCCATCAAGGCAACGTGCACTGGGGGTTCTTATTTAGCTCTCACACCCACGCCTCATACCCCTTCTGAGTGAAGCTGCCCAATATAAGACACATGGAGACTGCAACCCCTATACCATAGCAGCATCCACAATTGTGTCCCACAGGAGATGATTCCTGCTACAAAGATCCCTACTACTCCAGAGACATTGCTTTGGTAGAGACAGAATTGTCCTTCCTCCACAATCCTTTGTAAATTCACAGCCTCATCCCTTTTACAAGTACCAGAATATCGCAGCTGCTCCTCCTTTCTAACACGCTACTGCCACCTGGAGGCCTCTCACAGCTATGACCATTTGATTCAGCATTATCGAATCCTACATCTTTGATATTGCAAAGTGGTCCCCCGAATCTGTCCCATGCCCTGTGTGAGCAGCGTCACTTCAATGCTATTTTAATCTCTCCCTATGCTTGTTCACCCGGAGCCTCCACAGATTAATATAAGCTCATTGCCTGTTCTTCAATCCCACTACCATGTCTAAACAACAAAACAAAACAAAAAAAGGTGCTCAACAGGGCATAATGCAACACCTTTCCCGTACGGCTTCTGGCCAATCACAAGAATCCCCGCCAAACTCACCGATGAATCCCACCGGGACCCCAGTACCCTCTGACGCCTCCTTTGCCACCAAAAATGACATCCAGGCAATGATGATTGAACTAAGTACAACTCTCACTAACAATTTCCAACAATTGTTTGCGGACCTAAGAAAAGATTTATCTTCACTCTCCACACGCACAACCGCCTTAGAATCCAAAGCGGAATCTCACACCAAGGATCTGCAAATTTTCTCCCAAGACATCAACTATCTGTACCGAGAGGTGGAAATGTTACGTGATAAAAATGAGGATCTCGAGAACAGGGAGAGACGATGCAATCTCCGCATCCGCAACATTCCGGAGTCCGTCACACCCAGAGACCTCGAATCCTATTTGACTCGACTATTTTGCAAATTGGTCCCCACTCTGGGAGATCAACCCCTACACATTGAGCGGGCACACAGAGCGCTTCGCCCGAAGCCTAAAGAGGGGGAACCTCCTCGAGATGTCGTACTGAAATTCCTTTCTTTTAAAACCAAGGATCAGATTTCATTTGCAAGTAGATCACTGCCTCAAATTTCATTCGAGGACTCCCAGCTACAGATCTTCCAGGATTTAGCCCCCTCCACCATTATAAAGAGGAGAGAAATGAGGGACATCACCAAAACTCTCCGTGACAATGGATACAAATACAAATGGGGGTTTCCATTTCGACTGATAATCGATGTGAATGGCCACCAAGTCTCAGTGAGGGACCCCAAGGAAGGGAAAGATCTGCTTCACAAGCTTAAACTTCCAGAGGCCAATACCTCCAGCAGCCCCTCACGATCTTGAAGCGGGTCATCACAAAACCTCCAGAAACAGCCGTAATGTATCACAGGACTTTGTCCCTTTTTTTTATAATTTTATTTATTTTTTGTAGCCTTTTGTAACCTCGTTCACCCTGTGATGCTCAAGGGTTCCTATAAGAATGTCTGGTTGACCCCAACTCATCCCCATGGACACCCCACCCGGTGGGTGGTCGTCGGTGGGGAAAAACCTATAGTATCCCAAACATTCCCTATATTAGCGTGGTTTATAGACCACACCCTGTTGGTACTTCTACCATATGTTTTCATGTTACTAATTGTTCTTAAGTTCAAATTTTGGTAATTATGCTAAGATTTTGTTGTTTAGCTAAATGTTTAAATGCTATGTTAGCTTACTCAGAGCTGACAATTACAGGCTATATTACAAAATGGCTTCGGGTGGACGGGCTGGGAATTGTCTCTGTCCGCGCCACCCCCACCCCCCCCCTTGTTATCAGGGACTTGCGTTAGTGTAGGGATTCTTATCCCTGTCCTTTCAGATTTTGTGCCTACAGTTCAGTTATTAAGCACTCCCACTTAGTGGGCCCTCTAGGTTTGCTTCTTGTTTCAAGCTCACCTGTTCTCCCCCCCTGGGTCCCACTCAAGGTGAGCCGCGGTCCCTCAATTGAGGGCCTTCAAGGCTCACATCTTTTTCTTACTCCCACCCCCTTTTTTTATTTTTATTTTTTTTTCTTCTTTCTTTTTTCTTTTTTCTACCTTCCCTTCCACTCCCTTCCCCCCTCCTCTCTCTGCCTCTATCATCCAACCTAACCCTTAGCTACTGGTTTTTACAGAGTGGGCGGCCAGCGATTTATATCTCTCCATCATGCCCATCAACGTGATTTCTCAAAATGTTAAGGGGCTAAACACACCCCACAAAAGATCTCTTCTGTTTCATATGCTTAACTCTCTGCAGGGGGACATTGCCTTTATACAAGAAACACATTTTAAACATAATACACACCCCTCGCTAGTATCTAGACGTTTTCCCACAGTGATATACTCCTCCCATTCTACTAAAAAGAATGGAGTAACAATAATGGTTCGTTCCACAACCCCATTACAGATCATTTCCACTAAAAGAGACAAAGAAGGTCGCTACATTATTCTGGTCTGCAGGGTGGGCCCTCAACTGATGACCCTAGTAAACCTTTATGCACCTAATTCTGGACAGGGTATTTTTTTCCGTAAACTTTTTCTAGAAATTCAAAATGTTCGCCAAGGCGCACTACTGGTAGGAGGCGACTTCAACTCAGTTATCTCAACAGGCTTGGATAAGAGTAGCCCCTCGCACCCGCACCAACACAGCCATCCCCCGGGCAATCTTAGGAAACACATGTCCGAGGCTGGTCTCTTTGACACTTGGCGTGCCCACTATCCGACCTCCAGAGACTACACTTTCTTTTCGAATCCCCACGGAACATATTCGCGCATAGACATGATTCTAGGATGTAGTAGCATACTGCAATCACTGACAAAAGTGGACATTCTTCCTAACGTTTGGTCAGACCACTCAAGCGTCCTAGCCACTATAGACCTATTAGGCACTCAAAAAGGCCGTCACAATTGGAGACTGAATGAAACTCTCTTACGTATACCCCAATTTAAAGAACAAATCACTACCCAGATACAGGACTACTTTCAAACTAACGTCACTGACGATGTTCCCCTGCCTACAATATGGGAGGCCCATAAGGCGGTGATTAGAGGAGCTGTAATCAAATACGCCACACATAGAAAAAAGCTTCAAAATGAGAGGATCTCTTCTCTTACCTCTCGACTCTCCCAGTTGGAACATATACACAAACAATCTCACTCTCCCTCGGTACTGACACAGATTCAAGGGGTCAGGGGGGAACTACAATCTATTTTAGCGGAACGCACTGAAAAATCCCTACGACACCTAAACCAAAGATTTTATGAAAAAAGTAATAAATCAGATTCACTCCTCGCAGCTAAACTCAGAGCACAGAGAGCCTCCCAAACTATTTCCGCAATTCGTGATGCCCAACAAGCCCTTAGCTACGACCCAGCTCACATAAACGACTCTTTCTATAAATACTACAAGTCCCTTTACAATCTGAGGGACCCGGTTCCCGGCCCCTCCTTACCATCAGCTATAGCGCAGGAATATCTTGACTCATGTCACCTCCCCACACTATCGGACTCAGCCATTAATTTACTCAACTCCCCTATATCACCTGAAGACGTCAATAATGCACTGAAATCACAGAAACCGTCAAAGGCCCCAGGACCCGACGGGTTCCCTATGTCTTATTACAAGACATTCTCGGGATTACTGATCCCAAGGTTGACCGAGGTTTTTAATAAAATTATGTCAGGGGAGAGGTTTCATGCGGAGTCAATGAAATCTGCTATTATTGTACTGCCAAAATCAGGCAAAGATCCCACATGCTGCACGAGCTATAGGCCGATATCCCTTATCAATGCAGACCTGAAGCTTTTCGCAAAAGTATTGGCCACAAGATTAAGTGTATACCTTACCTCATTGATTGATGCAGATCAGGTGGGTTTTGTCCCCACAAGACAGGCCCTGGACAACACGAGACGAGCCATCAACCTGATCTCATACATCAATAAGACCAAAACTCCGGCGATCCTGCTCTCACTAGACGCAGAGAAGGCCTTTGACCGCCTCTCTTGGCCTTTTATGTTCCAGACACTGAAGACTTACGGTTTTTGTGGTGGCTTTATGTTAGCCATACAAGTCCACAGTCCAAAAGCAGTGGTCGCCACCAATGGTGTCGTTTCCCAACCCTTCGGTCTGGGGAATGGCACCAGGCAGGGGTGCCCACTGTCCCCCTTGCTGTATGCCCTTAGCATCGAACCCTTGGCAGCCCACATCAGAAAGAACCAGGATATACAGGGGATCACAGTTCGGGGCTCCCAATATAAAATATCGTTATTTGCAGATGATGTCCTGTTAACGCTGTCTTCCCCACTGACTTCACTCCCAAACCTTCAGGCTGAACTATCACTATACGGTAGCCTCTCAGATCACAAAGTAAATAACTCAAAATCAGAAGCATTAGCATTTCACCTCCCTAACTCCACCAAGGAATTACTAGAGTCAAACTTTAATTACATTTGGCGCCCCCAATCTATAAAGTACCTGGGTGTACAGATAACAAAACACTTTGACCAACTGTTTAAAGCCAATTACGTACCTCTTCTCTGCTCCATCAAAAAAGATCTAGCAACCTGGTCCCCTTTATTTATATCCTGGACAGGCCGGATAAACTCGATTAAGATGAACATCTTACCCCGATTATTATACCTATTTCAAACAATCCCCATAGTGGTCCCTACTTCTTACCTTCGTACGATTCAGTCTTTATGTGGCAAATTTATATGGTCAAACAAATCTCCTAGATTAAACAGATCTTGCCTAGCGAAATCTTCTTCCAATGGTGGACTAGGCCTCCCCATGTTTGAACGTTACTTTCAGGCTACGCAATTGAGCCATGGTGTAGCCTGGCATACTCAGGCAGGAGCCAAGAAATGGGTATCTCTGGAGAGCGAACTAATCGACTATCACTCGGTTTGTTTCCTTCCCTGGCTAACACCGAAATTGAGACCAGCCTCGGTACTGGACACCCCTTGTGTCCACTCTGTGTTAAAAACGTGGGACTATCTAAACAAAAAACTTCATCTGGCACCATATCCCTCCCCTCTCACCCCTCTCTGGCGACACCTGGATTTCCCTTTAGGATGTATGTCACCTTACTCACAACCCTGGATCTCAGCAGGTATCACTCGTCTATCGCACATCTCAGGGGAATTCGCCCCTCAAAACTATAAAGCACTATGTGAGAAATATGACAGTCACCGTCTCAGACACTTTGACTACCTCCAGATATCCAGTTTTGTACAGTCTCTATGCAATTCAACTAAACCCAGATCGCCACTTCCCATTGAACGTTTCTGTATATACAGCCCAGACCGCAGGGGAGCAATCTCCTACCTATACTCCCTGCTGGCAGACAAACCCCCGGCTAAAGAACCTTTCGAGGTAGCTTGGGAAAGGGATTTGGGCGTTGCACTGGAGGAGGAGGAGTGGTCAGAAATAAAAACACTGATAGCAAAATCTTCAATAAACTCGAATCTCAAGGAAAATGCCTTTAAAGTATACACTAGGTGGTACATGGTTCCCACAGTAATACACCGTATTTTCCCTTCTTGCTCTAGTCAGTGTTGGCGGAACTGTGGATCACAGGGTACGTTCATTCACATATGGTGGGATTGCCCCCAGATTAGCTCTTACTGGGATGACATTTATTCTCTTTTAGGAAAAATATGTGATTCCCCGACTCAAAAAAATCCCTTGTCGGCTCTACTTTGCAGACCAGTTGCAGGGACCTCAAACCCTAAAAGCAAGCTATGTGGCCATGTACTTAACTCCGCCAGATTGTTGATTGCGGCAAACTGGAAACAACCCACCGCCCCTTCCATTCAGGCCGTTATCAACAAGGTCTGGTTTGCAGCTTCCATGGAGTATATCACTGCACTGCTACATGACTCAGTGGGGAAATACAGATCAATTTGGACTCCCTGGTATGTTCATCACCAGAGGCAACTCCCTGGGTAGGAGCGACCACTGGCTCTTGCATGTTGCTCGCTGTTCTGAGAAACTTAATTCTTGTACAGTAGATACCCATTCATTTTCATTTGCAGGGCTAAATGCCCCCTCCCCCCCTCTCTTTATTCCCCCTTCCCCCCTCTGTTCTTTCTTTTTCTGTGTTTCCCCAATGCTATTATTTTATTGTTTGTTTGCTGAACTAACATTAAAACAAAAAAAGACAGTGGTACTCAAGGCAGTATATTTTATTTACACGCACTATACCATGTTGTCTGTTTATACCAAATTGTCTGTAAATGCACGGTTCAGATATCTGTCTCATTCAGCTGTATTGTTTGCCACTGCATAAATAAAGAGTTTAAAAAAAAATATATAAAAATAAAAAATAAAAAGGAAATAATAAAAATAGATAAAAATAAAATATAAAATAGAATAAAAATAAAAACATACAGATGAAGAAATATAATGATAAAAATGAATAATGGAAAACAATATCAATTAATAATAAATGTGTAAAAAAAGAAAAAATATTTTTTTTTTTTTTTTTTGATGAGGATGTTTAAAGTTGTGTATAATTAATTAGATATAACCAAACTGAGGACTAAACTTGAAATAGAATAGAGACAATGTTAGAGATGGCTAGATATATAAAGGATATTGTGGTGAGGAACAGGTGCTGATGGTACAAATAATGGAAGATAGCTATGGAGAAGGTGTAAAAAGATGGAGAGTGAGTATAATGTAGCTGTCACTAGAGGAACCACTTCAATTCAAAGTCTTGATTAAGACCAAGTGGTGATAAGGTCTTCAGTTTATATATAAAGGCCCATACACACTTGAAGATTTTCATTTCAAAAGACTTTGCCAAAATCTCTGATAGATATATCTTTCACCAAAGTAGTGCGTACACACTGAGCTACTTTCCCCAAAGAGCAAGAGATTTTCAGGCGGTCAAAGACTTTGATGAAAATCTTTCATTATAAAAGGATATTTACATAATGGGAGGGGTTTGTATTGCAAGGGTGGGAGAAGAGGCCCTTTAATTTCAGTGCATTTCTGTTCTTGGGGCCTGATTCAGAACTGATCGCTGGGCTGAGTATATTCGGAGCCCAGCGATCAGGTAAATGCCGCCCTGGCCATTCCTGCCATAATATAAATTGGTGGGCAGTGGTGATATATATATATACATACACACACAGATGTAGCGCCGCTCCTCCAGCGCCAGCGCACACCAGACCGGCCCCCGCTGTCGAGCGGACACTACATCTGACTGGGACACGTGACTGTCCCACACGCACACGCGTCCCAGTTTACCGTCAGCGGGGGACGGGAGCCCTGTCTGTCTCCGCTTCAGGGAGACGGGGAGGTAGGGGAACGTGGCGGGGACCGGCGGCGAGGGGAGCTCCGTTGTAAGGATACGCGCGCGTGTTCCCTTGCAAAGTCTGGCGGGGGCTGGCATGTGGCGAATCCACCGCCAGCCCCTGCAATGATGGAGCCGACTCCATCTGTAGGTGTGTATATATACATATATATATATATATATATATATATATAAACATACACACATATAGTGTGTGTGTGTGTGTGTGTGTGTGTGTGTGTGTGTATGTATGTATATATATATATATATATATATATATATATATACACATACATACACTGTATATCTATATATATATATATATCTATCTGATTAGGCAGCCTTACATTGGTGGCAGTGGTCTCACTTTAGATGATTGCTGCTATTGTTTTATTTGCAGCTGAGGAGGCGGCAGGGGGACTGGAAACAACTGCTGCTGCTGCGTGCGGGTGAGGGGGGGGGGGGCAGATGGACTTGGGAGCGGGCGGCTGGATGCATCTCCGGTGACAGGTGAGGTGACTGCTGCTGCAAGCGGGTGAGGAAGGGGGGCGGACGGACGGACTCCGGAGCGGGCGGCTGCAACTCCACTGACAGGTGGAGGTGTGGCAGGCAGTGTGTCTTCTTCCCCCTGCTCCGTCTCCGTGTGACGGGGAGGGGGGAGGGACTCGGGAGCCGGGGGAGGGAGCTGGGCTGAAAGTGGTTAATCTTTTAGCCCGGCGCAGCGTACACACACAGCGATGATGGATGGTAAACCATCCATCATCGCTGCATCTGCTGGTAAAACCAGCAGATGAACCACATTGCTAGCGATGATGCGGGAGCGCGCATCATCGCTAGTCGGCAATCTGGGGGGCATACACACTAGGCGATTTTCAGTTGAAAATCGCTCAAAACGGCTGTTTTGAGCGATTTTCAGCTGAAAATCGGCAAGTGTGTATGGGCCTTAAGTTTCATTTCAGCTCGTGCTAAATTTTCCTCCAGATTCCTGTTTTTCCAATTGTTGTTAATCTTTTGGATACCAATAAATTTATTAATATGATTGATGGAACAGTTGTGCTTGGTCTTAAAATGATTAGACAGGTTGTGAGTGATGAGTCCTTTTTTGATGTTTCTCAGGTGTTCTGCGATTCGCACTTTTAAGGGTCGATTTTGTGCCCGTGAAGCATATTGAATATTCTTACTGGGAACATTGTTCCCAGCAGGTCTGAATGACAATATAGAACTAAATAACATCTAAATCTATGTAGATCAATGTTCGCTGTGGTGCGGCCCTAAAAGTACCATCTTGATTATGGGTGCGCAAAATGAAAATAATAATAAAAATAATACCTGACCGGTGATTAACCAGGTGCATCCACAGGTGCAAACTAATTGATGCTTCCCATTGATTGGACAGTTTACCTTTTTAAACCTGGTCAGACAACAGATAGACCATCTTCTGAGGAAACCGTCAGAATTACAATAGACGGAGAAACGCTTCAAGAATCTATCTTTTATGACACCCACTACAATTGGAATAGCCCAAATTACTACCCTTTGGTTGCCAAGTTCCTAAATTCAGCTGGACTGATCCAATTCCATCTACTATACGATCCTGATACAGCGGCACAGCAGCGCTAAGAGGCCTCCTTCCATCTCGGACACCCGGGTGAGAGTTACCATCTTGCTTCCGTGTCAGCTCCCAGTGCCGGCTCCCCCAACATCGGGGCTACGCTGGTTGTCAGCAGACCGGCCACCACCCGCATCTGGAGTGTCTGCTCCCGGTACCGGCTCCCACGCCATCGGAGCAACACCGGTGGTAGCGGACACCAAGGAATCAGACCTCTGCCGCATCTCATCATCTGCATCAGCCGGTAATATATATCCACACAAACGTTGAATTTAAACAACAAACAACTACTACAGCAACTTTATTATAAAGTGAACTGTTATACTGCTATCAATTATTTGGGAACTCGCTCATTGTTGGCTACTTAAATACCAGTATGGGCTCCAAGTGGTGTTAGTCGGAACCAATATTTTATTGTGCATATGTATGTATTTTATAGTTTTGAATTTATTGTGTATTCACTGTATTAAATAATTATTAAGTAAAAATAATAACAAAGATCAACACAGTGCGCTCTCTTTTATTTTGTTCTATCCTCTAAAAGTCTGGTCAATATTAAGTATCTGCCGTTCTTATCAGCTATTTGGGAGCGGTGGACAAAGGAGGTGTGCTAGCTGAACAGAATCGCAACTCCATTTCGCTTAGAGGGGCCATTTGCATAATAGGCTGTAGGGTAGTTCGAGTCTCTAAATACAGGGGGGTTGGAGGAGGCAAAATGCGGTTCTTGCAGGGCAACTATATCTGCTTTTTGTTTACAAAAATAAGAGAGAGCTAGCCTACGTTTATTAGGGGAGTTCAACCCTTTAACATTTAATGAGAAGAAATTAGGCATGGTAAATATTCAGGGGGGTGCTAAAGAGGGCATAGGTGTACTTATGGTGGGTATAATGAACTAGGGGGTAATACAGCGGCAGATGCTGAGGTTCAAAAGTGGAGGGAGGGGGGAGGTGGGAGGGAGGGGAGAGGGAGGGGGACAGAGAATAGGGTGAGGAAGAAGGTAAAGGGAAAGGCAAAACAAAAGGATCCAACAAATGGGACCCGCATTACTACTGCAGGGGAAGAAAAGGGAGAATTTTGTGCAGTAGTATGTAGAGGTTAGGGGGGTGGCCTAGCTCCTAAAAGAGAAAGAGAGCAGAAGGCCGCCACTCTTAAATTCAAATACATTAGAAAATGCATAGTAAGAGAATCCAGCATTCTGTAGGAACAAACATTATTAACATACTATGGAACATGTCTAAGTAACCAGCGTTTAACTGCGTACAGGTAGACTATATAAAATGTAAACGAGTACCACTTTAAATAACTAGCAGTAGAAAATTTTGAAAATAGTAGACTAAATGCCTAGAGCCCTGCTTCACTAAACAAACATTGAAACTGATACTTATCACGAAGTCCTCATCCCAGTGGAGAGGAGAGTAGGAGGCAGAACTGTGAGGTCTACTGAGCAAAAGATTAGAGTCAGTTGTGGCTTCTTACGGTCTTTCAAGTGTCGGACCATTCCTGACGCAGGGTCTGCGGGCGCTTCGTCTCATGAGGAGGAGCTTAACCCCCGCATCCAGGGAGGACACATTGTAGGTGGTATCTTCATAGTATATGATCAGCCTGACCGGGAACCCCCAACGGTACTGAATGTCGTGGGAGCGGAGTGCCGTGGTGATGGGAGCAAATGCTGCAGGGTTGCAGGGGAGAAGTCTTGGAATAGCTGAAGGCCGCCCAAGGTGTCTGTGTTCTTCGATTCACGGGCCGCTCTTAAAAGTTGTTCTTTGATCGTGAAGAAGTGGACCCGTAGGAGGGTGTCCTTGGGTAGGTCGGCAGAGATAGTTTTGCGTCTCAGGAGGCGGTGGATACGGTCTATCAGCAGATCTTTAGGGTCTGTAGAGGGGAAGAGTTTGCGGAACAGGGTGGTGACATAGCCTTCGAGCTCAGAATTGGCCACTGAGTCAGGGATGCCTCCGATTTTGACGTTATTGCGTCTTGACCTGTCCTCGAGGTCGGCGAGTTTGGATTTAAATTGGGTAATCTCTAGTTGCTGCCGGTCATACGAGGATATAAGGTCGTTGTGAGACATGACCAGCTCCTCCATTTTTCATTCTAGATGGTCCGTCCTTTCACCTATCACCACTAGCTCCGTTTTTGACTTTGCGTATAGCGAGTTTTAGGTCCTTAGCTATCTCTGCTTGGAATGCAGAGAAAACCTGGCATAAGGAGTCAGCGTCAATCCCCGCCATCCCAGTAGAAGGTTTCAGCTCACTAATCACTCCCAGGGGAGTGGGCATATGCTTCGGGGGGCTTGTGTGGGATATTGGAATTTGGGAGGATCTCCTGGAGGACATGGATATCTTAGCTGGTACAATGTCCTTAGCTTTCTTGGAGGGCATATTGGAATTATAGGCACAAACCGTGTAGTTGAGAGAAAGAAGGAATGCGGCACCGCGGGGGTTAATGCTGCAGGTCACGCAGGCATGTTTGATGGTAGAGACTGAGCTTAGAGAGTGGCAGCCATGGGGGCAGGATGTTTACATTTAAATGGTTGGGGAGAGATCCCCTTCTGTGGTCTCCGATGGGCTGCACTGACTTAGGTCTCATGGATGGGTATATCTGGGTACGCCAGAGCAGATGGGGTTGGCACACAGGTACAGAACAGGGGTGTTTTAGTAGGAGACTGGAGAGTGTCCTTTATATCCTGAGTTTGCTGGATAGTCTGAATTTTAAGTAACTAGACTCTCCGGGACCCAGGAGTGGTCGCTATAAGAGGTTCCTAAAGATGAGGTTTCAGAGAGGGGGGACAGCCTCTGGGGGTCTTGTGGAGGGAGAGCTTGTGGGAGACACCACAGCTGGTCCAGAGCCCAGCCGTCTGCAAGATGACGACAGTGGGAAGCTCCAACAGCGGCTGGGTCGGCCCGCAGCGGCGGTCGGGTGAATAGAGGCGGTTTGGATACCCCACGAGGGGTACTTACAGATGGAGGTGAGGGTCCCCACAGATCACTGGCCTTTTATTGAAAGGAGAGAGGCCTTTTACAATATCAAGGGGCTTGCAGGCAAAGGCAGCTCCAAATTGCAGAGGGGAAGGACGCAGTGTGCAGGTCCCCCCAGCTATAGCAGCAGTGAGGGCAGGATCCAGGATCCAAGATGGTCGCCGAAGTTAGAGGGGAGAGAAGCAGCTGGGCTGCACTTGCTTCTTGTGGCTCCAGGTCATAAACAGGCAGCGTGTGGAGGGCTGTGGTGGGTGTGGGAGAGGTCCGCTTACCTCCAGGACCTCTATTCCGATCTCCAGCGGCTCCGGCGCTCAGACGCTGCCGTGATCCGGTCCCGGAGCTCGGCCGCAGGGTGCCGCGAAAATCGAGACCTTAGCTTCAGGCAGAAGGTAGGCCACGACCTGCTGGGAGGGGATCCACGGTCCCCCGGCCTCACTCAGTCCGCGCTCCAGGTGCAGTGGGTCTCCGGCGGTGAGGAGGGCTGTGTAGGAGGGTGCTGGGGGTTGAAGGGGGAACTTTGAGGGATATTAGGCCAAAATCTGCAGGGGCTGCTTATAGATGTGTTACTTGTCGTCCAAGCCACGCCCCCCCTAGTTCACACTTTCTGACAAAATCCTTCTTAGATGGACAAAACCATGTGCACTGCGGGGGGGGGGGGGGCAGATGTAAAATTTGCAGAGAGAATTAGATTTGGGTGAGATTTTGTTTCTGTGCAGGGTAAATACTGGCTACTTTTTTTTACACTGCAATATAGATCTCACTTTGAAGTAAATCCCCACCCAAATCTAATTCTCTCTGCACAAGTTACATCTGCCAGACCTGCAGTGCACATGGTTTTGTCCATCTAAGAAGGATTTTGTCAGAAAGAGTACCTAGAATAAGGCCCTATATGTGGGCAAAACCATGAGCATGATAAAGGAACGGATTGGGATGCACAGATCATCCATTAAAAAAGCTCTAAATGGTGTCGATATCAACTCGCTCCCAGTGGCGTAACATTAAGTGAATGTGGTACACTCGTTAAGGGATTTTCGATTTATACTGGTTGATCACATAACCCCATTAAGGGGGGGGGGGGGAGGCAGACATAAGCTCCTATTACAGAGGGAGTGTCAATGGATACTAAAACTTGACACCTTGTCCCAAACTGGACTGAATGAGGAGTTCCCACTCTTTGCTTATTTATGACATTTCAACACAAGTTCGCTAAAGGAATGAGTTATGTTGTCATGGCAACTAGCTAATGTCATAATTCTGGTTGTCTATTTATCGGATCCTTTGAATAGCTTTGGTTGCCTGATATATTATGATTTATGATTATCTTTATTTTCATGTATTTTTCACAGTTTGTATAATGCCATGCACTCCTGCTGGGTGTGATAGGTCAACTGGATATGCTGGCTGGCCCATCGCGGCACCTTATAGGTACCTGAGAGTCCTTTAATGTATACCTTTTAGATAGGATGTGTTCTTCACTAATTTTGAATATTGCCTCAATTACTGCCCCCTTAAAGATGGCCTTGCACCTCAACATGAATGGTGTGAGCCTTCTGACCCTCCCAAGATGGCGGTGCATCCTAGGATGCATTCCATGGGTTTTCCGGTGATGCGGCAGATGATGCTGCAGTATTATTTGGGTCAGTCTGTGAAAAAGGTACGTTATGCCGAAAATGGATTTGTTGACTGCTGACTGTTTGATTAGCGATGCCAAGGATGTGTGAATACTGTATGTTTGTGACCCCCTAATAAGTCAGCCGTTTTTTTTACTAATTTAGCACTTTTTGGATTCTGATGCTCAGTGATTGGTTAAATGAAAAAGTTTTTTTGTGATGGATTCACATTAAAGAGGAGTGCTGGTCTGTCTATATCCTTGATATACTGTTATATATATATATATATATATATATATATATAGTAGAAGATGTAAAGTGCATGGCACCACCTCAATTAAAAATGGGGGGGGGGGGCGTGGCTTGGACGAGCTAGGTGCAGGCAGCATTTTCTTGGAGCTCCTGAATTACATCCTGTATAACATCCTGATTTGCCCTAACTAACGGCTCCGAAACCAGTATTGACGGGAGACTACCTACCTAACCGCCTGGTGCCCCTGCTAGAACATTTACGCGGTCTCTGTCTGCAGTTCCAGGTGACACCGTCTGCTGCGGCCTATTGATACTCGCTTGCGGTCAGCGGCCCTACACGGAGCGCAACACCCTGCTCCCAGGAGGTGTAGTGGACTGGGGGGACTTGCGCTGGTGTCCTCTCAGGAGTTTTTTTTTTTTTTTGGCGGGGAAAGTGGCTAGCGGTCTTCACTGAGACTTGCTGCCGCTGTCCGCATGGAGAGAGCTGGCGCCATCTTGCCTGGCACACGGGACCATCGGGCGGCGCAGAGGTAAGAGGACTGCTATAAACCCTGCTATGATCTGCGGGGAGGTGGTTCATCCTCCCTATGCCCCCTTGGAAATCGCGATATAGTCGCAGTGGGAGATATCCCTACATGTATAGAACCTCGGGCAGCTCCTGCTACAGTCCTGAATTATACAAACCTGCAAGAAGCCTGGGAGGGAGACCCACCCTTTTTTTTTTTTAACTCCAGAGGATGCTATACAATAAATGCGTGGGATGCCTATATGTCTAAAGTTCCTTTGGTTTATCCTGATACGGGTCTGATTACCTCAATGGACTCATACTTCCTTGCTGACCTACATGAATTTATGGCTGTTTGGTATACTACCCCTGTAAGCATCAATGATGTTACAGTTTGTCTCCAGTTATTTGCTATGTTACTGAAGACTATGTTTGCCTCCTATATTTGCCATTACTTGCTCTCTGGATATCACTCCAGTCTTCAACGTGGGACTACACCAACCTACAGGAATCTAACTGAGAACTGGCCAGATTAGAGCTATATTCGCGTCAAAATGCTGTTTCTGCTCATATAAGTTTTACCACCTCTAATTTTCATATTGCTTGTTCACAAATCCTATTTTGGGTTACAGAATGGATCTATGTTGGATACACCACTGTGCTCTATTATTGTGGAAATCATCTTTTCTTCTCCTCTGCTGTGTTCAATGAAACTGACCGTCTTCTCTATATGTGTGATTGGGGTAGGCTGGTCCTAACCTAGCTCAAATATCCTTTAAAAAATTTTTTTTTGCCCCTGCTATTATCCGGTCAATATCCTTTATGGGGGTGGGTGGGACCGGTTTAGACAGTTAGCATAGTCTGTGGGGGGGGGGGGGGGTACTGTTAAGGGATCCAGGTACGCCTAGTTGGGGATGGGTTGTACAGGGTGGGGGGTTATAGGGGAGGTTTGTTTTGGGCCTTTTGGTTGGGTTTCCTTAATTCCTATTTTCTATCTCTCTTGTTTGGCCAGACACCGAATCTTGAAATGGTAATGTGTTCCTGATTTTCTTATTAATGTTATCCTGCCTATATCCTGCTGTATAAGTACCTATGAATTTGTTTCAATGTACGTGGGACTTGCTGTCTGTGCCTATTATATCCTATGTCTATTTTGGGAGTTTTGTTTATGTACTTTAAAATCACAATAAAAATTACTGAATTAAAAAAAAAAATGTAGACAATTGTTTCTTTATAGATACAATTAGAAATTAAAGATTTTTTTATTAAAACAATTCAAATTCATCAGACATGATAGTTTCCATTCAATGCCATCACAAAGGGAACAGATCCAACGCGTTTCATCAGAATGACTTCATCAGGGGTACTGGTTCCAACACCTCTATATCGCAGGGTTTTGGAATTGGCCTTTATTGGCGTATCAGCTTTATGGATAACATCTCATATGTAGAAAAGTTTTTTTTTTGTGAAAAACTATATCAGGTTTCAAAGTGTACCACAATAGAAATGGTTAGTCAGGGGGGCGTGGCCTAGCAGCCATTGTGATAAGCAGCACTTTGCCTGAGCTCCTACATACAGCCAGGAAAAAGTGGGACTCCAGACACCATCCCCAATCCAGAGGACACACAGAGAGCCCCCTGCACCTGTACACCCCTCTGGAGGTCAGCCCGAGCGGCAGCGGAATCGGGAAGCCTATTTTTAGGCTTCTGCAGGTTGCGGCCTACTCGAGGCTCCGGAGCCGGGACATAGATTTTGGACGCCTGCTGGGACTCGAGCTCCGCGGCCGGGAGACGCAGCTGAATCCTTTTTGGGACCACCAGCAGACCACCCAGGCATCCCCAGGCCCCCCTGGACACCCCCCTGAGCCGGGACTAAAGCAGGGAAAGCAGGTACACTGCGTTTGCATCCCCCCCCCAGCACTCACCCTGTAATTCGCGGCGGCCATCTTGGATGTGGCATGATCAAAAACGCTACTGAATCCTTGTCTGAGACCACCAACAGACCAGCCAGGCATCCCCAGGCCCCCCTGGACACCCCCCTGAGCCAGGACTGAAGCAGGGAGAGCGGGTGCATTGCGCCTGCATCCCCCCCCTGGCCCAGCACTCTCTCTGTGATCAGCGGCGGCCATCTTGGATGTGGCATAAGCAAAAACGTCACACACAGAGATCCCCTGGATGCATGTGAGGACTATACTGAGGTGGCCTATGCGGGAGCTCCATCTAGTGGCCAGAACCAACCTTCTCCCTGTTCTTTTGATGCAGACTTCATACCAATGCCATTTGCTGTTTAGCTGTACAACACAAGGAGCTGCCATACATTAAAGTGCACTAGCTGGGGGCACCCTACACAAAGTTTTGCCCTAATCTGCCATCGCCGGATGATGCAACCCGTGATGGATGAGTGACCTTCGGCGGCTCCACCCACCTCCCGGGGCTCCATAACGTGGTTAACCTAGGGCTGACTCCCCGTAATGCACTACTAATTTGTATTAGCGGCCAATCTGACGAACATTCTCACTTGTCCCTTCCTTCAAGCTATTATGCCACCCAAGAAAAGCAAAGCGCCCCAATCGGTGTCACAGATTCCTTTCTTTAAGGTATCCCCACATCCATCCAACAAAAAAGATATGGACAGGCCCTCTGATGTGTCACCCACCTCGGCCCCACCAACGATGCCGAAACTGCCTGTTGACAATCCTACGAAGATGCCTTCTACTTCTGTAAAAGACTCGGATGCCCTCACGGTCGGCACCCTGAAATTACTTTTCTCGGAATTCAAAAGCGAGGTCACTGCGGAAATTCGCGCCGCAATACAGAATTGCCAGCAATCTGTGGACGAGCTTGGCGCCCGCACAGACCACCTCGAGACAAAAATGGAGGAAGTTGTTGGCTCTCATAACGGGCTAATTGACTCACACGACACTCTCGAGGCGGAGGTCAGGGCACTGCGGGAGAAGGTGGCCGACCTTGAGGACAGGTCTCGGAGATCCAACCTTAAGATCCGAGGCATCCCGGAAAACATCTCAAACAGTAGTCTGCACGACTACACCATGGCAGTGTTTAAGAAACTCTTACCGCAAGCTTCAACAGCAGATCTACTCATAGATAGGATACACAGACTCCCTAAAGCCAGGGCGGCTCCTACATCTGCTCCCAGAGACGTGCTTATGAAAATGCACTACTTCCATATTAAAGAAGCATTAATGAAAGCGGCCAGACCTTCATCAGAAACGGCGCCGGCTCTGGGAGAGCTCCAACTATTTGGGGACTTGTCTACAGCTACCATCCTCAGGAGACGTTCGTTCCAGCCCATAACATCGGCACTGAGAAAGGCGAACGTACCCTACAGGTGGGGATTCCCAACGAAGCTACTAGTTTCCAGGGAAGGCACCACGATTGCTATCTTAGAACCAGAGGATGGACAGAAGCTTCTGTCATCGTGGAACATTCCTAGCACCGGACCTGGCCCTTCCTCCCCACGTCGACTTCAGCAGGACTGGTCTACAGTGGGGTGAGGTAAATTGGGCTGTCCAGGTGTGACTCAGTATTCACCATATCTTAGCTCCCTTGCTATATATACTTCTCACGGTTGTTATCGGGACTCCTTGTTTGCTACAATGCATTATAACTAAACACTGTTGTCGGGCTGCCTTGAATGAAACCCGAGCATAGCTCTACTCCCTATCTTACATTAAGGCTCCCCATTGGTATTGGTATTAATGTTAATGTTTAGATGGTTAGCTTAGAGATTGGATATACAGTTATACGGTTTTATGTTACCACAACACATTTTGTGGCCGTTATTAATAACCTAACTACACCCCATAGGGGGAGATTGGCCATTAACTTTAACCTTATTCTACTAGAAGTTGACTGTTCTGCTCCCCGGGAGGTGGGAAGCAGGCTGCTACCCCCCACTCGAGATGGTACCCAGCCAAAGTCGATTGTTGGCTGGTATTGATCCCAAAGGGGATCACTTCAACCCCTTAACCCCCTCTTCCCCCCCCTATTACCCCCATACCCAACTTAAGTACAAAGACACTGTATTCAGAAATAGGCACCTACTGTTTATATTGCTTTGGGACCTCCTTGATTTAGGCAGTTCCACAGAACGTGTTCAGCATCTCCCCCCTCAGGACTATGGTTAAGCTGTTATCATTAAATGTAAAAGGTCTAAATTCTCCCCAGAAACGGAAACTGGCACTAAATTACTTCCACAAAAAAAGAGCGCAGGTGGTCGCTCTACAGGAGACCCACTTCCAAGCGCAAAATCCCCCCCTATTCACCGATCATAGATACCCAGTATGTTATAGAGCCAACGGCCCAAACAAAAAAGCCGGTGTGGCTATCCTGATATCTAAAGACTGCCCGTTTGTCTTACTTTCCCAATGCGCCGACCCTGAGGGGAGATACCTGATCCTTACCGGTCACCTAGACGGAGTAGAGGTGACTATTGCATCCTGCTATGCCCCAAACACTAAACAGTTGAAATTCCTTAGGAAATTTCTGAACGCACTGCAATCCCAGGTTAAAGGGGCCTTAATGATCTTAGGAGACTTTAATACGGTTCCTGACCCCTTCTTAGATAAGTCAAAACTCCCACGCACATTTAGACACAACAGGAACAGAGACAACTTACCTAACCTTAGTAAAACCCTAGCAGAATTCGAACTTTATGATCTATGGAGGGTTAAACACCCCTCAATGAGGGACTACACCTTCTTTTCACATGTACATCAGTCTTATTCGCGTATAGATCTGGCTCTAGTGAGTAGATGGACCATTCCCTCGGTATCTAAGATAGACATCCTGCCGTCCACCTGGTCGGACCACTCCCCTTTGTTGATCAACTGGGAGGTATCTAAGCATAGAATCCCACCAGGCCCCTGGAGGCTGAGGCCATCCTTGCTAAACCAGCAGGAGGCCCTCCAGGCCCTACAGTCTTCGCTTGACACATATCTGGACACAAATAGTACTGATGACACATCGACCTTTGTTCACTGGTGTGCGTTAAAGGCGGTTATGCGTGGCACCTCGATCCAGATGGCCTCTAGACTTAAGAAAAAATATAAAAAAGATCTTCTAGAGGCGGAGCTTGAATTAGCAGGTTTAGAGAGTGCACATAAAGCGGACCCGTCCAACAGAGATAAGTACAAGCAATTATTAGCTGCCAGGGACAGGGTTAACTTACACACCTTAGCGGAAGTCCAGCGTAATATTAATAAACTGAACCAAAAGTTCTATACACTGGGCAATAGGGCAAACAAACTCCTAGCGCATAAACTAAGGGGACGCAGGGCTTCTACTCGCATCCAAGCCATATACACCTCTAAGGGGACCAAGGTATCGGATCCCTCTGATATCGCTGAGACCTTTGCTAACTATTATGCCAATCTGTATAACCTAAAGCAGGATCCAGAAACACATCAGCCCTCCCTTTCGGAGATCAACAGGTTCCTCCAAGCTCAATCCCTGCCCTCCCTGGACTCCGATGAGTGTACCCGTCTGGATGCTCCTTGGAGTGTTGAGGAGGTTGAACTAGCCATAGACGCGCTGCCCTCAGACAAGGCCCCAGGGCCAGACGGATTCCCCACTAACTTTTACAAAACTTTTAAAACTAAACTAGCCCCTACCCTAGTCCCAGTGTTTAACGAGGCCTCCTCTGCCACCGCCTTCCCTAAAGAGATGCTAGAGGCTCGCATCGTAACAATTCCCAAACCAGGTAAAACACCCACTAACGTACAGAATTATCGCCCGATAGCACTTCTCAATGTAGATGTCAAAATTTACGCAAAACTAATTTCTAACAGAATCGCTCCCCTGCTACCCAAACTGGTCAACTCAGACCAAGTTGGATTTATAGTTGGCAGACAGGCACCTGACAATACGCGCAGAATTATTAATGTCATGGAGTACTGTCAGAGGCAGAAACGGCCCCTCCTAGTTCTATCGCTCGATGCCGAAAAGGCTTTTGATAGACTAAACTGGGATTACCTACGTGCCACCCTTCGGAAGTTTGGAATCGGGGGGAGAATGTTTCATTCCATCCTAGCCCTGTACTCCCTCCCATCAGCAAGAGTATTAGCAAATGGCAGCTCCTCTTCGTCCTTTGATATAACTAACGGCACACGCCAGGGATGCCCACTCTCCCCGCTAATATTTGCCTTGGCGATTGAACCCCTGGCAGAAGCTATCCGCTCCCAGGCACTTATACAGGGACCTGTTATTGGGGGTATATCCCACAAGATTAGTCTGTTCGCAGACGACGTATTACTTTGTCTGGAGGAGCCAACCTCTTCTTTATTCCATTTGCACAAAACACTAGAGGCCTACTCTAAGGTATCTTATTATAAGTTAAATACCACAAAAACAGAGGCCTTCCCAATGGACATATCGGAGGTAGTGCTTACGCGCTTAAAAAATGACTATAGATATGCATGGAAGACCAAGTCCATCAAGTATCTGGGCATTAACCTAGCTAGAGAATGCGACATTCTGGAGATTAACTATCTACCTCTCCTACAAGCTTTTGAAGCTCTGACCAAGGAGTGGATGATGCAAGAAACCTCCTGGGTGGGCCGCATTGCTGCAGTAAAGATGGTACTACTTCCCAAATTGCTCTATATTTTCCGTACCATCCCTCGTCCCTTCCCCACCTTCATATCTAATAAGTTCAACAAAACCTTATCCACCTACATATGGAAAGGTGCTAAACCTAAGATAGCAAAAACCACTCTCGCCCTTCCTAAGGATGCGGGGGGAGTTGGATGCCCAGATCTCGTCAGATACCACACCGCATGTCTCCTAAGCCAGGCTAAGGAGTGGCTCCTTGAAACCCCAACTAAGCCCTGGGTGGTGATAGAGAAGGCCCTTGTGCACCCCCTCCTTCTCCCGGATTTGCTTAGACTCCCAGCCTTATCCCCCCTTCCTCCAATGATATTACCAAAAGCAGCACGCACTACCATATCAGTTTGGCATAAACTGGTCGCCCAGGATGGGGATATCGAACTTCCCTCCCCTCAACTCACATTGAAATCTATAGCTGCCCTAATTCCCGACCTATCAATCCAGTCTTGGGCCGGGTTGGGCTTAAACTCAGTCCAAGATCTCATAGCGGATGGAATCTTAATGTCATTCTCCCAACTGCAGCAGTCATACCTTGTCCCCAGGCAGGACTTTTACAAATTCCTACAGATTAGACACTGGCTAAATGTTAATCTACCTAAACCCTCTACTAGGAAGGGAATTCCAGGCCTTCTGAAGTCATTTTTTGAGTCTACTAATTCAAGAGGAGGTATCTCCAAATGGTATAATTATATGTCGGTCCCGAGCATAAATAAGAGGTTCCCCTCGCAGATTCAGTGGGAGAGAGACCTCCCAGACACATTTACGGAGGAGGTATGGAGGCGGATATTCCAGTCCTGCTTTAAAATTTCTAAATGTGTCAACCACGCAGAAATGTATTACAAGCTAATGCATAGGGCATACCTCACACCGGCCCGTTTACATAAATTCTGGCCCTCCATGTCCCCGTCATGCTGGAGGAATTGTGGTGGGAGGGGGAATATCCTACACATATTTTGGGGGTGCCCGGCACTGGAGTTATTGTGGAGAGATATCTTCCTGTTTACCGCTTGTGTGCTCAAGCAGGACATCCCTAGGAACCCACTAACTGCTTTGTTCCATATCCCCCCGGAGACACTTCACCCGGGAGACGCATACTTATTGGGCCACATAATGGTAGCAACCAAAGCCGCAATTGCCCAACTTTGGAAGTCGGCGGAAACGCCTTCCCCCCAAACGATCATTAACAAGATTCATAGACACTTCCTTTTTGAAACAGCGGGAGATCTGCACCCTCCCAGGGCGACTCCTGTACACCTCAGGTGGCGCAGATGGGCGGAGTATAGAGAGACTATGGGCCTTCCGAGAGGATATAGCCCAATCACTGACACCTCAGCTCTCCACTCCCCAGCCCAGAATGATTAATGGATTCCCCCCTTCAAATAAGTTCCCTATGGGATGTCCTTCTCGGTGCCTCTTTAATTAACTACCTACTACAACCTAATTGCCATAATGCTGCCTTAAAAATAAAATAAGCCCTAAGCAGTTTCCATTTGTATGTGACATCTGTGAATAGAATATATTAATGTGTATTTGTACCTTCCCTAAACATCCCTCCCCCCCCTTTTCCCTTCCCCCCCCCCCCCACCATCCTTAAAAAAAAAAAAGTCGATTGTATTATGTGCAGCTTTGTTTATGAATAATCCCTGTCTTTTATTTGAAAATCTCAATAAAATTTAATATGAAAAAAAAAGAAATGGTTAGTCAGTCTCCAGTGTATATCTTTATGTACGCGGTATTTTGTACAAGGTATTTCGATAAAAACAGATCCTTCTCAACCTCGTACATAAAGACACATCTTTATGTACGAGGTTGAGAAGGATCTGTTTTTATCAAAATGTGATGTTATGAATAACATTAAGGCATTCTTTCGTTATATTGATGACATGTTTATTTTATGGTCAGACGACGAGGACAGTTTCCACACACTCATTGCACCAGTTAATGCTTCGGATCCTAATATTAAATTCACATACTCTTGAAGCACCAACAAGATAAATTTCTTGGACGTGCAGATTAATCTCACAGAACAACACGAGATCGTTACCACGCTTTATAAAAAGCCCACTGACAGGAACACTACCCTCTTAGGTACCAGCCACCACCCACCTTAATTAAAATGGGGTCTCCCGCACTCTCAGTTCCTCAGGGTTCTGAGGATTTGTAGTAAACGTGAAGATGCCATAGCAGAAATAAAATGCATGTAGAATGATTTTCTGGTCAGAGGATACCCATATAAATTGTTACAAAGTACCATGACCAAAGTTTTATCTTTGGACAGAATGCAAGTCCTTAATTCACCCATAAATCAGGAGATTTCTGATAAGATCGTCTGGATGCAGAAATTCTCCAATACCAGTCAATCTCTCATGCGCTCTGCCAGACAATTTACCAGCACTGCATTAAAGCACAATTCTGCCTTCCTATAGACGTGGATGTAATATCAAAGAGGTGGTAGTTCATAATGACATTTCGGACCACATAGAACCACGACCAACACACTTTCTCACACGCAAGAACAGAAACTATAAATGTTTAGGGTGCACCACATGTGCAAACCTAGATACGGGCTATAATTTTTTTCATCCCCGCAGAGGGGAAAAAATAATGATAAGAAACCCATTAACCTGTAGTTCTAAATTCGTCATATACTACATTAAATGCCCATGTAGATTGCTATATATTGGCAAAACCATCCGACAATTTAAAGAAAGGATTGCCATGCACCGCTCAAGCATCAGAACGGCCCTTTAAGGTAAAGGCTCTGACCAGCCTGTGGCACGCCATTACAAACAATTCAATCACCCGTTGCCAACATTAAGATAAAATCATTGATTGTATTGACCCCAACAGGCAAGGAAGTGACTGCGGCAAAGCATTGCTGCAGCTAGAAGCCAGATAGATACATCGGTTACAAACGGTGTATCCATCCGGTCTCAATGAGCAATTATCATTTACTTGCTTTTTGTAATTACAGTCCTGCGATCACTACACATTAGGTATGCGATATTACTGTATTTGATCCGCAGACCCTTGTTGTACTCTTCTCAGTCAGCACAAGTTGACTTTAGCACTGCATTGCTACTTTGATTGTTTTGCATACAACTTATTATTGATTTATCCTACAAACCAAGCTGTTTACTCTGTTCGTGATGCCTTTTAATTATGTTTATGTAGATCGCTATGGTGATGGTTTCACTATCAATTGGCACGCCCCCCGAACGGCATGGTCCCGTCAGTGCTGTGGCGCACTCATGACGTCATATGGCTCCCGGTGCCTGCGTGTCGGGAAACACGGAGGTGATTGCACTGTTCATCTATAAATGTAAGTGTTTATTCAGTTTCTCTTTATGTCTTGATAAAGGACTTAAGTGTCCGAAACGTTGATGCGCATAGCTGGCTAGTTGTGTTTTCTTTGACCCCTTGATTCTACTTGTGGATAGTGTCTGAGTGCATGCATTGTTTCTTATATATATATATATATATATATATACATAATCCGTATAATGCGCTTAGAAGAGCAGCACCTCTATAGTACCTTGCTGTTAGTAAAGGTACAGGTAGAATAAAGACAATAGAAAAAAAGGAATAGGGGTGTGCTAGGTGTACCACTTAGTGGCTATACATGCAATAAATCGATTAAAAATTATTTTATAAAAACAGGTAAACATTTATTGGTGGTTCATCCATCCTCAACCACTCAAAGCCAGGCTACCATATGCCCAATTACTTAGGGCAGTACGGATCACCTCCTGCCAAGAAGAATTGGCCGGTGTCCTTGACCACATGAGCAAGAGCTTCCTGGATAGAGGCTATGCTAAAGTGGATGTTGAGCATGCAAGAGAGAGATGCCTTGCCTTGAGACGAGATGACCTTCTCAGTTTAACATCAGAGAAGAAGAAAAAGGAGGAGAGAATGATGTTCTCGAACACGTACTCGATTACGTCTGGCAAGTTGCGGTCAGCTATGATAACACATTGGTACATCCTCAGCACGGACCCCACAATAGGGGATATGTGCAAAAAACCCCCGATGTTCTGCTACAAACGAAGCCAGAATATTAAACAGCAGTTGGTCTATTCAGACATTAGTCCCAGAGTGGACAGACCTGAAACGTGGCTCAGTAGTAGAAAAGGGTCCTTCAGATGCCCGGGGTGCGTCAATTGCAAGCATATAATCACAGGCAGCAGCTGGCAGCATGTCCTGACAGGTCGTACGTACGATATTAGACATCGCATGGACTGCAATACAAGATATGTCATATATATTGTCTTGTGTCCATGCCAGAAAGTCTATGTGGGGAAAACAGTGCGCACACTAAAAGAAAGGATCGCAGCCCACAGATCCTCTGTGAAGAAAGCACTTCTAAAAGTTGAGAACACCACTCCTCCTGTTGCGAGGCACTTCGCATGCTTGGGACATAAGATGAGCGAATTTAAATTTATGCCCATCGACCATATCCCCCCATTGAAAAGAGGGGGTGATCGTCACAAATGACTCCTGAAACGTGAGAGCCAGTGGATATACAATTTACGGTCACTGGCCCCGCACGGACTTAATGAAGAGATTAATATGTCTATCTTTATTTAGTTCTTTGAGAGGTGATACCTGGTGGAGTCATGTGGATCCTAATTTGATCTGTGACCTAGTTACAAACAGTCCTACTTATCTCTATTATCTGTTTTGCTATAAGATGTTTTTCATAAGTTTCCTTTGTCCCGCTTACGTTTGTTTATTATTTTGTTGCAATCCTAACGGAGCCGCATATAATTGTAGAACCACATGATTAAGTAAAAGTAACACCTAGATATGGTGTAAGGAATATTTAACATGTTATATTAGTGTGGTTTGCTCCTTGGATTGCGATGTGTTTATATCTATTTGTTTGTTTATGTTTGGATGTGGAATGTACCCGGGTTACCTTGGCAATGGGGACGCATCGCTGACCACTTCCGGTCTGTGCGTCAGCCTGTATGGCGCCCCCACACCCTTGGACCACTCCGTTAGTTCCTCTTCCGGTTTTTTGGTTCCGGACAGGGGAGGATGACGCTGTGGACGGGTGTGATGGCGCGATGCGGACGGCGGCATGGAGTGGGACGGCGTGGTGCGATACCTGCTCCAGGTAAGAAATGGTACAGCCCACTGACTTATAAGTGCTCACTAGACCCTTGCAATTTGGTTACCCTTTGAGAAAGGCGCATGAGCGCCGAAACGGCCCGTCAGGGAACATGCTTGGCTCTATGGCTATTATGATATGCTGCTTCCAGCTGGATTAAGCTGCCTATGCCTGTCTAATCAGATGAGTACTATGCCTGTGTTTATTGGATGTGCTGGTCCCATCTTTTGCATACCCCATGCAATTGGAAAAGACTGTTCTATTCTATGACCTGGCACTCCCTATGGTTTTCTGCTAGTGTGCGTCTCCCACCTGCAACATATATATATATATATATATATATATATATATATACATACATACATATATATATATATATATATATATATATATATATATATATATATATATATATATATATATAGAAAGGATAGTGGCCCGTATAATGCGCTTAGAAGAGCAGCACCTCTATAGTACCTTGCTGTTAGTAAAGGTACAGGTAGAACAAAGATAGAAAAAAAGGAATAAGGGTGTGCTAGGTGTACCACTTAGTGGCTATACATGCAATAAATCGATAAAAAATTATTTTATAAAAACAGGTAAACATTTATTGGTGGTTCATCCAGCAGTAAGAATTCATTTCACTGTTTTGGGATTTTTCAAGCAAGTGCCACAAACAATGTAGATCCACGGCCTGACGCGTTTCGTCCCTTAGGACTTCATCAGGGGCAATGAATCAATCTATGTGAGTGGTAAAACATGCCGTTACATACATATACTTAAATATACTAAAATATATACTACATATGTATTTATACAGGATATAATCCAAAAAAACATACACAGAAAAAACTAAAAAACTAAAAAATGCCAGGAGGGAGGCATAGTTCATTCAAGGAGGTGAGGAGGAGATGGAGGGAATGGAAATAAAATGAGCGAAAAGGGTTAAATAGCGAAGGATTTCTACATACCCAATAAGGAGAAATCTCCTACACACTATATGGGTGAAATTGTGTCCTCTAATCGCTCTTTTAGAGCTGCCTACAGGAGTAAAATAGATATGTTTTTATCTAATTTGACCGACTACTATGAGTGGAAAAATGGTAAAAACCATGTGGGTAAATAGATGTATGTGATAAATGCGTATGATGTTACATACCAATTTCGGTGAAAAGAGATCTCTCAGGTATAATTCTTGTGAATAGTAATAATGTTCTATCCACAATGGTAAATTTGCACAGCCTCTATGATAAATTAAGGCCTTATGTCAAAAGTCCATTTACCACAGGTGGAATACATCTTATATAGAAACACATTATTTACATACCAATTTAAATGGATGTGGTCTTCTTAGACCAAAGGGTGAGTTCACACAGACCAGAAGATAAATTCACACAGGGAGTTCTAACGTTCCTCTGTTTCCTAGTGGGTGTATCTATACAGCCTCTGAAGTAAATTAAATTAAGACCCCCAATGTCAAACAATGTATTTTAACAGGTATATACCCATAAAGTGCATATTTCTCAATTTTACATACCATTGGGGTGGAAAATGATCTAAAAAAACAGCAATGAGTGGATTCATATAGAGGAAGTAAAAGTGCAAGTGAGGTATCCCTCTGTTCACAGTTAGTACAGTGTCTGTGGTAAAACCAGAATCCAGAAGGCCTTAATTTATCATAGAGGCTGTGCAAATTTACCATTGTGGACAGAACATTATTACTATTCACAAGAATTATACCTGAGAGATCTCTTTTCACCGAAATTGGTATGTAACATCATACGCATTTATCACATACATCTATTTACCCACATGGTTTTTACCATTTTTCCACTCATAGTAGTCGGTCAAATTAGATAAAAACATATCTATATTACTCCTGTAGGCAGCTCCAAAAGAGCGATCAGAGGACACAATTTCACCCATATAGTGTGTAGGAGATTTCTCCTTATTGGGTATGTAGAAATCCTTCGCCATTTAACCCTTTTCGCTCATTTTATTTCCATTCCCTCCATCTCCTCCTCCTCCTCACCCCCTTGAATGAACTATGCCTCCCTCCTGGCATTTTTTTGTTTTTTCTGTGTATGTTTTTTGGATTATATCCTGTATAAATACATATGTAGTATATATTTTAGTAAATTTAAGTATATGTATGTAACAGCATGTTTTACCACTCACATAGATTGATTCATTGCCCCTGATGAAGTCCTAAGGGACGAAACGCGTCGGGCCGTGGATCTACATTGTTTGTGGCACTTGCTTGAAAAATCCTTAAACAGTGATATGAATTCTTACTGCTGGATGAACCACCAATAAATGTTTACCTGTTTTTATAAAATATTTTTTTATCGATTTATTGCATGTATAGCCACTAAGTGGTACACCTAGCGCACCCCTATTCCTTTTTTTCTATCTATCTATCTATCTATCTATCTATCTATCTATATATATATATATATATATATATATATATATATAGTAAATGTCTTGCAGACAAACAGCAGTCCTGTAAGTATCCTTGTCCGGCACAGTGCACAGAAACCAGGGTGGGGTCACTAACCACACATTATCTTCCATGCCCTACAGCAGCTGAGCAGTTGTGTGGAACAGTCAAACTGCACAGTCCCTCTGACAACCTGGCCTCCTCCCATGCTACAGCCAGCACTGCCTGTGCACCTCCTGTACTGTTGTCAGCGCTCCTTGATCAGATGGTATTTTAGGAAACCACGTGAAGCGGAAGCGCTGACAGCTGAAATGGCAGTGGTTGGGCTACAGAAAGAAGTCTGTTCCTAAAAAACAAACATTTGGTCTGTAAGCACGCCATTACATTGGCCAACTTCAGGGAAAAAAATCACACAATATAACATCCAACCTTCGAGCAGCCTTAAGGGCCACACACACTGGGCAAATTTGCCCAGCGTGTATGGACAGTAATGACCGCTGTCATCGCTGAGGGAAAAGCCACTGCATACACACTGAGCCGCTTTCCCGATGCCCGGTGCTGTCAGGGGGAGGGGGGGGGGCAGATGGCTTTGCATAGCGCAGAGCTATGCAAAGTCATCCACAAAGTTGCTTATCTGCTAATGATACCAGCAGATGAGCGGCTTTCCCGGTGATGATGCGGGAGCGTGCAGAACCACTAACCGACGGCCCGTACACACTTGGCGGCTTTGAGCTGAAAGCTGCTCAAACTTGGTGCTTTCAGCTCAAAATTGCCCAGTGTGTATGGGCCTTTACTAACTAAAATCAGCTTCCATTACATTCCAACCAAGGTGTTGATAATAAAAAGAGGTGTAGGACATGGATGGTTTCTTTGTTATGGCAGGTCCTGCTGTTTGGGAAGAGGGGTGTTATTATAATTATTTTAAAAAAAGATGGGAGATTAATGTCCGTGAACTGACGCCAGTGTATGTATACTCCAAGGTGCCTGCTCCCGGCCACCAAAGTCTGCCTGTTCTCCATCACAGCGGAGGAGGGAGGAGCATGCAATGAATTAAAAGGGTAGGCTGGGATGAGCTAAATACTACTGATCACTAAGACAGGCAGCGATACTGTGGATCCCTTTTCTACAGTCTGCAAACCATGTGCTACGAGCCGCCTCTGGCGGGTCTGTGTAAATGCAGCTTGACTCCTGTGTCCTCAATGTGCAGGGCAGCTGTTGTTCAAGTAGACCATTAGCTTGGGGCCTTGTCTTAGGCTGCTCACCTGTAGTAAGTCTCCTCATTAAGGGAGCTTGTCAGCCTTTGCTATTCTGATTGTGAGTGGTACTAGCATTTATCTGTGTGAAGTTATATGGTATCTCTTACTTATGTTTGTGTTATCCAGCTCCACATGGCTTGTTTTGTATATTATAAACACCTTCATGCATTGTTGCATTTATGAGGTCAGCCAGGACATATAATGTTTAACACCTTCCTGCATTTCTGCACTCATAAGTTTAGCTGGGAAGTATTATTTCTATGTATAACATCTTCTTCCATTGTTGCATTCACAGTATTTCGGTGGAAGATTGTATCCCTATTTTTCACCTCACTACATTTTTGTAATTGATCTACGCAGGGGTCAATAAATTGTATGTTGGTCTGCTGGAGGATCCCTTCCTGTGGATGACAAATATGCCACATTTTGCTTTGCTTCACATTTTTATGGGTTTTAGTAAGTTTACATCTTGTCCGCCCTGGTGGCACCTGGGTTGGGGTAAACCTAATTTACCTCTTCGAACGTGGCTATTATAGGTGAAGTCTTAGCTCTGCAGGTGCCTATAACCTCTGGAGGGATAAACAGAGTTAGGGTTGGGATCTTGGTCTGTCCTTCCCGGTAACCTCTTGTCTGGGATCCCCACAGAGTCCTAAGACCACGCAGCTGTTAAATATATTAGCTGTTTTCTCACAGTAATCGTTCCATCCCTTTAGGAGAGCTCTCTTCTTTGTCAAGACAGTTGCTCACCAGGGACTTTGTGTGTGTATATGTATCATTGATGATTTATTTTTAATTTGGGTTGGACGGAAGCTTGGATGGTCTTAATGTATTTATTGAGAAACTTTCCAGGGTCTATCAGTTTTACTTGCATATCTAGTCCCAGCAGGATACAGTTTCTCAATGTTTCAGTTCATATTATTGATATTTTTTTTTCTATTGAAATATATCGAAAGCCAACTGATAAAAGCACATTATTGCAGCTCGACAGCTTTCATCCACATTCTCTGAAAAGGGACTTCCCTTCTCCCAACTTTCTTGGGTCGTAAAGACCACCTCCGACAATACAATGTTACCAGGAGCACTTAAAAAATTGACGACAGTTTTAGACAGAGGTGTTATGATACAAGAGAAATTGATGAAGCAATTTTGAGATGTCTTACCCTCAAGAGGGAAGATCTCCTAACTTCAAGGACTAAAAACCAAACAGACTAATGTTTGCATTGACATACTCTATATCATCTGGAGTTATATGCAAGTCCATATTGAGGCATGGACACATTGTACAGAGTGATCCTGTGACTGGTGCCAATCTGTACCGCTCTTCTGCTACAAAAGAAGTTAAAATCTAAAAGACTGTCTTATATACTCGTTCCAAGAGTATCTACTGCTTCTGGTTGGCTGAAGTTACAGAAGGGTTTGTTCAAGTGTACTGGATGTGTAAATTGTCACTTTTTGCGTACAGGCGACACACTCAATCCGAACACGGGTACTGAATATAAACTTAAGCACAGATTGTCTTGTGACACCAAATATGTGGTGTATGTAATTCTTTGTCCATGCAATAAAATCTATGTTGGGAAGACATCCAGGATTCTGAATGGCATCCAGTTCAAATGGCAATGCATCGCAGTTTAAAAAAGAGCAAAAAACTTTTATCAATGTTGACGCCAGCACACCACCGGTGGCCAAAGATTTGCCTATTTTTGCCACACTATTAACGATTTTTCTTTTATGTCATTGGATCATGTCCAACCACTAAGGAGAGGGGACAGAAATAGGACACTGCTTAAAAAAAGAAACTGAATGGATGGATCTATAATTTGGAGGAGTTACCTCATGGGTGCTTAATGAAGAGCTGTCATTTGCATCATTCATATGAGAATTGACCTTGTCATCCTGAGAGTTTCATGCATGAGCTTAACAATATTCTGCATTGGTAACAATTTTTTTCAGTTTTTGTATTGGCTTCCCTACCCTTACAGCGTGTTTTTTTTTTGTTTTGTTTTGAGGATACTGTATGTTTTTGTGTTTAATATATATTTTGGATAGATCCATTTCTTATGTTTACAGCTAGTGTGTTAGCTTGGCATTATATTGATACTTGATTTATAGCTATCTATCTTGGTGGGGACAGGGGATGGTCGCAAACACGTGGAGCTCCGATCTCCCATCCACGGAGCTCCACCATCCCCGGCCTCCGGAGCAGCATGGCAGAGGAGCAGCATGTCAGAGTAGGTAGAGGCGGCAAGCAGAGCGGAGAAGGCAAGCGGAGGCGAGGCAGTTGGAGGAAGCGAGTGAGTGCCGTGTCCCCTGGTCCGGCACCATTGGGTGGCGCTGCGCCCCCAGCACCACCATCGGTCTGGGGAACCCCCTAGGAAAAAAAGTTCAACGGGTACTTTTCGGCTGGCAGGAAATCTCTGTCCTGCAGCCCCTGGCCGTGGACTGTTGGAGCCCACAACCCCCCCCCCCCCCTCTCCCCATCAATGTTCCTGCTCCAGGCTTCTCCAGAAGAATTGGAGGACCTCCAAGGGGGGAGGTAATGGCTCCTGCAAAGTGGGGCAGCGAAAATGGACCCAACTATGGCTGCCAGCTCAACTGACTCTCCCCCCTTGCCTCACTGACTTTCGACCCCCACCCCCATGCTGGCTCTCCCTCCAGCCACAGCTCCAGCCAGGGCCTCTGACACGCTGCCCCCCCCCCCCCCCCCCAGCCCCACAGAAGACAGCCTCTGGACCCATCCATGCTGGCCTATTTGAGCCTTTTCAATGCTGCCCTGTGAGTGGGCAAAGTCAAGATGGCGCCGCTGATGGCTGCCTAGAATCTGTGCCACCCAGCCTAAAAAATGTACCATGTGTCTCCCGTGTAGTGTTCCATATCTATACTGGAAATTATCCTGTGATTAGTTAGAGCAAGATAGTTGGATTTATTTTATGGCAAAAGCACTTGACATCAGCCATGAACCATTGATGATTATGAAATTTAAGGCATCTAATAAATATATATAATAACCTTAGGTCTCGGTCACCCTCATAATTACTTCAGTATCCTGTCCCCTGATACAACTGTCTTTATTTATTGTGATCTTGTTCTAAATTTGCCTTGTACTCTAAGTCATTGTTTTTCTTGTTGCTTATTTCTGTATTATTGCTGCAGAACCCTTGTAAAAAAAAAAAAATAATAATATAGAATTTTAGGCTTCTTTCACACACTCCGGCTCCTGCCGGGTGGTGAAACCCCTCGCACGGCTAAAAGCCATACCGTACACAGTAGTTAATAATTTACATGATTGTGTCCATTCACACGGGACAGTCACGACCCGGCCGCCTGGTTGCAGCTGGATGTCACCACTGGAAGGTATCGTGTAAAAGGGGCTTTATAAATTCTAGCTCTAGGCTCATGCAGAACAAAATCAGGTATTGGAAAAAGGAAAGTCCTCTCTTTCATTCAAACAATCTCCCTAGTTCCCATTGTCTGGTTATCACCTGACAATGGGCCTAATTCAGCGAAGTTTTACAAAATTACAAACAGCAGGCTGAGGGAGTCTGTTCAGCACAGGGCAAGGCCACGCCGCATGCTGGGCTCCTCCCCGCGATGTGCTTGCAAAATTTTGTGGGATATCGCTATTATGCGCACGCTTCTCTGTACAGGGAAGCCAAGCTCAGGACGCCCATTTTTTTGAGTTGCAGCGGCTGCGTATGACAAACAGCTGTCAGCCCCCTCTCTAAATAGTCCAGAGACATATGTATTGTCCATATGGCACCCGTGCAACTCTGCCTGGCGCGTCTTACACTGCAGTTGCAATGTGGATGCGCACATTTTTTAAAAAAAGCAACCTGCAATTTTTTCAGATCCTTGTGGCCTGCCGAATCAGGCCAAATATTACCTGTGATTCAGTATTTTTGTGTGTGTCTGTGGGAACATACAGGTAAAAAGCACAAAAAATCCTGTTCTGCTATAGGCACATTCAATGCAATTGTTTCATAAAATGTTGAAACATTATACAGTAGTAATAGCCTAGAGCAGGGGTGGGGAACCTCGGCCCGGTAGCCGGTCTGAGTGGCCCGTCCACCCGCATGGCGGCTGTGCCGTGAGTCAAGTACAGGGGAATTCTCACGAGAGGTTGGCAGTTCTCACGAGATTCCTCTTAATCAACAGCAGCTGGAGACTGTCAGTCCTATTCAGCGGCAGCCGCTGGAGCGTGGGACGGCTGCAGCAGGAAAATTTGTAAGTGAAATTTTTACATATGGCCCCTGAAGGATTTTTTCCCCAAACAAACGGCCCTTGGCACAAAAAAGGTTCCCCACCCCCTGGCCTAGAGCGTTATGCTGCGTACACACGGGTGCAATTTCAGCACATATCGCTGGGAATATGGTCGCTGAGCGACCATATTGCCAGTGATTTGTGTGTGCTGTCGGCGATGAATCGCCGGGTGCGCGCTCCCGTGTGCAGCCCCTGATGGTCGCAGGAGCTTGACGATCAGCTATTTCCCTGCCTCTTCCCCCGGCAGAGTCTCCTGATTATCAGCGACCATCTCTGGTCGCTGATGAACAGGAAAGGCACTCAGCAATATATTGCTGAGCAATATGTCTCCCCCGTGTGTACGGGGCTTTAGAATGCCTGCGCTGCCTCCCTTATGTTTATGTGCAGGGCACTGCTTTGTCACTACTGACCTTCATCCCGTATCCCAAGTGCATAATGTTTTACAAACTAAAAATGTATTTTTTCGTGCGCCTACAACCCATTTTCTCTTGGTTCTCTCAAAGGTGTACAATTCCGAGGAGTCAGAGAGTGCTTTGACAGGTAATAGTTTATACTTTTGAAAAAGTAGAAAAAAAACTGTACGTATACGAAATGTCCTTTATTATGGACAAACACATTAAAATATATGTAGCTTCCGAGTACGGCAAGATGGTGGCGTTTCCGGTTACGTCACATGTGTGCGGCGGTGAAGGCGGCGGCAAGGGAACCTTATTGTTTACAAAACCGGCTTGAGAGATGTCGGTAAACTATGCAGCCGGCCTGTCGCCTTACTCCGACAAAGGGCGTTGCGGGCTGCCGGAGGTAAGGACCTGGTGCAAGTGGGGAATATAGTAATTGCAGTTACTGTTATATAATATTTGCTCACTACGAGTGTGATAAGAGCCAGTCTGTGTGGTGTTAACATTATTTGTAATCCTGAAGGCCAGGATTACGGCTTTGAAACGAAGGTTTTATTACATTATATAAATATATATTCTGTTTTTACATTGTATGCTATAAACGGAACGAACTTAAAAGGATGATTTAGCGCAAGTTTCACTTTGGCCACAAGATGGCGATGTAGTGCATGTTATATAGGGGCCCGTTTATAAAAGTATATTTGCGGCTATATTTTCGGTTGTTACCCGCAAATCTTAAAGACCGCCGGATGTATAATAGTGGCACTCTAGCCGCCAGTCACATCCCTCTTTTCTATGGGGGGTGCATGCTGGATGATTTATCAATATCTGGAATGTAGTCTATTTTTGGGAAGAGGGTTCCTCCGAAAGTTCACATGTGCAGAACCCCTGAAGGAGCACAACACAGGGACAGGCTCTTTTCGGAGCCCCTCTCCCTGTGGGTGCCCATCCATACATGCTGCCAATATGATGGCTTAATGCAGTGCCATCCTGGGTGGTATTATTCCATCCAGATCGCATTGAAAATGCTGTCCGTCTTAAATGGGCCCCGTAATGCGGTTTTTTATAATGCCACTGCCATTAACAGGTTTTTTTTTTATTTTAATCAGTACTGTCTTAGTGGGTGTCTTCAAGATTGTCGCTGCTTCCAAACAAGCAGAGTTCACCAACTGTCACGTTTTTCAGAGCACTATGGTAGTAAATAGCAGGTGGATGGTTTGAAACATACCTCCGAAACAAAGCAACCAATTGCAATGCCAATATATTTTTACAAGTCTGCAGACCAAAACTTGGGCTTGGTATATGGTGTTCAGACAATGGATTCAGTGCTGTGTCCACAAAGATCTAATGGGTCCTACACATTTAGAGCTTTTGCTGAGCGATGCTAGATCGTTCAGCATAATCACTCAGCATACAGTGTTCTGAACGATCTGTCAGGGCCAGTGTTCTCTATTGTTCCAGCGGTACTTCAACTAGACGCCCACCCACACAGCTCCCGGTAAGTATGGAGGTAAATATGCGGGCGGCCAGGGCATTTTTTTATTAGGAAAACCGATCCCGGGAATCCCAGGATTGAGCATTTTTCAATCCCGAATTACGGGATTGAAAAAATGCCCGGGTTTTGCTTCCCTAGTAGCGAGGCACAGAGCCCCGAAGCATGGCGAGTGAATGCGGTGCTACGTTTCAGTGTCCATGTCAACTGTGCCCACATTTGGGACAAATAAAACGTGAAAAATACCATGTCCATGTCGATCTAATGACCCTGTTGACCTAACCCATGTCGACTTACTTGCTGTCTATCCAATGATCCATACCCGGGAGAGGACACTAAAGCAATTTTTTGGGTAGCAGAGATATATAATATTTTTTTTGAAGAAAAGCACACAAGGAGAGAGGGCCATGCTTGTGAGAGCTTACATTCTAAAGGAGAGGGGCAGACAGACAGGAGTGACACATAAGAGGTAGAAGGGAGCATAAACAGAAGGTTAGGATGCGAGATGACTGGGTTTAATATAAACATCCCTTTCAACCAGGACAATCATAATTTACACAGATTCTATGGCTGATTAAAACCAGGTGAAATGCCTGTTTGAATGGGATATGGTCGTATTGTCGACACCACTTAGGTCGACAGTCATTAGGTCGATACAGTTGTTATGTGGTAAGGTCGACATGGGACAAGGCTACATGATTTTAGGTCTATATTGGTTATATCGACAGGTCAACATGGTTTTTCTTTACTGTTTTTTGTGCCGACAGGTGGTATTTCATGCCCTACCAGCCACTAGGGTGTGGTGGGAGAATAAAATAGTGTGCCGAGGGGCCGCGGTTGACTTCCAACTGTGTCGACATTCGGAAAAAAAAACCCATGTCGATCTTGTCCCATGTCGACCTAAGTGGTGTCGACAATACGATCCACACCCGTTTGAATAAGGGCAGCCCAGGACCTGTGTAATTCACAAGTGTCCATGATAAAAGGGATAGTATGCTAAGTCTAGCTATATGCAAAAGTAAAATATGTATTGTAATCCTTGCAAAATTACTTGATTTATTTATGGTTTGCTCCCGCACCCACAGCACTATCACTCCCAAGCCCAAGACACTGCATACATTTTTATTTGCAAAATGTTACATTTTACCACTTTCACACCTGGATTATTTCATGTGAACACGCAGCAACCCCGGGATATTTTGCATTGAAAAATCAACCAGAAATAATGCATTTCAACTGTGGTAGCAACTAGGATTGAACTAGGGTTCATCCCAGGTTGTAGTATGAATGGTTAAGCTGGGTCGCTGCCACCTGGGACACGTTCACAGTAATGGAACAGCCAGCGCTTATAGATCACCTCATCTGCAAACACCATCTTGGCACATGCCTTTCTGGGAGACTGGTACTGGAATACAGTTAGCAATTAGGATGCCTGCATGGGAATCCCGACTTCTGGGATGCTGAAGGTAAATATGCTGGGGAGTGCTGCCGTCAGGCTATGGATGGGGGTTAGGTTTAGGCACTGGGGGGTACTTATGGTTAGGCTGTAAGGGGTAGGAGAAGTTAGTGCTAGGCACTTAGAAGGGGCTAGGTTTAGAGTACAGGGGGTTAGGCATAGGAGAGTTAGGGGTGTAGTGAGAAGGTAAGTCTACTTACCTGACCCATGTTTATATTCCATCCTTCAAGATGCCAATGCTGGTATTCTGGCATTCGGCATCCTGACCGCCGATCATTCGTGTGTATCCCCTATTAACCTAGTTTTTTTTGCTATGGATTACTGCTAGTTTTCTGTAATTACTTGTAGTTGGTTCAGTCCTACTCAGAAGATTGGACAAAGTAAATCACTGCGCATGGGAAGATATAATCACATTCAAAGATTATTATTTAATGACAAAACATACAACATATATTGATACACTGGGGGAAATTTACCAATATGAAAAACCTAGTTTTTCGTATTGGTATTTCCCCTACGACTGCATACGACTGTTTGAGTCATATGCAAAGTCGTGTTCCGGAGGAGGATTTACAAAGCAGTCATATACGACTGCTTTGTAACCCTCCGATGTCGTAGGAATTCGTATTAGCAGCCGTATATACGGCTGCTAATACGAATTATTCGTAGGCAGTCTGCGTAAAAAAAAAATTAAATAAATAATAAAAAAAAAAACCCGGCGTGGGGTCCCCCCCACAGCCGAAACCAGCACCAGGCTGACAGAGCCTGGAGCCGGTAATTAAAAATCAGGGAACCCGACAAATAGGGGTTCCCTGGTTTTTAACAACCAGCCCCAGGCTCCTGCTCTGGGGCTGGTTCCCAAAATACGGGGGACAAAATGACTAGGGGTCCCCCGTATTTTAAGAACCAGCCCCAGGCAAAACCAGCCAGCAGGGTAATGCCACAGCCTGGGGGAGACTTTTTATGCAAGTCCCCCCGGCCAAAGCATTAACCCTACCGACCAGTCAGCCTGGCCAGGGGCCCTGGGGGAGTGGGGACCCCCCCAATAAAGGGGTCCCCCCCCTCCAGGACTTACCTGACCAGGCTGAAGCCTGGTGCTGTCCTCGATGCCCCTGGGCGGTGGGCATCGAGCTGATAGTGGTGTAAAAAATAGAACAAACTATTGTTTTTTACTGTGGCACTACAAGTGCCAGCAAGCCTCCCCAGCAAGCTGGGACTTGGAGAACCACAAGTCCCAGCCTGCTGGGCATTAAAGGGCCCGCTGGGTCTTGTAGTGCCACAGTAAAAAAAATAGTTAAATAAAACACACTGACACCCATTTTAAATAAGTTTAATACACACATTACACACATACTGATACTTACCTATCTTGATCCCGTTGGTAGGTCGCTGGCTCCGGTGTCGGCGGCTCCGTGTCGGCGGCGTCCTGTCCGAGGATAATCCATGTTGGACCTGTGGAAGGAAATCCTACTCACCCAGGTCCGCCAAGGATGGTCTTCTTTCTTCATCTGTCGACAACCAGGTCTTCTGGCAGCTGCTGACGACTTCCAGCAGCTGCCGGCATCTCCCGCGACGCTCCCCGGCTTTCAGAGCCGTAGAGATCCTTCCTCTTCGGCGTCTGGGCTCAGAATGAATTCTGGCCAATCAGGAGCCGCCTAGCGGCCAATCAGGAAAGACCTTTCCTGAGAGGACGGATCTCTCCGGCTCTGAAAGCCGGGGAGCGTCGAGGGAGATGCCGGCAGCTGCTGGAAGTCGTCAGCAGCTGCCAGAAGACCTGGATGTCGACAGATGAAGAAAGAAGACCATCCATGGCGGACCTGGGTGAGTAGGATTTCCTTCCACAGGTCCAACATGGATTATCCTCGGACAGGACGCCGCCGACACGGAGCCGCCGACACCGGAGCCAGCGACCTACCAACGGGATCAAGATAGGTAAGTATCAGTATGTGTGTAATGTGTGTATTAAACTTTTATTTAAAATGGGTGTCAGTGTGTTTTATTTAACTATTTTTTTACTGTGGCACTACAAGACCCAGCGGGCCCTTTAATGCCCAGCAGGCTGGGACTTGTGGTTCTCCAAGTCCCAGCTTGCTGGCACTTGTAGTGCCACAGTAAAAAACAATAATTTGTTCTATTTTTTACACCACTATCAGCTCGATGCCCACCGCCCAGGGGCATCGAGGACAGCACCAGGCTTCAGCCTGGTCAGGTAAGTCCTGGAGGGGGGGACCCCTTTATTGAGGGGGGTCCCCACTCCCCCAGGGCCCCTGGCCAGGCTGACTGGTCGGTAGGGTTAATGCTTTGGCCGGGGGGACTTGCATAAAAAGTCTCCCCCCGGCTGTGGCATTACCCTGCTGGCTGGTTTTGCCTGGGGCTGGTTCTTAAAATACGGGGGACCCCTAGTCATTTTGTCCCCCGTATTTTGGGAACCAGCCCCAGAGCAGGAGCCTGGGGCTGGTTGTTAAAAATCAGGGAACCCCTATTTGTCGGGTTCCCTGATTTTTAATTACCGGCTCCAGGCTCTGTCAGCCTGGTGCTGGTTTCGGCTGTGGGGGGGACCCCACGCCGTTTTTTTTTTTTAATTTATTTAATTTTTCTATTTTTTTTACACTGAAGCCTGCACGGATCTGACTGATCCGTGCAGGCTGAAAGCAAATAGAACAGGAAAATTGGTTTCTATTTTCCTGTCGTATTTGCATGCCTGTTTTACACCACTAAGCAGCCGTATTATCAGTACGGCTGCTTAGTAAATCAGAAACCACCATTCTTTTGAATGGTGATTTCTGTCGTATCCTATCGATGGTGTAGACATTCGTATTTGTAAATACAAATACGAATGTTCCATCTTTAGGAATACGAATTGTTGTATTTTTGGGATTGTAAATCCCGAAAATACAAATTCGTAAAAAAAAGGTGTATTTCTCCCTACGAATACACCTTTTTTCTACGAACCTATTTTGGTAAATGTCCCCCACTATCTCTGAAGAAGCCACTGATGCTAAAAATTAGGCAGAGAAACGCATTAGAAGACTTTTTTTAAAGCACCCGGGAGGTCACTTATTTAGACCTGGACTGTATTTGTATTAGTGGATGCGCAAACACAAAAAGAAAAAAATGACCATATTATACTTTGAAATAAGCTGCAGACATTTGAAAACTAAGCCAGGAGTCACGGAGGGTGAAATACCTGATGGGTATGTGAGGACCTCTACAGGTACCCCTTATCCTGTCTAGTCAGACTGGAAATTTGCTGTATTCCATGCACTAGCAATCACTAATAAGAGATTGAACTAGCTATTAACCCCACTAACCCTGGACAGTGAACATAAATAATAATTAACCACAGAGTTACATTGAGACCTATGACTGGTATGCTAAAATCTAAACCTCATACTAACTATGCTAATTAAACGCAAATTAAATTAAAGCAACTCTTTTATTGTTAACAAGAGTTGACTCTAATTTAGTATTTTTCAAGTATATTTTTAAAAATAGTTGGTACTTGTGTATTATCAGGGTGCCCATTACGTAGTTTACGTAGTGGTGTATTCAGAATACCAATACAGCACTATGCTTGCTACGTAAGTGGCTCTGGTGCCCTAAAAATATATAATGCTTAATATCCCCACTATCCACGTCATACCCCCAGTATCAACGCCGGCATAGGGTTAATTTTATAAAGTGTGGGGCTCGCTGCGCTCGCCACACTTTATAAAATCAGCTCCACGCCGACGTGGATAGTGGTGGTGAAATGGCTGGTCTATACTTACCCTCCTCCGGCCCAGGCACCGCGTCGATCCGCGATGACTCACGCTGGTATCCATGGTGACTCCCCGGCAGTCGCATTCAGTTCCCCTGCTCCGGCACCACCCACGGACGCTGTACGCAATTAGTGTAGTGTCGCTGGGGGAGCAGGGAAACACGTGATACTACGCTGAATTACGCACAGCGTCCGCCATGCATGCCGGAGGAGGGGGACTGAACACTGCCGCCGGGCAGTGACCATCGCTGCCGCCGGGGAGTAACTGCCGCTGTCGCCGGGGAGTCATCGGGGATCGCTGCACACCCTGGTCCCAGTGCTGCATCCTGTATTATCATGGCGCCGGCTACACTGACAACGTAGCTTAGCCTACGTTGAAAACGTAGCGTAGCCGGGCGCCGTGACAATACACAAGTACCAAATATTTTATTTTTATTAATATTGTTCTTTTTGTTGCGCATCTATGTATAATTTTATTTTTTTCACTAATTGTGTTGTATGTTTTGTTCAATGATTGTTTTCTCATTAAATAATCTTTGAATGTGCTTATATGTTACTGTGGGGATTATTCTAGTTCACTCGCAAAGGCACAATCTCTCTCTAATGGACAAAACCATATGCACTGCAGGTGGGGCTGATGTAACATGTGCAGAGAGAGTTACATTTGAGTGGGGTTTGTACTTCAAACTGATATTTATGTTGCAATGTAAAAATAAAGCAGCCAGTAATTACCCTGCACAGAAACTATAAAACACCCAAATGTAACTCTGTCATCACATGTTACATCAGCCCCTACTGCAGTGCACATGGTTTTGTCCATTAGAGAGTGATTGTGCCTTTTTTTTGTGAACTATAATAACCCCCTGTGTGCAGTGATTTACCTTTTCGCTTTTTAAAAATGTTGGGGTTGTACACCTTACACATCACCGCAGCAGGGAACTATAGCTAATAGCTGTTTTATAATATAATCCTGACTATTGGCTCGCAGTGCCAGACTAACTTTTTGGTATATTTCTACTCAGAAGATTACCTTTGCAAGCTATCTGCATGTATGCCGTGTGGTCCAGCTGTAAGTAATAGTACAGACCTCACAAGACCTTCATACCCCCTATTTTGTTACATAGAGGCCAGTTACAGAAAGACAAGGTTGCAAAATAGTGGAAACTTGAGTTTATCTATGTGTTGGTATTTTAACGTTCACTTATTTTCTAGGTATTTGATCCACCAGATGAGTTGCATCGAAAGGTGGAGGAACTCGCGGATATGGTACGGAAAGCCTCAAATGTTGTGTTCCATACAGGAGCTGGAATCAGTACTTCCTGTGGGATCCCTGATTTCAGGTTTGTGTTTGCCTTTCCAAATGGTCATAAAGAAGGTACTGACCCATCTGTGACTTATGTGGAAATGTTGATACTGGTATACAGATGTGTCCCTATACATCTTTCTTCCAGGTGCTACAAGTTGCATTACACGTAATGGCCCTCATTCTGGTTTGGTTTGCAAAGATCGCAGCTTACTGAGCACCAGAGACGCTGCCTGCCCGAATTGCCGCCGTTGATGATTCCCCTCATTAACATACGAGGGGATGTGTAACGAAAGCACATCCCCTCGCATGTCCCCGCAGCATGATAATGGATTAATGGGGACTTCCATAAAACACTGGGCATTTCTATGGGCGACCCCTGTCCCTGCCACTGTCTGGCATGTTTGCTTGTGACGTTTTCCGTTAAAGTGCGATGCAGTCACATACAGAATATAGGCATACAGGTATGGGTCATAGGGTCGACACAATTAAGGTCAACCGTTAATGTGTCCACTATTGTTTGACAGACAAAAGGTCTACACATGCATTAGGTCGACTTTGAAAAGGTTTTCATGTGTTTTTGGTGCTTGTGTCGATATTAGGTCAGCATGGACACCGTTTAAGTGTAGCTTGTCCCCTCACATGGCTTGCGTTTGCCGTGCTTCGGACTACTATATTACCCCTCTATGTCCACTGGTATAGTAAAGTATGAACAAGTACTTTTTTTTTTTTTTTGAAGAAATCATGAAAAAATTGTGTTGACTGTCAACCTAATGATCGCATCCCAGACATACTGTATATTTTAATCAGCTGAAGTTGCTTGTGCGTTTATTTAGCAAATACTGTAACACATTTTAATTTAAAAAGTTGTACATTTTACATAACAGCAGAAAAAGATGCTGGTGCCAAGTATTGTAATGTTAAGTTCTAAAGTAATCAACTTTCTTCAATAGTTGGGCTGCATGTAAAGCGCTGCGGAATATGTGTGCGCTATATAAGAAACTGTTAATAAATAAATAAATAAATAAATAAATGATACGGTGACCCAACAATGTTTGCCAGAGATCAGGAGGATGGAATGTGTGAAAGAGAAAATAAGGGATGATATTTTTGGGCTTTAAGGATCTTCAAAATTAATAGTATTAATATTTCTGTGGGTTTGGTGTGGATTGGGGAATTCAGTAACACTGAGCTTGAAGTAATGGAGGAGAGCATGCTGGTGATAAGGTTGTGATCTGTTTTATCTTACTCCAGTTGAGTAGAGGGCAGTCCATTGGGAGAGACCGAGAGAGCAGTTTGGAGGCACGAGCAGCATATTTTGGACTATCTGTAGCAATTACTGAAGTCGCCCATGATGATGGTAGAGATGCCAGTGCAGGCGTTAAAGTGACGGGGAACAGGGAGTTCTATCGCCTGTAATAGTTCAGGTGGAACTAGTTAAACCTTATCCTTGGCCCTGCACAGTAATTTTAACAGAAAAGCATTTTATCAGATAGTTTGCAGGGGTATTCGGTCATTAGGTGGACCACTATTGGTTGACACGGGCATTAGGTCACTCGAAAGAGGTTGACGCATGTTTTTCGTTTGTGTTTTTTTTATTTTTTTAAAGACGTTCATACTTTACCATCCCAAAGGGCATAGAGGGAGAATAAGATGTGGTACACTTATATGGTGGTCATGGCAGGAGCCAAAAACCCTACCACTGGCCCTGTCTTATGGGGGGGAGGGGAGAGGGTGGAATTAGGTGACAGAGTGAAATAAGTTCCACCACCTCTCCATGACCACCTCAAGCCCTGTGTTCGAAGATAGTAATGAGGGAGCCAGGCATCGAAATCTTCCACAAAGTACCCCCAACAGTGCACACTTTCAAGGTCACGGACACATTTTAAAAGCTAATTTCACCTGTGATTCTATGTGAAGATCTGCAAAATGTGAACTGTTGGGGTCCTTGAGGACTGAGGTGGAGAACCACAGAGGTAGGTGATAGATAGTTGCAACATGCAGTGAAAGGAGTGTGAGTCCTCATAGATGTACTTAAAATGATGTGAATGAGTTTTGGAACCTGTGGTTGAACTGTGAAGGGTTGGCATAGTAATGCTCCAAACTATCTTCTTTACCATTTCTTGGCCAGAGGTATGTGTGAAGAGGTGCAGGGGAGGCTGTGTCTGATTGTGTGAGCCATGCTTATTTTATAGCCATCAAGTTGAGTTTGTTACCAATAGAGCGTGCATTCCATAAGGCACATTTTAGTGATTTGAGACATTTGTCACCAAATATAATAGCTTCTGTGCTTGCCAGTATGGGATGCCAGCCGAATTCAGAGTAATTTTTTAAAGGAGAAATAAATAACAAGTCATGGTTTTTTTTGTGTTTGTTTTCTCTTTTAAATGAATGTTCTTTAAAAAACAAACAAACAAAAAAAAACACCTCCGAGTTTGTTTGGCATCCCACGTGGCAGCCAAGCTTGAAGGTGATTACCTTATGCGGAGATGACCTAATGACCCAGGCTTTAAGTATAACGATGCTCGGACACCCCAGTCAAGGTAATTTAACCTTCTGTGCTCAGCCATGAATATTTTTTTTAAACCGGACACTGTTAGAGTGCCTTGAGGACTGAGATTGGGAACCACTGCCCTATATCCTCTTGCATCCCATTCAGTCTCCATATACAACTATTATTTAATTCATAACCACACACTTTCCATCCTTGCAACCCATATACATTGGTAACAGAGGTATGTTTATTAAGGTGCAGGTTTTATAAGTGGAAATGTTGCCCTTAGCAACAAAATCAGATTCTGGCTATTCTCTTATAGAAAGTACACAATAGTTACAATCTGGCTGCTATGGGCAAAATCTCAACTTATTAAAAGTATTTATTTAGTAAATATACCCCCTGCTTTTACAGTCATAATTATTATAATAATAATATTAATTTTATTTATATAGCGCTTTTCTCCCATAGCACTCAGGGGTATACAATCCTGGGTCACGACTGTCGATCTGGCCCAACAGCCGTGACTCTGGCGTGTTTTCGATTTGTTCGACCGCAGATCGCCAGGTGCGATTTAATGTCCCACTTTTTGATCAGTGAAAAGGGGGCGTGTCTGCATAAACAGCCGATCGCGACAATTCATGGCCGAAATCGTCAAAACGGGCCCGACTGCTTTTAAAGTCGGGCCCATTCTGTCGATCTGCCTCTTCAATGCTGTCGTGAAGGACAGCATTGAATAGGCATTCACCGCTATTTCCCCCGTCGTATATAGTGGCCCAGATTGAATACCCCCTCAGTCTCTTAAAATAAATTAAAAGCATGGTACATTGAACAAAGGCATTAGAATTGCATGAAGATGAAAAACAGAGATAGTTGATGACACAGTAGAGATCACAATAAGCCTATGTAGTGCAGGTTTGGTGCAAACATTTTGGGTAATAACTTCTAGGGGTTAAACATTTATGCAAACTTACCACAGTCTGTCTAAATCCATCTAATTTAAATTACCACATCTCAATTATAATATATTCAGCCCAAATATCCCACTTATTGCTCACAGCCCATGTCCTTTTCCCATATTAATAGACTGCGTCTGAGAGTTCATGGCTTTGGGAACTAACCAAACCAAATCACACTGCCGTATTAAACAACGCTCATACATCCAGTTTATGTTGAGGTAGTACCTGTTTTTTTTTTTTTTTATAGTTTATTAAGTGCAATGCATAACATCGAATAATTATACAGTAGTACCTGATTTTAAATTGCATGTTATATATTATTTAAATTCAGGGGTCCTAATGGTGTATGGACAATGGAAGAAAAGGGTCTAAATCCCAAATTTGATACCACATTTGAAACGGCTTGTCCTTCTGCAACTCACATGGCACTTCTTCAGCTGCAGAGTGTTGGTATCTTGAAGTTTTTGATCAGTCAAAATGTGGATGGGTTACATGTGAGGTCTGGATTCCCCAGGTATGTTTATAATCATGTTTCTTTCTCTGTCTCCATTAGATTAGTTCCTCACTAGCCTTTAGAAACATGCTTTTACTGGTGTGCACCTTTTGGGATATAATCTACTCTTATTCTATTGACCTGATTGTGGTTTAGTGTGGCAGAAGTTGATGTGTCATATACTCATTTACATTTTTTTTTAATGTATTTGATTTTTAACACTTTAAGTACATCAGCAATACATATGATATTTGTAATGTCAGATATATACACAGAACATTTGCAAAGTAAGGCAGTCATTTAGTCATACAATATAGTAATTATATAAATATAATCCGTTTGTATAACCCTCATTTACTGTACATTTTTATATTTCTTTTGCAGGGAATATCTTTCAGAGTTGCATGGAAATATGTTTGTTGAGGAATGTAGCAAATGTGGCAAGTGAGTATCCAATAATCTGTTATATTAGGTATAAAGGGATGCACTGTTTTATTTTCCGACCTAGAACAAGCTTTGTTTTGCTGCCATGTTACTTTTTTATGCTTTCTTGTCAACTTGTATTGTTATGTTTGTAATGATTTTCTCTTCATTTAAAAAAACCATAATGAACTCTGCCCTAATTAGCTATAAGAAGGCTGGTGCAGATAATTACATATATTATGTGTTTAGTGGCTAAACCAGAGTAAATGAATGGGCGCAATGCGAAAATTCCTGCTTGAGCACTCAAGTGAGTGACTTTCCTTTTACGTATTTCCACTCCCGGGGATAGCTAGCTGAAATTAATACCCTTTTTACATCAACCTAAACAACCTGCATTTTGGCACAGGAGCACGCAGAAACAATCCCATTTGAACTTACTTGGGTTGTGAGACATGGCATTTCAACCCTGGTAGTGAGCAGGGTTAAACCCAGTACAGTCCGGCTGGCTTTTCAGTGTAAGTGGGCAACCTGGGTCAATGCAACCCAAGATCCATTCACTGCAATGCAATAGTGGCGCAGGCAGATCCGCCTCTGGTGACGTCACCTGCCCAGCATTATGCTGGGTCGGGATGTCTGTCTAAAAGGGGTCACAAGCCGCGTTGGAGCCGGGTACACGGCTTGTAAGCGTTAAAGGGGTATAAGTTAGTGTGCTCGTCAGCAGGAACAATTGATTACTGCCAGAGGGCACACAAATGTTCGGTAACAATTTAATACCATCCTATGTATCTTCATATGCCTGTTTTTTTTATATTTTATACAAAGTCAGTTTCCAGATCACAAATTTTCCAATAAATCCGTACTATGCTTTAAAGAACATAATGTATAATATCTCATTGAGGTTAATTAGGAGGATACTCTGAGCACAGCTTATCAAAATAATCTTTGCTAAAACTCCCGGCAAGGAGCAATGTTGGAGGAACAACCCCACTGAAATATTGACCTGGGAGCTTGCGGAAATTGGGAAGAATAGCGGTTATTTACCCAGCAAGATAGCGCCTCCTGCCGCTGAATTGGTACTATCCATGTGGTTCTAGGCAAACTTTAAAAGTATAATTAATAGATCTTCCATATCCCACAGTGGAGGGTAGATAAAACCTGTAAGCTGTGGCCAGAGTATCCTGCTAATCAATCTTAAAGGGATGTTCTATATTTAATGCAAACGATTGTAATGATTTATTGGAAAAATGTGATCTGGAAACTCTCTCTAAATACATACAGTAGAATATATATATATATATATATATATATATATATATATATATATATTTTTTTTTTTTTAATTTAAGACTTCTGATGAATCTCATATATATTTGGCTACATCTGTCACTCAATGTTTGAGTGTGTATATAACGCTCTGACTCCGACCACACACACACTCACATAGTGACAGAGAACCAGCCCACAGTGCCAGACACCCTCTGCCTCCCCATGGTGCCAGGCAAAGACATTGCTACTCCACAGCCAGCAGCTGAGCGGCAGGTCTGCCTGCACCCCCCCCCCCCCCCCCCTCCTCTGCCAGCATCCTCCCACGATTCGAGCGCCCCCCCCCCCCTCCGTGATTCACGGCGCTCCCCCCTCCCGCGATTCGTGGGACCACGTGACCCCCCCCCTTCGCGGCAAACCCCCTGCGACCCCCCTCCCGCGATTAGCAGGCACCCCCCCCGTGCCCACTCCCGCGATTTGCAAACCCCCGCCCCCTCCCGCTATTTGTGGACCCCCCCCCCCGTCCCGGGCCTCCCACTTCCCCCTTCTGCGATTTGCGGACCCCCTCCCGCGATTCCTGACCCCCCCCCTTCCCACGATTCACGCCACATCCCGCAATTTTGCGGACCCCCCGTGCCCCCCTCCCGTGATTTGTGGACCCGCGATTCGCGGACCCCCCTCCCGCAATTCAAGGCGACCCACGCACCCCCCTTCCACGATTCACGGACCCCCCCGCTCCCCCCTCCCGTGATTCACAACCCCCCCCCCCCCCTCCCGCGATTCACTCCACCCCAGCCCCCCTCCCACGATTTGCGGACCCCCACCCTATTCAGTCAGATATAATGGATGACCATCGATAGGTACGACAATCGATGGTTATCCAAGTAATTTTTTACTACTATCGATGGCAGGGTGCAAAATTGCCATCAATGCCAACCATCGATGGCGTCTGCACCAATGCCCATCCCTACTCTGCAACAGGCAAAAACCTTTACTACCCCTCCTGCCCACACACCTCTATCACTACCCTGCCTCCTGTTCTCCTGTCCCGTAACTTCCGCCAGTGGGGACCCGCTCATCCTGTGTTGCCCACATTCCCCTATCATGCTTTACCACCCAGCCTCCTGCTCTCGTGCACCCTAACTCCCACCCAGTAGGAGGAGACACTGACTCAGGGCCACCGTCCTGTACTCCTGTGCTGCCACGCTGGACCCTCACCCACTGGCAGAAGCTGCACAGTGTCCCCCACCCTCCTCTTTAGTCCCCCTTATGCCCACACACCCCTATAACTACCCAGCCTCCTGTTTTCCTGTGTTGTGACCTCCGTCAGTGGGGAGCCGCTGACCAAAAAACACCCAGTACTTATGTAGTATCTGGGCGCCCGATTTTTTGATTGTATGCCTTAAGTTAAGGCATACAATCAGATGCGATGCGATATCGCATCGCATCGCATACGACCATACCCGATTTTTCCATAGGATTCAATGTTAAAATGGTCTGAGTCCATTTTAACATGGAATTCAATGGGAAAAAAGGGGTCCTTTTCATACCCCTACTATCCAAGTGGGCATGGAGTTGGATATAAACCTGTGGCGAGCGTAGCGAGCCACCGAGCCCGAAGCGTGGCGAGCGGACGGTATTCTGTGTCCCCTCGCGGGGCTCGCTGCGCTCGCCACGCTTCGGGCTCAGTGGCTCGCTACGCTCGCCACAGGTTTATATCCAACTCCATGCCCACTTGGATAGTAGGGGTATGAAAAGGACCCCTTTTCCCATTGAATTCCATGTTAAAATGGACTCAGACCATTTTAACATTGAATCCTATGGAAAAATCAGGTCCATCGCATCGCATCCGATGGTCGCATGCGATGCGATGTGCCCGATCCGATTTCTAAATCGGGCGCCCATATAGTACATAAGTACCAAACACCCTACTTTACTATTGCGCGCACACACACACACACACACACACACACACACACACACACACACACACACACACACACACACACACACACACACACACACACCTAAACAACACGCACACACACCCCACACCCACATGTCACTGTACCATCCACACTATCAATGTACATCTTACTCTATAACCGCTTTTTAATTAAACATAACAATACACACCCCCTCCAAATCATGCTCTCTATTTAACACATTTCACCTATAACTCAAGTTGCAATACAGGGCATCTTTCATACAATTCTAACCATATTTCTCAAAATACAAACGTTCACAAATTAAGGGGGCGCAGCCCCTTACAACGGTGTGAAGAGCGCCCCGTAGGGTGCGATGAATCACCTAGTTAACAATAATTTCCATCTACTGTACCTTCTTATAGACTCAGTGAATAATCTTGCTCGCTCTCTCTTGCTCTATCTATCTATCTATCTATCTATCTATCAACAGTATTGTCTTTACTAGTTGTCATAAAATAATAATGGATTATTTTAAATTATACATGTGTATGTAATTATCTGCACCAGCATTCTTATAGCTAATTAGTGCAGAGTTCATTGTGAATTTATTTTAAGTGCACTCGTAAGGGGAATTGTTTGTAATAGGCAGACACAAGAATATTAGATACTCTGCTGCTAGAAAAAACAATTGCGCTTGTTGAGAATATGCATGAGTAATTAGCGCCTTGTTCATTTCGAAATATTATTGTTTCCTAACAGACAGTATGTTCGAGATTTCGTAGTGGGAACGATGGGGCTGAAACCTACTGGTCGACTCTGCGATGTCCCCAAATTAAGGGGTTTACGGGCATGCAGGTGAGTAAGAAAACGTGTGATTTTGTGATCTAAATTCAAGAATATTTTTCCATTTTGTTCCACAAAATCTAGTTCTGGAGTCCTTACAGAATAGGATTAGAGATTAATTAGAATTATTAACCCTTTGAATACCAACTCTGAGACATGAGCAAAATATCGTCTAACAATGCCAGTGTCGCTCACATTGGTTATATAATGTTATAAAATGTTTAAAAAAAAAAAATATATATATTTCCTTTATAAGGTAAACATTACAGGTCATTATGATGAATAAAAATGTTTGCTTGCCAATTTTTCACACCAATTTTGACAAATTCACTTTACTCTCAATAAAGCATTATACAATGTGCTTCTCAGTTGGTTAAAATAATGGTACTCTTTACCTAGCACGGCGCCCACGATGTCCATCGCGGTCATCGGGGGTAAAAAATCGCGGCCATCGCATGCACTAAAAAAACGGGTGCGACGCGATGCCCGCGATTTCCCATAGGGATCAATGTTAAAAGTGTGATTGGACGCGATTTTAGTGTTCAATGCCTCAATGCCCACGATTTTTCCATAGAAAACAATGTTAAATGGGCCACAGAGCCCTAATAGTCCCCCTGAAGTCTTAAGTGGCCCCCACAATTGTTAACGCCACCCCACGATCAACGTGAACCCGAAGCGTGGCGAGCGCAGCGGTACGCGTCCTCCGACCTTTTCATACCCCCACTATCCACGTCGGCGTGGAGTTGAGAATAGAATAGTGTGGCGAGCCACCGAGCCCGAAGCGTGGCGAGCGGACGCGGATACCTGTGAAGCCCGCGAAGGGACGCGTTTACCTGTGAAGGTATCCGCTCCCCTCGCGGGGCTCACTGCGCTCGCCACGCTTCGGGCTCGGTGGCTCGCTGCGCTCGCCACACTATTCTATTCTCAACTCCACGCCGACATGGATAGTGGGGGTATGAAAAGGTCGGAGGACGCGTACCGCCGCCCCTCGCGGGCTCGCTGCGCTCGCCAAGCTTCGGGTTCACGTTGATCGTGGGGTGGCGTTAACAATTGTGGGGGCCATTTCAGACTTCAGGGGGACTATTTGCGCTCTGTGGCCCATTTAACATTGTTTCCTATGGAAAAATCGCGGGCATTGAACAGTAAAATCGCGTCCAATCACACTTTTAACATTGTTCCCTATGGGAAATCGCGGGCATCGCACCCGTTTTTTAGTGCATTTGATGGCCGCGATGGGCGCCGTGCTAGGTAAAGAGTACCAAAATAATTCTTCAAAAATCGTACAAAAAATGGATGTACACTTCAGCGCTATCCTAAACACACCAACCAAATAATATGTTTAAACAGATGTAATGTTAAACACGATTTCCTTGGAATCTTCAATTTTTCTACGGGGACCCTTGGAGTCCTTACTGACCTCAAGTGGGGTCCCTATGTGCACGTAAAGGTATATTTTTGGTACTTGTTTCCTAGCACGGCGCCCATCGCATACCATAGCATGCCTTAATTAGTGGTATGTGATGGGACCCAATTTTCGGGTCCTAAGAGATGCACTGTATAATTTTATTATCGCATGCGATGCGATTTCTAATTGTACAGGCACCCTGATGGGTGATTACTATGTAAAATGCACCCCCCATTGTTAACGCCACCCCCACTATCAACGCCAACCCGAAGCGTGGCGAGCGTCGGCGTTACGCGTCCTCCAACCTTTTCATACCCCCGTCGGCGTGGGGTTAATTTTTTTCATAGTGTGGCGAGCCACCGAACCCGAAGCGTGGCGAGCGGACGCGGAATACATGTGAAGTTTTGTGTATTTCGTGTATTTTTCATGGAATACGCCTCCTCCATCTCGGGGAACCTCCCCCATCATTCGATGGTCGCAGACCATCGAACGCAGGACCGAGTGGTCCACCAGCTCCCGCAACCTCAGACCACACGGACATTTTTCCGTGCAAAAGCAGGGATCTGGGCGGGCAGCTGACATCCGGCGATGTCATATGTCCGCCCCCTACACGTGCGTCACGACTGCATTACCATACGTACGCCCAGCGTTTGCATGGGAACGCCCATGAAACGCGGGGCGTATGCATATGGTAATGAGCCCAAATAGCCCTTCACGCCCCTCTCCACCCCCTGTTCGGAGTGTTCACATTTCATGCGGGATTTGGCCGTACGCCCCGCTCGCACATGTGCAGAGACGCCTCTGCACATGCGCAGACACAAAACATCGGCGGCACGAACGCACGCGGATATTACCGCACCAACCAGAATAAGGGCCATTGAGGTGAGTGTTGGTCCCATTGGCTTCCTGTATTGGTGGTGTGTGAGTCGGGTGAAATAAAAGACTGGCTCCAGGTGTAAAAGATACCTTTATGGGAGAATAGGGCCTTGTACAAGGTCAGTAATTATTGGGACATATCAGTGGATATCTGAACATAGGTGAGAAGCTGTCGAAGAGTTGGAGAACCCCTAAATAAGAGAAAAAAATATACCTTTACGTGCACATAGGGACCCCACTTGAGGTCAGTAAGGACACCAAGGGTCCCCGTAAATTTTTTTTTTGAAGATTCCAAGAAAATCGTGTTTAACATTACATCTGTTTAAACATATTATTTGGTTGGTGTGTTTTAGGATAGCGCTGAAGTGTACAACCATTTTTTGTACAATTGCATAGTTGTGGAAAGCTGGTGCTCCACGGATATACACATAGCTGCAACCCATGGCGCAACCGCCTTCCTGTGAAAATCCTTTTGTAATTCTTCATAAATGTTTCAGGGGAAAACTGAAAGACACCATACTAGATTGGGAGGATTCTCTGCCGGATAGAGACTTGAATCTAGCTGAGGAAGCCAGCAGGTACCTAGAGCTGTGATCTTGTTTTCAGCCTCCCATGTGTACAATGCTGCAGGTTTTATTTGTACTTTCTTTGTAGAAAAGCAGATCTGGCCATCACTCTTGGAACATCCCTTCAGATTAAGCCCAGTGGGAATCTTCCTCTACTGACAAAACGCAAAGGGGGAAAACTGGTCATAATAAACCTGCAGCCAACAAAACATGTGAGTTTCTAAGCATAGTTCTATGTATGCACATCTACTGTAGGTTTCTTTTAGAATGGGGAAAACAAGATTTATGGTACTTACCATTTAATGCACTTTCCCTGGCTTAATCTGAGCACACTTACTTACGCTATGGGTTAGAGTAACTTGGAGGGGTTGGCACTTAACTAGGAAACATTTTTGGCACTATAAAAGCTCCCTCCCTCCCTTAGTTCGAAGCTAGAGTCTGAAGGTTAGAGCAAAGCACCAAATAACCATCCTCATATATGCAACAATGAGGTAGGGATTGGTGTCCCTCAGTTGAAGCCTGAGAGAGTATTTACCAGGTTAGTACTATAAATCTTCATCTGGGGGACACTTCCTCACACTTGGATGTAGAAAAGCTGTCCTCTAATGGAAGTCCCATCCAGACATGACTTCTGCCTCATTGGACGTAAAATCATGAAAACTTAAACATTTTGTGAATGTATGGACCAAAGAACACGTGGCTGCCTTGAATAATTGCTCTGCAAATGCAACATTTTTCACTGTCCACAAAGAACTAATGGCAAGAGGTGAATGCACTGAGACTCAGCTAAGCAAAGGCCTAGCTACATCAGTATATGCCTGATTCATAGTTGCAGTAATCCATCTAGCTATTATCTGCTTTGATCACCAAACTTTTTTTCTTTTCATCATAAGAAATTAACATCTTGCATGTCTTTCTGATACTTGCAGTTATTTTTAAATAGACGTTAATGACTTTGACCACATCTAACAGCAGTAACTTGTCTTTGCTGACGCCTTTGTCAGCATTAAAAAAGGAATCGCTATATCCTAATATAAATTAAAGTCTAACATTAACTTTGGCTGAAATGAGGGACTAGTACGGACTACTGCTCTGTCCTCGTGATAACTAAATATGATGACCAGGTACCACCCCACCCCCCCCCCCCCCCCACACACACACACACACACACTGGATCCCACTTAGGATCCACTAGGTCAAACAGAGAATTCTGAATCACACATAATACAAGATTTAAATCCGAAGGTTTAATAGACTGTTTATGGAGGCTTACTGTTGAATCTGCATGGGGAAAGATGGAAGAAAACAACAAGATTGAATAGGTGTGTGCCGATATTTCTGACTATCAGAAATATCTGCACACATTGAATAACCCCCTCCCATAGTTTTTCAGGGAGTTCAAGGGAAATGAATGATCTCATTCATGGAGCATATAGTCTAATGTGTAACCAGCATAAAGCCCGATACACACTACTAAACATTTTTAAGATAACACTCAGAACGGCTCCCGCGCACATCCCATCGCCAATAATTGTAACGTGTATGGGCACCTTTTAGACCTGATAAACCTTCCTGTAGCAAATCAAAAAACATTGGTAAAGTAAAAGCAGACCACTCTACAGTATATACCCTTTTGGCTTTGCAGAATCTTTCTTTTCCACTAGGGGCATAGGAGAATCCTTACAGTGGGTATAGGCTTAGCTGGCAGGCACCAAAAGAGTTAAATCAAAACTCCCACAGTGCCTGGCCGCCCTGACCCGACAGTTTTCTTTTGTGCCAAGGCAGAGGAGACACTGTTTTTACAGGGCTCAGTCCGTTTTTTATTTCTTTATTATTTTATTGAATTGGGTGGCGCAGCTGGAGAACAGGTCAACTGGCAGGGCAGATCTCTTGCCAGGACACCGGCACTAGCTTCTGCCTATTGACTTCCGTCAATCAGCGGCAGATCACCAGATGCCTTGACCACCCAGAGGGTCCCGCAGCCAGTCCTAGAGGGTGTGAGAATGCCAGGACACACCTACGGGGGGAGCTCTGGTTTGTGGCGATTTCCCCCCCCCCCCCCTGCTGCTGGGGACAGTGGAGGGGGGAGATGCAGTGTGGACCCAGTCTGCTGCGCAGGTGTGCAAGACCTATTGCCTATTGGGTTTTAGCAACTATGGGGGGGGGGGGGGGGGGGCGGGCGTGCCCAGCCTGCAGTCATTCCTCCACCCCCGGGACTTGCTAGCAATATTCTTCGCCCCCCTCTCCTCTGGCCAGCCCTAAACAAAAACTGCTGCCCATTTTCACAGCACATTCTGCTGGAATCCCTGCAGAGGAAGGCTTTGGCTTGCTGTCCCCTTCACCTTGCTCTTGGCCAGGTTCAGCTGATCTCCTGCCTGCTGTTGCTGTACAGTAGAGACTTAATTCTATTGTCTAACTTGCATTGTTTGTCCCTGTCTGTGTGGATAGTGTATAAAGGGGAGTGATTCTGCTTTATACTTCCAGTGGTTTAAATCATTCTGCTAAGTCAGAAGTGCCTTTATATACATACTAAATTGCTTCAGTAAAATAATACTGTTGTGTAGGATTATTCCTTCTACTGGTTATCATTCATTTACTGTACATACTGTAGTTATTGCATGTGTACATAGTCTTTTACAATTTTGATGCTACAGTATATCCTCCAAGAATAAGAAGGCTACTGCGGCAGAACCACGTTCTTGTGCCAGTTGTCCTAGTCCTGTGCCAGTTGTCCTTTACAGCAATCAGAGGACACCCTACTTTGTGCTTCAACCCCTGCACAGAAATCCCAGGTGGCGTCTCATTGCCTGACCCGGGTAATGGCACCAGCTACAGTAGTTGATCACCTTGCTTCTCAGCCCTCCCCTCAGATTATGGGGCCTCTGGCCGCCCCTGCAGGGGTTGCAAAACATAGCATATAGCCCCCTGTCTTTTCGGGTGGAGCCACCATGGGTTCAATCCTTAGCACAGTCGGTCCAAGGTTTGACTCTGATCTCTAGCTCCATGCAACACATCCTCCAATGGGATAGGCATCCTAGGCGCCTACCGGCGTTGCAGGAGACATCCACTACAGCAGGGATGGGGAACCTTCGACTCTCCAGCTGTTGTTGAACTGCACATCCCAGCATGCCCTGCTACAGCTTTGCTATTTGGCCATACTAAAACTGTTGCAGGGCATGTTTAGATGCGCAGTTAAAAAACATCTGGAGGGCTGAAGGTTCCTCATCCCTGCACTACAGCGTAAGAACGGGATTCAGGTTCAGAATCTCTTTCTGGCAGGGAGCATAGTGAATCTCTGGAGTGAGATTAGGAAGCTTACTCTTTCTCAGAAGAGGTTTTATCTTCCTCAGAGGTAAATGCACCAGTTAGAGAAGTGAGAGCGGTACTCCATATTGAGGAGGAAGTCCAAGGCCTGTGCTTCAAAGCGCCAGATTTTAAGAATCTGAAAAGGGTATCTAAGCAATTTCCTTCATCTTCTCAATTAGAGGACATGTTAGAACATGCGTGGGCTAAATCTGATAATCTGTTTCAACTGTCGACACGCTTTAGTTCTTTCTATCCGCTTCCCCTCAAGAAACAGTCTAAGTGGAAAACTCCTCCACCAATATACGCACACGTGGACCATTTGGAAAAGTTTCTAAAACCTGCATATTCACATGTAGGTGCAATTGCTAGGCCTGTACTTGTATCGTAGGAAGGAATTGTTACTTATTAACAATATGCAAAAGAGCCAGTACCGATCTGGGAGAAACTGCCATGGACACAGCCGTCCTTGCTCCTAGAGCTTCAACTTCTATTGCGGCCAGGCGTACCCTGTGGTTGAGATTTTGGAGTGCGGATGCCATTTCAAAGAAAGCGTTAGAAGCCCTTCCTTATGCAGTGGATAAGATTTTGGGTCAGGAATTACATAAAATTGTTACTTCCCTGGCTACCTCTAAAAACCACGTTTATTCCTTAAAGAGCCGTTCCTAAGTCTTTTCGTCCTCAATGCAGGGCAAAGGGCTAAGCCTCGTCAAGGTTCCAGGCCCATAACAAGAGCAAACCCTGAACTAAACAGCCCTGGGCTACTAGGTGTCTGCCTGCAAAACCAGCCAAAAAACCTGAAGCATGTAGGGTTGGGCCCCCTTCTGGGGACCCGAAAGTGGGGGGCTGCCTTCTCTCATTTCCACTTCAATGGACAGAAACCTCTACGGATGCCTGGGTTTGGGCAGTTGTCTCAGACAGCTACGCTCTGACTTCTTGGCGAAGTCAGAGCGTAGCTTCTTGGCGTCCTCCAAGAGCGTTTTTTGCCATAGGGTTCCCATGGGATCCCGGGAAAGCAATGGCTCTGCAGCAGTCGGTGGATTCACTTGTGGAATTTAACATAGTCATCCCAGTTCCACAGAGGCAGCGGGGTCAGGGATTCTACACTTCTCTCTTTCTGGTTCAGACACCAGATGGTTTTTATTGGAAGATATTGAACCTAAGAGACCTCAATGTCTATCTGTGAATTTCCAAGTTTCGCATGGAGAAAGTGAGTGCAATAATTCCTTTTCTGTAACCAGAAGATCACATGGCATCTCTGAATATCTAGGATACCTATCTGCATGTCCAATCAGGCTAGATCATCAGATATTCAGTTTGCCCTCAGGGACCAGCACTTGCCCCAGCTCTGCAAGTGTTCACCAAGATCATGGCAGTGGTGGCATCAGATCTTTGGCACAGAGATGTGAGGATTTTACCATATCAAGATGAACTTTTGTTTTTAGTTCAGTCTCCGGAAGAACTTTATGCTGAAATTTAGACTATGGTGCTCAATCTCCAGTCTCCTGGTTGGAAAATAAATTGACAGAAATCATCCATCACGCCTTCTCAGGAAATGCACCATCTGGGAGCTGTACTTTGTTCCAGGGTTCAGCAAGTATATTTTGACTCTGTTCCAGTCCAGAATTTGACACATTCTCCAGCAGTGCAGGGTGTCCTTACACTCTTGCCTAAAAATTTGGGGATCCATCGACATGGTCCATTATTCCCAATTTCATTCCTATCCTGTTCACCCATTACAAAGGTAGAACAGTACTCCTCTCCCTCACTTCCCCCACAGTGGCTACAGTGCTCCAATCTGGACAAGGGTCACCCCTTTTGGATCCCAGAGTGGACCATGCTCTGTACCGATGCCAGCCTTTGGGATGAGAAGTGGAAATAGGGGGTCACTCCTTCCAATGACGTTGGTCTCTTCAGTAGGCTACACTTCCAATCAACGTCTTGGAGCTGAGGGCGATTTACAAAGGACTGCTTGAAGCTTATTCTCTTTTTCAGGATTGTGCCATAAAGGTACAATGTGACAATGCAATGGCTATCACTTATCTCAACCAGCAGGGTTACCTGCAGTTATGGGGCAATGATGGAGGTCACATGGATCTTTCTATGGGTGGAAACACACATTCTGGCCTTATCAGCAGTCTTTATTCCCAGGCTGCTAAATTGGGAAGCCTACTTCCTCAGTTGGCAGGATGATACATCTTTCATTTGTTGGTTCGTTGGTGGGTCCTGCCCGATATAGAAACATAGAATTTGACAGCAGAGAAGAACCACTTGGCCCATCTAGTCTGCCCCTTTTTTAAAACCTGTTACCTCAAACCATATTTAATCCTTATTTCTTTGTAAGGATATCAGTATTCCTATCCCAAGCATGTTTCAATTGCTCTACTGTGTTTGCCGCTACCACCTATGATGGGATATTATGGCATCACGACACAACTGCTAGTAAGCCTGATAGGGTGATTGATCTCGGACAGCTCCGTGGACCTTCCCGATGGTGTATGACTTACCTCTGCTTTCTATGATACTTTGAGTGCTGCAAGATTGGTCACGTCATCTGTGGTACACCGATCTTCAAGCTCTGTCATTCTGTGCTCCATGGAGTCTTCTTCTCCTTCTGGACCTTCTGTCCCAGGGCCCCTGTCTTTATCCAGACCTTAGCCACCTCACTTTGAGTCTGCTATCTTGAGGGAGAAGGGTTTTTGCAGAGTGCTCAGCACAATGTTTCAAGATCAGAAACCCTCTTCAGCCAGAGTCGATCACAGAGTCTCGAACTCCTACCATTTGTGGTGTGCTTCCAGACAATTTCATCTGGAGCGAGTTAGTATTTCCTGCTTGGTATATTTGCAGTCAGGCCTGGACTTGGGCCTGAAATTGTCGGGTTTTTTTTGTTTGTTTTTGAATGTCCAGGTCTCAGCACTTTCTGTGTTTTTTTTTTTTTTTTTTTTTTTTTTTTTTACAAGGGGTTCTTCATGTTCAACCTCTTTTTACGGTTCCAGTTTCACCATGGGATCTCTCTGTAGTCCTTCAAGCCCTACGGTCCGCTCCGTTGGAGCAATTGGAGTCCTTTTGATCTCCATTGGCTTGCATGGAAAACTCTTTCTATTAGCCATTTCATCAGCATTTCGAGTTTTGGCCCTTGGCACTCTTTCATGGTACTCCCTTTACTTAGTATTTCATCTGGAGAGAGCAGTTCTCCACACTCGGGTGGAGATTGTACCTAGGGTTATCTCTTGGTTCAATGTTAACCAAGAGATTGTAGTTCTAAGTGTTCATCCAGAGGATACTTCCTTGAATGTAATATGTGCACTTCTATCTATCTTTCCAACATACTAATGATGTCCACAAATTGGACTCCTTGTTTGCATTTGTAGATCCTCTAAAGTGCGATTAGCCAGCTTCCAAACAAACCTTGACTAGGTGGCTCTGTTTGACGAGGCATCATGCTTGTTGTATGGTGGACATACCTGTCCCTGTGGGAGTTGCTGCTCATTCAACTAGGTCGGTTGGTACTTCGTGCACAGCTTCTGCTGAACAACTGTGTAAAGCGGCAGCATGGTCTTTCTCTCAGACTTTATCTGCTTCTACGCTTTTGACACGTTCGCATCTTCAGATGCGGTTTTTTGGTGCAGTGTACTTACTGTGGCCCAGATGCATCCCTGCCACTAATAGGGACTGCTTTGGGATGTCCCACTGTAAGGATTCTCCCCAAGACCGTAGATCCTGATAAGAGGGAGCTACTGGTATCACCATGGCACCTACTCAAAATGCCAGAGGATACGTGACTTCAACAAAACTTGTCTGTCTTGTTGTTGAATCTGAATGCCATTAGATCTTTGTCCAGCTGGGCTCAAATTTCTGTAGTTTTCGTTACCCAAGCAGAAGCCAAACTATGCCAGCTGCGCGTGCTACCGTATAGATTTGAGAATACTCACACTTTCTGCATGATAATACCAATTTAGATAAAACCTTTTAGGCAGGTTTTGAAAAAAATGCTGCAAAGTAAGATTGCATGAAAAATAAGTGTTTTTTAATAGTTTTATTTTTAAGAGTTAACAAATGCAACTGAAATGAACAGAATAGGAACCTAAATCAATCATTGTGTGTTTGTCAGGGCTATGTGGGGCTTTACGCTAAAGATCATAATGATATTGGCTGAATGTTTGGGATTCCTGCTGCAGAATAAATTTGAGAGAAAATCAGATACTCCCTGATGATATTGCATGATTGTTTAAATACCTGCTCGTATTTCTCAGCATTGAGGACACTAGAAATCCTCTAGAAAACATCTGCCTAAGACTTGTACATCATATGTGTGTGCGTGTAGATAGATCTATCTATCTATCTATCTATCTATATATATATATATATATATACCACAAATATCCTGTGCGCAAGTGCTTATTAATTGATGAGGAACTACAAGTCCCAGAAGAAACTTCAAATGCACTTTAGGTCTTTTGCTTTCAAACCGGCAGCTCCCGCAATACCTGGATCCACATGTCACAGATTTTCTAGGAAAATACAAAGGCGGAGCGCTCCATAGTGCAAGTATTGTTTTTTATTGAATAAAAAATGTGATAGAAATTCACATGCAATAGAAATGAGTCACGTACCACAGCGGGCGGTTTTCACACACCGCTAATGTATCTCGCATGAGCCTCAGGCGGCGTAGTTGGAGAGGTTACACTCACTCAGGAACGATCAGCGCCAGGCCACGCCCCTACGCGTTTCGTCACGTGGACTTCGTCAGAGGGCTATATATATATATTTCCAGCAGGTGGCACTCTGTTCCCCCAACAT
>NC_139217.1:229091150-229093650 GCF_055691185.1 Crinia signifera | reverse complement strand
AAATTGGTACACACTTCCTGACATATGGAACGCATAATGCGGATGCTGTCAGTGACAGTAGACAGCTTGAGCCGCTGGACATAGCTGACAGCGTGATTTCCCCCTTGGTGGAACGCACGCTGCTTGCGTAGCGTGACGCCGCCGGGGGCACTTCCTGGCAATGGAACGCAGGCCGGAAGTATAGTAATACACGGCGCAACTTGCACATTGATGGCGGTGACGCGTGCTGCCCGGACAGACGCCGGCAGCTGCACTGACTAGAAAGCTGTATGAGACAGGTATGTCAGCTGAATTTAATCACAGCACTACGCCTCTCTGACAGTTTGCAAGTAATGATTGGATAGAGTGTTAATGAAGTGGGCGGACTGCTTGTCATTTAAGGCTGATCTGGAGTGGTCTAGGTATCATTGGCAGCAATGAACCTGACTGTTTGGAGGTCTTGAAAAAGGGTCGTGCAAGGACCCGAAACGTCGACCATTGTGATGCAATTTTTAACAAGATGAATTAAAGCATTGGAATTTTATCGTTTTCAAGTCTGGTGAGTGCGCTCTGTGGACATTCCCTCTATGGAGATATACATATATATATACAGAGATAGGTTTGCCAATGCACTCACAGTTAATTTCCAACGCTGGGTTGCAGCTGTAGTAGTCCTTTTAAATAATGCTTTTATTCCTCACAAATGCTGCATATTTCCGACGTTTCGGTCCTAAACTTGGACCTTAGTCATGGTGCAGTCCATCACAGAAAACTCCAAGTAGTGAATGACTGCCTACACCACTGCATCAGTATATAGGCACACAATTAACATAATAGATAGCACCTGTCCCTCTAAAAGAAGCCCCTCTTACAGCATGTCACTTTCAGCTACTATGCGTTCCACCGGTCATGTGACCACTGGGACGCAATAACATACTTCTGGATATGCGTTCCACCGATTACCCTTTACTATATCTCATATTCAGAGAGATGCATTCCACCGGTCATTGGATGTCCCTATCCCCTCTATACACATGCGTTCCAAATAGCTTAAATGAGACTCTGTTTCCTACATATGCATCCCGATCACCTGATCCTGGATGCATCAGGTCTATCATTTCAGAGAATATGCGTTATTATCAATAGCCTGTACTTCTTGTTATCCCATTGATATACAAATTTTCTTTGGTTGATCTACATAAATTTGTGCCCACATATAACTTATAACAGTGGTTTAGCAGCCATTCATAACCTGACATATCATAATACTGTTTATTATATAAAATCATTACATTACCCACAAACCTACACATAACATATATAGAAACATAGAATTTGACGGCATATAAGAACCATTTGGCCCATCTATTCTGCCCCTTTTTTTATCCTTCGGGTAATCTCAACCCTTTTTGATCCTTATTTCTTTGTAAGGATATTCATATGCCTATCCCAAGCATGTTTAAATTGTTCTACTGTCTTCGCCTCTACCACCTCTGATGGGAGGCTATTCCACTTATCCACTACCCTTTCTGTAAAGTAATTTTTTCCAACATTTCCCCTGAACCTACCTCCCTCCAGTTTCAGTGCATGTCCTTGTGTTCTATTACTTCTTTTCCTTTGAAGAAAATTTCCCTCCTATACTATGTTAAAAGCCTTGATATATTTGAAGATTTCTATCATGTCCCCCCTTTCCCTTCTCTGCTCCAAACTATACAGGTTAATATCTTTTAGTCTTTCCAGTTTTGCTTCCTTTATCTACTGACTGAGCCATTTTCTCCTCAGCTTGTACCTTGGCACGCCTGATCACTTTCTTAGACTCCTTGCGTCTGGCAAGATACGCTTCTTTGTCGTTATTATTTTGAGTCTGCTTGTATGTCCTAAAGGCCATCTTTTTGCTTTTACACTAGTTGATACCTCTTTTGTAAACCACACTGGCTTCCTTTTCCTGGTACTTTTTCGTAACCCTTTTGATACAAAGTCTGTTGCCTTTAGTATTGCACTTTTTAATTTTTTCCACCTCTCCTGCACTCCTTTCAAATTCCTCCCCAATGCGCTAATGAATCTCTTAAACATCTCCCCATTTTTGCAAAGTCTTTAGTTTTTGTGTGACTGGAGTTGGATCTTGCCTTGATACTAAACCATACTGCTTGATGATCACTGGATCCTAAGTTCTCACCCACATATATGTCTGATATCCTGTCACCATTTGTGAGTATTAAATCTAATATTGAGTCTTTGCGAGTAGGCTCCCTCACCAATTGCTTGAGAGATGCTCCCTGTAGGTAATTTATAAAATTGCCACTTGTAGCTGATCTATGCAAAAGACTCCTCCCAATTCACATCAAGTAGATTAAAGTCTCCCATGATTATGACCTCTCCTTTTAAAGCCATTTTAGTGACATCAAGCAATGTCCAAATCCTGCCCCTGGCCTGGTGGCCTATAGATTACCCCAGTGCGAAAAGTGTCCTTTTCCCCCATTTCTATGGTCACCCAAAGGGCCTCAGTTTTTTTTCTTCAATG
>NC_139217.1:228858650-229086150 GCF_055691185.1 Crinia signifera | reverse complement strand
CCAACATCCTAACAAGAATAATGTCCAATAATCCCCACATCATAACAAGATTAATGTCCAATATGATAGTTTTATATAACAAAACAGGACTTCTTTTAATAAAGTGAGCTTTAATGCCCTGTTTTACTCTGTTGTTGGGTATAATGTTTCTGTGAAGATGTTCTAAGATTTGTCATGTTTCTATTATCCGTAAGTTCAATAAAGTAATGTTGTATAGTCTAGTTGGCCTAGCTTCTACCTTCAGTGACAAGGGGCAGATGCAGCAGAGTATTGTGGATCTCTGCTATTATTTTGAATTGAATCTATAAACTGACTAGGGTGATCAGATTTTGCACCTCAGGTAGACCTACTGTATTCCATGTTCTGTGATGTCAGTTTTTGCCATGAATATCTTAAATTTTTTTTCCTCAGCTGTAACTAAATGTATAGTTTTTTTTTTGTTTGTTTTTTCCTGTGCAATGTTTTTTTTTTTCTTCCTATCTTTGCTTTTTTTATTTTTTTAATTATTACCATAATAGCCTTTTGCAAGTAAATCAGTCCAAGTAATATACCTTCATATTTATCTTTCTCTGCAACCTTCAATGTTTATAGTGTTATCAAATATGCATACTGTACCTGAAATTTGGGCAAGAGGTGGTCCATAATAAAGGGCATTCAAATTTAACGTGTGTGTGTGTGTGTGTGTGTGTGTGTGTGTGTGTGTGTGTGTGTAAAAGATTTATATTATTATTATTATTATTTGTATTACTTTTTTTTTAATTTTATTTTTTTGTAACTTGCTATTTGGAAATTACTTTTCTAGAAAGTCATGGTCAACATTTAGACTTCAGAAAACTTAGAAACCCAGAAACTTTGTCAATTGTTAAGGTATAACACAGTGGAGGCTTGGCCAGGTTTTTCCCTGCTCTTATCCAATTTATGAAGAAGTACTTGCATGTGCCTGGTTGAGTGGTGATCTCCTTGATCTCCCCTTTGATTTGAATACACCTGAGCTGCCTCCTGGATCTGTGACTGAAGGTGCCCATACACAGTGCGATGAACTCTGTGCTTTTAGTACTAGATTGCATAGCATCTATTACAAAAAGCATACAATGGGCTACAGCACCGTGCTTTTTGTACTAGATTCGATGTAATCTAGTACTAAAAGCACAGGCTGCACAGACTTTATGTGCTGTGCGATAGGATGTGCACTGGAGCACGCATCTCATCGCACTGCCCTTGTCGTACCGTGTATGGGCACCTTCAGCCTTATGTTGTCCAGGCATTAGGGCGATATTGCATACAATCCTTAGATTTGGACCGCATCTGTGTGATTAAATGAATGGATTGTATGCATGTGGAATGGGTCCCCCTATGCGATGCATGGGCCCGCCAGTTTCGTGTCGCATCAAAAAATATGTGCTGCACATATTTAACCACATGCAATCACTCGCAATCGGTCGGCCGTTGCATTGGTGACGGGATTGGGGGCTGGAGTGCTAGCGGCGGGTTCGGGGAGCGGGGCCAGAGCTCTGGCGCTGGTGGAGGTCTGGCAGTATTTGAAAAAAACTATTTAAAACACTGGCCACCAAGTGTTAAATATTTTTTTCAAATCCTGCTGCCACCACTGAGCCCTGTGTGACCCGTTGGTCAAAGCTGACATCGCTAATCTCAGTCTTCCTCCCAAGCCACCTCCTCGAGGTTGTGTGTGCATTATGATCCCTGGTCAATTATTTTATCATCCCAATCTTGGTACCAAGTACAACATTAGGTACAGGCTTGCGTTTCAATTGAAGGAAGCACGTCACCCATTCAACAGGACGTGGGATCGCGCAAAGTAAAGGATCTCTTCCGGCGCTATGTGCATATACTGGCACAAATGCGCATTTGAACTACCATAAAGGCGGACATGGGGCGGAAGTGACGTCACGCCCTACTCCACCGCAGTCCGGATATTAATTAACAGTCTTTACGTATTTCTATTAATTGTTTTATAATAATGAATATCATGTAACATCACCGCTTATTATTACAAATCCCCCATATAACCGATCACTACATTATCCTAATGAAAGTATGCTTATTTGCCCAGTATTGATAATTAGTAACCGGAAGTGATGTCAGTCTGCCACAGTATAAGTACCTGCTCCCACCAGTTTGTCTTCACCCCCTGAGGAAGTCCTTTTTGTGACAAAACATGTCGGGCAGCTTCTGAAATCCTATTCTCTGCACTAAGTTAAGCCATTCCATTCTTTTTTTACTCTCATCGTATAATTTACATAGAACTTGTTTAAACTTTACTACATCTCATATATTTTTAGCTATATTATTTAATATATATTTAATTTTTTTTTTACACATTCACCAGCAGGGGGCGGGGAGTTGCTCATTAGATATTCACTTCACACTGGTCCCGCTCATTACATATGCACGAGCGGGACCAGTGCAGCGGCTCCCTCCAACGCACCCCTGCCAGCTCTCCCGGGGGGCAGCTTCTGCTGCCTGTGTCCCTGGGAGTCCTCCTGACCCCCCACACATTCTGGCGCAGGCAGGGAGGCTTTAATCTTGGTTAAAAATCGCTGTCAGGGGCAGCGAGCCCCTGTGGCTTTGAATAGGGTGACAGGGAGGGCTGGCAGCAAATGCTCCAGCCCTCACGAATGTGCAGCGAATCCTAAACAGGATTCTCTGCACATCGCGATAATGAATACTGCCCTTTTGTTTTTTTTATATGCAATATGTTCTTTCTTCTTTTCTCTCAAGTGGGTTTAGCAACCCTTCTAGTCTCCTCCTGTTGGAAGTCGATTCCTCTCCCTTGTTATGGGTCCTTCCATTTTGGTTACTTCGCTATCCCACCATATTTGCAGTTTGGAGTCTGCATTTGCGCACCAGTAATGCCCGGAACTGTGGGACATAGTAAAACATGTACTGGTTCCTTCACACAATATATAACATGGTTTATTAGGTTTGGTGCTTTCACACTGCACCTCCACCTGGGTCAGACAGGCAGTAACTTGGGTTTTAACTGCAATTTGAATAGTTTGTATGGTGGTTACTCATCTTTATGGGGGAGAAGGTTCGTAAGCTTCAGAAGAGATGGGTGGGTTGTGATTTGGAGGTTTATCTTCCTCTCAGCTCATCTTTATACTAATTCCCTTTTTAATATTTACTTTTTTTATTTTTATCCTGTTCACGAAGAAGTACTTACAGCTATTTTTTTTTTTTTTTACATAAACACAACCCACAGTAAAAGAACCTAACAATAATAGTGATATAGAGCTAGTAGGTAACAGTGAAATATCATGACTGTTTCATATTGGAGGTGTATACAATATAAGGATATACTGTATAACAAATCTATTAGCAGGACATAGTACCACGTCACATGATGAGAATAAAACCAACACCCAAAGGTGCTATTCAGGTTAACTAAATAGAAAATAACGAAGGATTAGATTGACTAAGTAATATACATAATTTTAGGTACACATAACCATACCACTGCAAATCATAACTAACAATAATCCTATATTACTTTAACACCACTATATGAAAAAAAAAAAATTATGATATGTCCAAATACTAAAAATCCCCAAACTAAACCTCCCTCCCTGTGTAGCAAATGCTGCAGTGAGCTGGGGGACAGCGGCAGGCAGGGAGATAGATGCCTCCCTGCCTGCCCCAGGATGTGTGGGGGAGAAGGAGGGCTCCTGGGGACACAGGCAGCACAGTGCTGCCCCCGGAGAGCTGGCAGGGGACGCGGTGGAGGGAGCTGCTGCACTGGTCCCGCTTGTGCACATGTAATGAGCGGGACCAGTGTGCAGTGAATATCTAATGAGCAGTACCCTGCCCCCTGCTGGCGTATGTGTAAAAAAAAAAAATATATATATATATATATAAATTTGCTGAAAATAGCATGCCCCTTCACAAAATAAAGTTACAAATTTTTTGACACCAAAAAAAAGGTTTATTTTAAAAACACATTCCAGTTCACCTTAAAAAGATTCATGGCAAAAATCATGCTGAAAGCAGTTCGCCATCCTAGCATTGAATACACTCTCGGCGAATCCCAGTGAAAACCCCATTGAAAATACACCAGTGACTTGCAGCGAGCATGAAATGGAGAACTGGCTGGTTTTCACTGTTCGATTTCTGGGAATAGTGAACATTGAATACGGTGAATCAGGTTTTCAGTGAAAAAGATTCACAGCAGGGAGTGAAAACAGCCCGATACGACGGAAAAAACTGTGAATTGGGAGCATTGAATACTAGCCTTAAGCAGCCCATACACGTCCTGATGCGGGCGTGCGTTGTGGGCTGCAATAGCAGGGATCACATTGCATTGCATTGCATGTGCATGCAATGCGATGCAATTTGATGAAACCGAAGTACAAAAAGTATGTGCAAGCACATACTTTTTGTACTGTGCGATGAGGTGCGTGGGAGCGCGCACCTCAAAGCACACATCGGCTTAGCAGCGTGTATGGGCAGCTTAAGTAACCGAATCCCCATTACTCTACACTAACCTAATAACCACCCCCCCCCCCCCTCCCTTCCCAACTGCTCAAATAGAGGATCATAACCGCATGGACTGATTTGACAGGTGATAAAGTAACAACCATAGCTAGTACAAACCTAAGTAAGGAGCACAGGTTAAAAAAATATTAATCAGACCAGGAATTTGCCATCCAACCTCCCAAAAGAAGAAGAAGAATAACAATATTAGTTGACTGGGGCAATATACTAAGGACCTCCCTATGCTAGATCAAGCCTAAATCTTACAACCAACTTTTAGGATATAAAACTAATCATCTTAACTAGGTCAATCCTGACTCTCCCACTATCATTATATTGTACTGTAGTATTCAAATTTTATATAAAGACCATTATAGCAATATAATTAAGATATACATAAGAAAATGTGTAAACAATTTCAAATAGACAGGATGGTAAAATTTTGAGGTTATCACCTTTTTAACGGGTGCAGCTGTACTTAATGGAAAAAATACAACAATTATTTGAATTTTATATATATATATATATATATATATATATATATATATATATATATATATATATATATATATATATATATATATATATAGATAGAAAGAAAATAAATACTATTTTCAGGAGTGCACTCCAATTATAAATACAACACAATCGACATGCAACACATAACACAATTTAGCAACCAATGTTATCTTCTTTAAAAAAATTCTGGTATCAAGCTTGGATTCAAAGTCTCAAATGAAACATAGGCTAAGGCTACAGAAAAGAAAGTGACTGAATAGTTACCAGTCCCACTTCATGATGAAAATATCTCCACCGACCATGCAATGATTGTAATAGGTCCTTGCTATAGTCTGTACATGCAATAAGAAGTCTCTCCCCTTGCATGGCGTAGGCTCCAAATAGCGTGATGCCAATATTTCACAAGAACAAGTCCTAAATATGGTGGAATAAGAGATGCTCCCAGCAATAATTGCACATTTCTCCACCTGTTTTAGCTGCTTACTCAGATGAGCCCTCACTCCCAACAGCCTCCAGTAAATAGCCGCCCTATTCGCAGGGTTTGTTCTGAGCGCACTTCCGGGTTTGCGCTCCAAGCATTATTCTTTATCTACTTTATTTTCAGACACCTGCACACATCTTTCCGAACAATCTTAAAATCTTTTTGTGCCTTGAACACCTGGTGACAGTCTTTGCTATATGAAAATGCAGCACCTATTTTGGAAACTGCAAGTCCCAACAAATTACTCTTTCATTCACAAGATTGAACCACAGAGAAGGTGGAGTCTGCTTTAAAAAAAAAACACTTAAGTTTAGGGTCCCCACAATGGAAATGCCACACTCATTTGAGTGCATTGCTGTCCATGGTTCTACAAAATTCGCATTCAGAGTACTATTTATTTACTGCCTCCCTCGGGATGGTGGAAATATGTTTTTGCAAGAATTTTTAGATATTGTGTGTCTCCCCAGGCAGCAATCTGGACCTCCTATGTAGCATTGGTGGCCTGTGAAGAGCCTACTTGGCTAGCCTTCATAGATGGGCCCCAGCCATGGGGAGAGAGGGACGCTGATGATGTCTCCCCACAGTCATCGCATTGCCAAGTAAGTCTACACTTACTTGGTGTGGTGCCAAAAACAGGGGGGTGGGAAAACCATTCAGATTTAACCCTGTGTGCATGGTTGTGAACATAGGGCCAGGGTGAGGAAGTGACGTCACTGAATGACATTGTTCATGTACACTACTCAAATTCACCTCCTGATGTGTTAAGCAGATACTGTAAGTTGTTGCACAGCTGTTATGCTACGCTAGGCACATTGATTTGGGACCACTACGTAATTAAATCCATCCTGAGCAGCAGTCCTTAATCATGTCTGCCTTGTACAACAGGTCTGCCAGCGCTGGATGTGAGGGTCAAGGAGGATAAAGCATTGATGTGAGAATGTGTCTGGAAGGAGAAGGGATGGATGTGAGAGGTCTGTAGAAGTAGGGGATGGATGTGAAGTGGTTAGGGAGGAGATGGAATGGATGTGAGACTTGGTCAGGGAGAAGGGGGATGGATGTGAGAGGGTTGGGGGGTGGAGATGGAATGGATGTGACAGGAACAGCTGGTGGTAATGCAATGTCCATCTGGGAGGTCTGCTGGCTCTGAAGTCCTCTGTCAGGATTTGCAGAACCCAATCAGGTCTGGCTGCAGCTGGCTGTTACAAGGAATTCTAGGAGGGGAAGGATGACAAGGGTGTCGTAAGAAAAGGATGGATGTAATGAGGGGTAGGCAGTTGAAGGGGTAGATGTGAGAAGGGATAGAAGGAGAAGTGATGAGTCTAAGGAGTGAGGGGGAGATTTGATGGGTAGCTGGGGGTTAGGCAAATGTCCAGCTGAGAATTGAGGTCTGCAGGCAGGGGCAGCAGCTTGGCCAGCACAAACTAATCAGCTCCTTTGGATTTCAGTATCATCTGTATGTGGATGATACTCCGCTCTGCCCCGGACCTGTCCCATCTGTATTGAGCCTTGTCTCTAAATGTCTTTCTGCTGTTTGATCCTGGATGTCATCTCGCCACCTCAAACTTAATATTTCAAAAACAGAATTAATTATATTTCAGCCAATAAATAGTAGTTACCAACCTGATATCTCTATTGCTGTTGAGAAGATGACAATAACTCCTACCTCTCAAGCTCACTGCCTAGGTGTTATCCTTGACTCTGAGCTTTCCTTTGTACCCCACATTCAATCTGTCTCAAAATCATGCCACATGCACCTACAAAACATATTTAAAATTCGCCCTTACCTTACACAAAAACTCTAATACAAGCTCATCATCTCACGCATTGATAATTGCAATAGTCTCCTTATTGGCCTTACCCACAGACTCTCACCACTACAGTCCATCATGAATGCAGCTGCGAGGCTAATCTTCCTAGCCAGACGTTCATCGTCTGCAAAGCTACTCTGTCTGTCACTTTATTGGTTACCTGTATTCTACTGTACTCAATACAAAATTATTTTACTTACCCACAAAGCCATAAACCAAACTACACCAACATACAGATCTTCTCTTATCTCAAAATATCACCCAACAGGACCTCTACGCTCCTCCCAAGATCTGCGTCTCTCATCCACACTAATTACTCGCTCCCATTCCCGACTGCAGGACTTTCTTCGGGCTGCACCCACTCTGTGGAATGCCTTCCCAAGCACAATAAGACTCTCCTCCAGTCTCCAAACCTATAAGCGTTCCCTAAAAACTCATCTCTTCAGGCAAGCTTATCAAATTCCAGAACCAGTCACGGAGCCTTGCATTCTGGTGGAATCGATGCAATAAAGAATACAGTATCTATCCTTATGTATCAATGCCTATTTCTCTATGGATTGTAAGCTTGAGAGCAGGGCCCTCCTACCTTTTGACTGTCTGTAAATACCCTGTTTGTTGTATCACTGTCTCTTTTGAAAAGCGCAACGGAATATGCTGCGCTATATAAGAAACTGTTAATAGATAAAAATAAATAAATAATCCGCACCCATCGACCCTTGATGAACATGTGAGTTCATCACTATGGCTAGAGGTTTGTTGTACCTGTACATGGCCAATCCTCCTAAACTGCAGCTATGAATGTTAAAGCAGCACCTAGAGTGATTTAACAGGGGAGCAGCTGTGTCCTGAGAGAGATCACACATTACTGGCCCGCTGACTCCCCTACTTGGGGAATGATGGTGGGTCACAGCTATCAGTGTTGTCACATTATTATGACTATCAAAATTTGATGTCGGCAGCATGTAGCCCATGAAGTACATCATGTGTCATGTGCTGGCTTGGTTGGTATATAAGGTATGTGATAGGTCATCTGCACCCCTATCTTTCTATGCTAGTGTTTCCCAACCCTGTTCTTCAAGTACCCCTAACAGTTCGGTTGGGAACCTCTGCTGTCATGAGGAAAAGTTGTGATTTATCTGAGTTTCTAAATAGGGTGATTATAGGGTTGCTGGCCAAGGGCGGCATTATTTCTAAAACAGTGCAGTTTGTGATCTGTTTGCGTGTTGCTGTGGTAAAGGTGTATCATGAGCAATAGACAGGGAGGGTTTTACCTTCCCACTGAACCTTCTAAATTCGGGCTAGCTGCTGCACTTAATGGCTGAATAGGTCCGTTTTTAGTTTACAGGAAAAATGTTTGAGGTTTGTGATACGCTCTGCCCTTACCCTTGTTACTCAATGAATGCTTTCAGATGAATTACACATTTACTAAATTAACTTAATAAAAAACTAATACATATATAGAATTTATCACACTGGAGGTATATTGGCTTAAATAGATGGCATTTAATGATAAAAATGATATAATCAATTCTAAAATTCAGATTAATAAAACACATACAAACAACAAATTACAATGTGATTATTCAATCTACTGCATGCAGGTGGAGCTTTAAAATAAGATCAAATCTTTTTTGCACAAATGGTGTGCATAGGTTAATGGTACCAGTACTGATGGGGGTTGTCTTAATCAATTTGACTAGTACAACTTGGGTTCATATGTTTACCCCAATTCGTGGGGTATTTTGGACTCAAATTTTTTGTCCCCAATGTTGTGGGGGGCGAGCAGCTTGCCAGGCTTGCCGGAGTATTTGAGGAAATTAACAGATGTTTGACATAATGCGGTGTCCCGCAGAATGTGTATTTGATTTGTCAGCGGTATTGTTGGACCTGTTGGGGGGGATGGATCTGTTGGGAGTGATGGTTTAGGTTTTGAGTGCGGGATGTGTCAGGGAGAGGTGGTTGGGTAACGGATTCTGTCAGGACCTGCCGGTTCCCTGGCAAGCACAAACACTGCTGACACAGGGAGGATTGGCCGGGAACAGCTAGCGACGGCTTCTACAGGTTGCCTTAGGTCTGTCTGAGAGGCGGGCAAGACCCCAGCTGGGCCGCTGATTGTCCCTCGCTTCGCCTTCCACTCCAGACCCTGCCGCACTCACCTCACTCTTACTGTGTCCTTCTCACTTGTTCCTGGGTACCGTCTTCTCCTCCTCCGTTCTTCCGATTGATGGCGGCTCCTTCCCGTTCTGTTCTTCCGGGTCACGGGACCGACTGAGATGTCCAAATTCTCTGGCAAAGCGTATGGTTGCTGTGGTGATAATTATGTTAGTGGAATGATGTGATGTAGGTGCTCCAATCCGTTTCGGCTTTCAGCCTTCTTCTAGGGCATGGGTCTTCAAACTGTGGCCCTCCAGATGTTGTGGAACTACATGTCCCAGCATGCCCTGACAGTTTTGGCATGCTCTTATAGGAAAAAATGTGACAATGCATGTTGGAACATGTAGTTTCACAACATCTGGAGGGCCACAGTTTGAAGACCCATGTTCTAGGGAGTTGTGAACATTGTGCCATTGTAAACAACAGACGTGGAAACTGAGGAGCACCATGTGCCATTGATATGAGAGGTGAACGTAGGATATGAAAGTACATGAGAGACAATCTACAGGCTACAGTGGAGCCAACAAAGTTGCATCGGTGGTAAAGGCTTTCATTACACTAGAGTTTAAGAATTTTATCCCCACTGATTGGTGTTTCCTTTTCCAGTGAGTCATGTTTTCTGCTTCATTGAATCAACGTGTCAGTCGAGAAACATGAGAAGAAAGAACACCCTGCAACCATTGCTGGAAGAACACAGCGTTATGGTCTGGGGTATATTTTTGTGGCATTCTCTGGACCCACTCATCCATTTGGAAGCCACTCTCGACCAATTTAATTATTAATCCATCATTGCAAATCACATACACCCATATATGCTGTTTGTCATCCCTGGGGCAGATGGGATTTTCCAGCAAGACATTGCGACATGTCAAAAGGTTAGAAATGTGTGACAGTGGTTGGACAAGCACTACCAAGATTTGTAAGTGCTACCCTAGCCCCCTAATTCAATGGTCATTAACCAAATGAAGTATCTGTGGGACCACCTCGATCATCGTGTTCGCTCTATGTGAAATGTCAACATTCATCATGCAGACAGTTATGCAGTGTCAACTTGTTATAATGTTGACATTTCGTCCTGGTGGTCCAAAGGTGACTTAACTTCTATTGTCACCTTGTGGGTCCCAGGGTTCATTAATGTATGAGCCACACCAGTGTGAAAGTTTTTGGTTTTAATGTGAGTGGTGTCCATCACTTATCCAGGTTTTTTGCTGTCGTTTATTATTTTTATATTTTGGAGTGGAATATATATTGAGTGGAGGACGAAGCTTTAGAAATCCTTTCAGATGAACAGAGAGTAGTGGCCAGGCATAGTATGATGATATTTATTTATTAACATTTTCTTATATAGTGCAGATATTCTGTTTTATGTTAGGAATAAGAAACATGAGGCATGTTTGTAAAATTAAGGGATTTCCCTTGGACATTTCTCATTGTGAGGCTACTATTTTCTTGACATTTATTTGCCTGTGTTGTGTTTCATGGCCCTATTGTAATATATAGACTGCTTTAGCAGAGATCTTTTGTAGGATTTGTACAATGTGCAAGTGTCTGTATAATGTGAGTGTGGCAACGTACATAAAGCACATCTTGCTCTATACATGTAGCTAGTTGTCTGACACATCCACAGTACTTCTCTATTCCGTATTGTCTGCTTCATAGCTATGTTAATGGCTGGTCTAACTTTTTTTCTCAGCTATTGCCTCTGGGGCAACCACACACAATCATCAGTCTCCTTGTCAAATGCAAGACCCTTTTAAAATAGGCCATACACACAGCAGACATACTGTATTTTACCACAATGCATAGAGCGCCTGTATGTTCAGTGTTGGCACATGAAATCTTGCATTAAGCAAGCAGGGTAATGTACACAGGCACCCTATAGGGCATGGGTCCTCAAACTGCGGCCCTCCAGATGTTGTGAAACTACAAATCCCAGCATGCCTTGCTAGTTTTAACACTCCCTTATAGCAAAACTGTGGCAAGGCATGCTGGGATTTGTAGTTTCACAACATCTGGAGGGCCGCAGTTTGAGGACCCATGCTATAGGGTATTGATGTTAAACAGGAAACAATAAGTCTCATCTATACTCTGGGGAAGTGTGTGAGCTATCTGCCCAATACAAAGACCACTCTTTATAGCAGGTACTTGAAGCAATGGTTATTTGTGGGTGATTCACAACAAAACTCTGGTCCTCTAATCACCCTCCCCAGTAGTCTCTGGGGCACCTGTGGTAAGTTTGGACACACGGTCCCAGGAACAAACTTGAGGGGGGTAGAAAAGGAGGCCAAATAATCGGGCGCACAGCTAGTTTGAATTTAGCAATCAACTGGTGTGGTTTGCAAAGAAGTGTGACTTGCTGCTCTCAATTAAGGCTCTCTGTAATCCTTAATAAAGTTAAATCAAATAAACAAATAGAATATATATATATATATATATATATATATATATATATAAATATAAAGAGAGCGCAAGAGACACTGAAAAATATGATTGTATAAAAATACTATTTTATTTAAGCTTCCTTAAACACAGATATTATATTTAATAAAAAAAATACATTGTACATTAAACCCACAAATAAATTAATAAACATAAAAATATATAAAATGACTGTGTCCCTTTGCCAATTTCTGCCAATATTTATTTTCCAAGGAAAACTGATAATGTGGATTTCAATAGCTAGATTAATCGTACGGTACTTATGTAGTATCTGGGCTGCCGATTTTTTGATTGTATGCCTTAAGTTAAGGCATACAATCAGATGCGATGCGATGCGATATCGCATCGCATCGCATACGATGCGATGCGATGCGATGCGATGCGATGACCCGATTTTTCCATAGGATTCAATGTTAAAATGGACTGAGTCCATTTTAACATGGAATTCAATGGGAAAAAGGGGTCCTTTTCATACCCCTACTATCCAAGTGGGCATGGAGTTGGATATAAACCTGTGGCGAGCGTAGCGAGCCACCGAGCCCGAAGCGTGGCGAGCGAAGCGAGCCCCGCGAGGGGACGGTATTCTGTGTCCCCTCGCGGGGCTCGCTACGCTCGCCACGCTTCGGGCTCGGTGGCTCGCTACGCTCGCCACAGGTTTATATCCAACTCCATGCCCACTTGGATAGTAGGGGTATGAAAAGGACCCCTTTTTCCCATTGAATTCCATGTTAAAATGGACTCAGTCCATTTTAACATTGAATCCTATGGAAAAATCGGGTCCATCGCATCGCATCGCATGCGATTTGGTCGGGTGCGATGCGATGCGATGGACCCGATTTCAAAATCGGCAGCCCAGTTACTACATAAGTACCAATCGTGTTATTTCAGATGATTATATCCACAGAGTTCAAATGTTTCCAAATGATACTGTTTGAATAGCTGGAGATGGAGCAAGTCCAGATATAACCAGATGTTTTGAGGGTCAATTGGACCGTAATTCTGGCATACACATAGATAATATCAGTAGTCAGTATTGTGGTTGAAATACGGAGGCACCTGTATTATTCTCACTTTTAGTCTTTGGTTTTTACACTGTCAGTACAGGTAGTGTGGAGACAGGCAAACACGCACTTTCACAGTTACCTTCCTGGATTTGGTATGCCGTATAGTTCCTCAACCTGACCACAGCATAGAGACCTGCTCGCTGTGTCAGGGAGCTGACCGCCGGATGACGGACGCTGCAGGGGAATGGATGTCGCGGCAGTTAGAGGGTATAGCTACCTCAGCTTCCAGCAGGTGATTGGCGGCTTGTGCTCTGCTCCGCTTTGTAGCGTATGTGCGGCTTGCAGTCTCTATCACTTTAGAGAGGGTTCCTTTGGCGCAGTGAGACACAGGCAGGCAAGGACAAGGGCACCACGGGCAGGGAGAGCTCTTGATGCATTTCTCCGTCGTACTAATCTGACGGAAGCTTAAATAAAATAGTATTTTTATACAGTCATATTTTTCAGTGTCTCTTGCGCTCTCTTTTTATATATATATATATATATATATATATATATATATTATATTATATTTGTGGGTGATTGGCTGGAATTGTGTGTGTAAGTAGGGACACCGACAGGTGGGCCTGGCCCAGGCAATAGGAGAAGGGGGGGCAGGATCTTTTTCAGCACCACTGCATTGAGGTGAAAGTGTCATACTTTATCCATGGAGGGTCTAATGACCATAAACCTAACCTACCCAGCCTATGCATCATTACAATATAAAGTATATCTAGTTAGAAAGTTTGAAGTAAATTTAACTGTGAGTTGACTAAGTAAAGCATAACAGCCATTTCCCTGAGTCCCCAGCTAAAAGCAGAATATTGTGATTTTCAATTATTTCCTTTTAACAGTCATATCATTTTATTGTATAACTTTGTCAACAATGCCATTTAATATAATATATTTCAGAATTTTCTCAGAAAATATCTTTATTTACAAGCTTATGACAGTAAAGAAATACATTTGAATTGTCACGCACACCTGCTTCCATGAATTTTATCTGATTCTGTGATAATCTATTATTGTCCTTTTATTTAAATGGCACCCAATTACAAAGTTCATAAATGAATAAGCAAAACAGGAAACAGTGGCTCACAGTTGAATACAATAGAGGACAAGTGCAGGTTATATATAAACTGTATCAGCAGATTACACTAAAATAAGTATCTTCAGTGGCAGAAAACCACAGGATATGGGAGTTCTGGTTCATACTCTCAATGTTTTTCTTCTGCGCATTCAAATTCATCACCATGAAAAAGTGAATCTTTACAGTCTTTGAATATTTCATCTCCTTCCACACAAAGGAACATATTTATATCTATTTATAGTATATAGCGCCTATGATTGTATCCAATGTTCTTTTATGTACATACTACTCTTCAGGTAGTCCTATCATCAATTACTATTTTAGTGTCCCTACTAAGGGACCCACAGAACACAGTCTTAATTCATTTTAAAACATTTGAATCTTGACTTTAGCTAGTATAGCTTTGCTTTAAATCAATGTATAGTTCTATTGTAGCCGAGTCTATCTATGTAAGAAACTGAATTATCCCTGTGAATAATATTTTTCCATGTATAGGTATATAGTCTTGTCTTTATCGAAGACTTTTTATTTTACTACCTTTCCTTCCAAGAGCATTCCCTTTTGGATATAAGAACATCCTTAAAGTTCCAAATCAAATAAAGAAATGTATACACTTCCATATATGGCTTGCTGGTTCTTTGGACTACATGATGGATAATCCCTGATTTTGTGCCTGTAGTGAAATGCTCTGATTACGTGGTCTCACATTCACACAACCTCTCATTATATTGTCTGTGTATTTACAGCTCACCCTCTTGTTTCATGGGATCTTTCCAAGACACCTGTGTTATGACCTGCTGTGTCACAGAATCATCCTCGGGGCCATCACTCATTATTTCTATTTTGGCGCTATTTTTATCAGAATCACCATTTGTATTTATAAAACTTGACTGATTCATTAGCTTGACTGTTTCTTCTTCGATAAACTGTTGCGCATGGTTGGACCAAACTGCATCCAGATATTTTGTTAGTGACTTCAGTTCTCTGTTTTGTGCCTGGTTTTCTGGACCCGCCCAGTGTGTGGCATCTCGGCTCTCACTTGGTAAATTAAATACCCTGGAGGAGGCAGAATTATGCAAGGACCTGGAAAAAACTGTGAAAAACAGAACAGTAAACATAGGCTGGGTGAGATTAACCCTTTTTTTTAAAGGACTCTTGCATCTATAGAACGAAACTCTTATAAACTAACAGTATTTTTAATATCTGCTACTGTATTGCACTTTTGTGTATGTAATGCACCCTAGGCATTTGTACATACTAATAGTCAAGCAAACATCCCAACTTTCCAAATCTAATACAAGTAAGCTCTATACCAAAATAATAACTAACCATTTAAATGTATGTCTAAGAAAAACCCCTAATAATAAATTCCACATAAAAATATTGCATAATGAAAAATCATATTACTGGAATAATGCCTAAATACTTGACCTAAGACTTTTGGCAAAAACGAACCTTTCAAATCTCAACACATTGTTGAGTAAATTAAATGATAGTTTATTTACAACTGATCTTGCTTAGGGAATACTTATATTTTGTCAACAGTTAATACATTAACTTCCAATGTGTTGTCTGGAGAATGACAATGCAGGCACAATTGTAAAGTTGGAGAAAGAGTAATGCATCATGTTTAAAATTCTAATGCTGTTACATTTTTGTAACTAGCATTACAGCCATGTCTGCATCATTCCATCAGCATCCTCCCGATGACCTGTTCACTGTTGATATATTGATTATTTTCCTCTAGTTAGCATTTTCTGTAAGTAATTACCTGGAATAGTTCCTGGCTCTTAAGTGTATTAGCATGCTATTTTTATGGACTGTTTTATATCTGCATTGATAAAATTACTTTCCATAAACTGGGTGCATTTATTGGAGCTTATTGCCATGTGCACAGATGTAATTACAAAGGGGGAAAATGCAAATTAAACTGTAGTTTATTAAGCAAAGAAAACACATGGTTCTTATAGGCTACATAGCTCAAGCTGATGTTTGAACTACATTGCCAGTCAAAAATTTAAATATAATATAAAAAAAACTCTGATTGCAAGAGCAGAATACTAGACTGTATGGACCTTGAAAAAGCTGTGATAAAGACAGCAAAACGTGTCGGTGCCCAGGAGAGCAACCAGCCAGCCTTCATTTTTGGTCCATGCCACATTCTACCCAATTGGATTCTCAACTTGTCGATTTCAACCACACCATAGAGTGGACAAACGGGCCACAGCATCAACTCCACAAATCTTCCTCCAGGGGTCCTTTGCCAATTATGCCAACAAAGTAACTGTGTCATTGAGAGGACATTGGATAGCAGGATACAAGAAACCCAGCATTCCTCCAGTGGTTTGATCACCTCCATTACACATTCCATAGGTGGAACTTTATGCAAAAAGAACCATTCTAATTGTTTATTCTAGAATTGACCACATTCAAATGGTTGCACTCCACATATATTATAAACAGCTACATTAATATAAACATTGTGCTTTAAATATTGATATTTTATATATATATATATATATATATATATATATATTTTATTATATTTTTATGTTAAGAAATTATCTTAATATATTTTTGAAAAAGTATCTCAGACAATCCCACTAATTTTTTTCGAAAGCGCTGCTATTTTTGTTTCCACACTATTGCTGTATATTCTTGTATGGCTGCAGGCTACAAAATAGCCAGGCTATCTGAAGCTTCATTCATTTTTCACCAGGTACTTCACTTGAGTTGTTTGTTAGTTTGAATATTATTTTTTCCCCGCTATGGCTTACTTGTCTGGGTATGGGTTTCTGATGCTTATAAAAACTTTCAACAAAAAATCTTGATTATCCCCCTTTCTCACAAGGAGCTTAATATAGTATATTGTTGTTATTGTTGATATTGTTTTTATATGTACTGTATTTCTATATTTTAGTAAAAAAGATTTTTTTATCAATCAAAAATTCCTCAGGTGTGTGGCGCTCTCTCTTTTTCACTTATATATATACATGAATATAGATTTGTCTTATTCAAACAATTACTGTGAAACATTCTCTTCCCTCTTGCTATTATAGACAATTTCCAGAATTGCACTTGGGAGCAGCCGTACTATTTAATTATTCAACCTTTTAGCAAAACACCTTGAATATTTTCATGTGTATATATAGATTAAAAGGTGGAGCAATTTTCTAATTATTGCGCCTGATTGTTTCTGTTGTTCTGATGCTTATGCCTGTTCTGATGCTTATGCCTATTATTCCTTATGCTATGCTTATTCCATGGAATACTTAAATCTGGAATGCCAAAAGTTGGGATTCCTGCATTGGCATTGTAAGCGGTAACAGGAATGTGACTCCTGTCTTCTCACCAGTGTCGGGATTCCAGCAAAGGTATCTTGACTGCAGGCATCCTGAGCGCCGGTATGCCAACTACATCCCAGATTCTTTCATTTCATTACTTTAGACTAAAAACGAATGATGATGGTATATAAATATTTTTTAATCTACGGCTGACCTTTCAGTACTTATGTTGCCCTCTGTCCCTATACACTAGAATGGGGACCACAAATAAAACATTTTCAAAGCTTGAATGTGGGAACCTTCTCTGTGTTCAGATGTTGTTAACCCCTGGAAAGAGGTCCGGGATTGCAAAGGAGATAAAATATTCCAACCCTATTTGGCTCCTTCTGCTGGAAGTTGTCCATGTGTGAACCCAAGTTTACACACGCACTTACCTTGTTTCGTACATGCCAACATTTATTGTGAATATTGTAATTCACTATTGGATTCCCCTTATTATTCACACATTTCTTATCTTAAAAACAAGTGGTGCTCTAACGTTCACTTCCACCTATCATATTCTAAAGGGATGAACATTCTATGTTGTTCTGTTTTGTTGCATTTTTTTTTATTGTAATTAAACTGAATTTATTTGATAAATTGCATTCTGGATTCACCGGTTATTTCTAATGCCCATACAGTACATATTTATATAATTTAGTTCACACATTTGAAAAACCTGTCTGACTTTGTTGGGCATTGGGAGCTGACATGAAAGTACTGCAACATTGCAAATTAAGATTTACCTCTGACAGGAAGGAAATCATTGCCCTCTTGGTTTTTGTTTCTTGTAAAGTGGCTCATGGAGGGGAAGATGATGAGAGAGAAAGACAGCAGTAGTACCTGCAAGGATTAAATATATTAATATTAACTAGAGGAGAACATGAGGACCAGTTTATACTTATACTATGTATATTGGGTCCAGTCAGAATACCAGGGTTTGGGATGCCAGCACTCAGAAATCCAGTGCCAGAGTTCCAACACTGGTCAGAAGACCAGCACCGAAACTCCAACACCTTTCACACTGTGCTCTAATAGGCACTAAGGGAATATGGTCAGGATATGTGATGTTTGTACACTTTCACAATGCATACTTTCACCTGGATCATCAATCCCACAAAAAGTTTCCCAAAACATATTTATTGGGGCATAACCAATTATGTATGAGTCTTACCATGTGGGAAAAGCTCTGTGCTTAATGCAGGGCATTATGGATGGTGTAATGGTTAGCATTACTGCCTCACAGCTCTGAGGTCATGGGTTAGATTCCCACCATGGCCCTAACTGTGCAGAGTTTGTATATCCTCCCTATACTTGTGTGGGTTTCCTCTGGGTACTCCGGCTTCCTCGCACAATCCAAAAATATACTGGTAGGTAATTTGGCCCCTAACAAAAATGAAAACCCTAGAATGAATGCGTGCGCATACATGTGGTAGGGAATATAGATTGTAAGTTTCACTGGGGCAGGGACTGATGTGAATGTTCCAATATTGTCTGTAAAGCGCTGCGGAGTATGTGTACGCTATATTAATAACCGTTAATAAATAAATAAAGCCCAAATATATTTAATTATTTAGCTGATAAAGGGCCTGATCCAGCAAAATCACAAAACTACAACTGCCATCTCCAACATGCAGGGAGCTGCACACATGACCTGAAGATGCTACTAACGACAAGTATGCTGGTAGTTGCAGATATGATAGATCTTATGTGAAATTACACACATACAGCAAGATCTATCGTGTGTCTTGGAAGCTGCCGGGCAGTTCAAGGGGAATCGTGTTACGATCTGGATCGGATGCTGGTCATCCCGATGTGCGCCCAGCTTTAGTCCTCGTGCATGTGTGCTGACGCATGCACAGATTAGCAGGTTTCGCTAGTCAGAGATCCAAGCTGAATCAGGCCCAAAATACAGAATTTTATGGATTTTCCACTGAAGTATCTGATGACACTGGGGGACCTTAGTCATTGTTTTCCCCCTGTATTTTTACAACTAGGTACGGCTCAAGGAGCCTGGAGCTGGTTATGCTTCGGGAGGAGTACCATATGAAACAATTTTTTTCCTTACGAAATCAGACTTTTTAAAATTGCGATTTGATGTGATTTGCTGGGCACATCAAAAATCACTACTGTATCTATTACAGATCGCCCACTAAATTTAAACCAGCCTGATTTTGCAATTGAACAAATTGCAGCGTTTAGTCTATACTTGCCAGTATAGGTCCCTGCAAAGGGATGCAGTTAAAATACCGGCGGTCGGGATCCCGGCGTTCAGAATCCCGACGCCGGAATCCCGACCGCTGAAATCCCGACCGCCGAAATCCTGACACATTCTCCCTCCGTGGGTGTCCATGACACCCCTGGAGGGAGAATAAATTAGTGTGCCGAGCGTAGCGAGGCACCGGGCCCGCTGCGTGGCGAGCGCAGCGAGCCCGCAAGGGGGGGGGGGTTTCCACGTCCCCACCTTGTCGGGATTCCGGCGTCGGGATTCTGAACGCCTGGATCCCAACCGCCGGGATTCAGTACTGAATCCCCTGCAAATCCTTTGTTTTTTACTGTATATTTTCTCCTGTATCTTAACACTCTCTCTCCTTTTGGAGATTAATTATTAAAATGATTGCTTACTGCCACACAGGTGCCTGTCTGAGCTGCCTTTCCTGCAGACTGGGAGACCAAGGACTGAAGTTTGCGCAGCTGCTCAAGAAGTGACCTAGGTACATGGAAAATAAGGAGTCAGTGAAAGTTTTTCACTACAACCGATATACATTTTTGACAGTAACTTCCACAAAAACACATTTCCTATCCTTTCCCATCATCTCTCTACATCTAAAGGTGCATACACACTGGGCGTTTTTGGCCATGAACGAGGTAATGATAATTGCTGGCCAATACATCATTCAGTGCATACACACAGAGGCCAGTGTTTTTTTACAGGGAGTGAAAAACTTTCAATAATAGGATTAATGGAAAGGGGTTTGTTTGTCCTATAAAACAGGCCGCCTGAGAGCGTCGGCCAGCAATGATGCGGGAGCGCACATCAGTGCTTACCGCTCCTTACCCGCACTAGGAGATTTTGAGCTCAAAGTAGCTAAAAACTGGAAAAGTAAGATAATTTGAGCTGAAAATAGCCTAGTGTGTATGGGCATTTACATATACATGAAATAATTTTTCAAGAATCAATTTCAATATATGCCACTCACATGTTGTGTTTCTCCAGCTGAAGAACTTTTCGATGAAGCTCCTGATTCTGGGCTGTGCATGCAGACATCCTAAGATAAACACAAATGGTATATAAATGATTCCGTATAATTTTATTTTGCTATAAGCAACTTACAATGATGATATCCTCTTTCTTACATTTTAGGAAGTTTGTGAATCAACACCTACTGCAGTGGTTCCCAAACTGTGCGCCGCGGCTCCCTTGGGTGCCGCAGCACTGTCACAGGGGTGCCGCGGCCGATGGCCCTAACCAATAAGCCTACTGACAGCTGCATGCCTTTTTTATACTTTCCGTGATGTGAGGTGAGGTGAGCCAGTCCGGAAGTGAATGGAGGTAGCCGGCGCTGGGGTTGGTGTGCAGAAGAGTCTGTCTGCTGGGAGGGGGGTGCCAGCACAATTAACTCCGATGGCCAGAGTCAGTCAGCCGGCGCGGGCGGATGTGCTTGGATGAGCCAAGTCAGCCAACAGTAGGGGGAGAGTTGTTTAACGGGAGACTGGAATGGGGCTGAGTTCCGCAGTGATATTCAGCAAGGTCCTGACGGGTCAAGGAGGTCCGACTCCTGTATATAAGTGATGTATTCAATCCTATAGGAAGGATGGAAAGGGCCACGCTGGTATGCATAGCGTGCACAGGAAACTACGTTTTAGATTGGCTTATTTTATTGAAGAAAACACACTGATATTTATACAAAACCTGTTTTTTGTTTTTTTTTTATGCAGGTGCTGGTGACAGGATTGCTCTGCAATAAGGGGCACATTTAGCAAGGATCACATACACAATGCGATCTGCGCAGAATCTTACTGCCTATGATCGCATTGTAATAGGCAATCCTATCGCCAGTAATTACCTTCCTGCACATGCAGGGCATGGTATCCAAAAGGATCCTGTCCCTGCAATGCTCTCAGCTGGATACCATGGGGTCTGTGTATGTGCGGTTAGCGCTGACCCCGACCGACCCCGCTGACCACACTGCCCCACCGGCTACAATGGGCTACCGCCATCCCAGAATGGTGGTAACCCAGGGACCTGAGGCGATGCTGCCCAATATTCCTCATAGAAACCTATGAGGGATGCAGCTGGTGGTAGGGAGAAGGGATAACAGCAGAGATCGGAGATTCCTGCTGCTGTCCATTCTGATACATTCTGGGGATACTTAATATTTGCAGCTAACATACGAAAACAGGTGTTTTCTGAGATTTAGCTTAAAATATTCGATAATAAATGGGCCTCTAAGACATAGAGGTGTATTCATGTACATTGCGTAAAATTAATTGAAACTTAACAACTATATATTGCATCAGTTCGATGCGATATATAGCTTTGGTAAGTAGCAATTCATGTATACGCACCTTTCCGGCAATTCAGTGTGGTATCTCAAGCACCAGAGGTGCTGTTTTCTCCTGCTGTCCCCCTCTGCGGGTGTTGGATTAATCTGGCGGGTCCCTCTGCAGATGCACCTGAGTTCCTGGGATGCTGCAGGGAGGTCAGGGGGCAGAGCTACCATTGGGCACTGAGTATAAAGCAGGGAAGCACTTAGCGTGCTTGCATTTACTGCAAAAATATTCAGATTCCGCCATCCCGAAATGGTGACTCTGAATGCCATGGAGAAGCAGAAAGCAGAGCTTTCCATCCCTTTGTGAATTGAAATCACCATACTAAAGTATAGTGATGCAATTTTGACACAGAGCTGGGGTGCCGCTGGAGAAGTCAGGAACTATATAAAATATATTATTATTTCTATATTCTAAATTATATATTATTTTTAAAACAAGTTAATAAGTATTTTTTTTACTGATCTAAATACTAATAGCGTTATTTTAACCCAACTACTTTAAAAAAGGGACAGTTCCGTAAATATTGTCTTAAGGGTGCCTTAAAGAAATCATGGAGACCCAAAGGGTGCCGTGAACTGAAAAAGTTTGGGAACCACTGACCTACTGTATACATGTTTTGTGCTCTGTCTGAAAGGTTCTCTGTCATGAAATTGACTAAAGCTGAGTACACACTTGGCAATATATTTTCAACTACTGAATGGATGATATTCATATCATTGACAGTATATATTGAAGAAGAAGAATACTTTATTGTCATTAAAAATACACTACAACAATGCACTGTCAACTAAAGTTACTTACAAGTACCTGCACAAAATAAAAACAACAAAAACAATTACCATTTTAGTGTTTGTTGTTTAGCATACGAACAGCAGTTGGAAAAAAACTGTTTAGCATGCGTTTTGTACGTGCTGGGACACTACGGAACCGTTTTTTCTATGGCAAAATATCAAAAACCTCATAATTTGGATGACTTGGGTCTGCTAGAATCCAGTTAGCTTTCTTTAACTCTCTATATTTATATAATTCTTGGGTGCATGGCAAAGACACCCGGATTATTTTGCTAGCAGTTTTTACCACCCGATCCAGCGTGGCCTGCTCTGCCGCAGTACAGTTCCCAAACCATACTACAATCCCATACGTTAAAACACTCTCCACAATCCCCTGATAAAATCTGATTAACGTATTTGTCTTTAAGCACACAGCCTTAAGTATTCTTAAAAAGAAGAGGCGTTGTTGGGCCTTCTTGATCTTAGAGACCAAGTTAAGTCATCAGAAATGTGTAAACCTAAAAATTAAAAATATCCCACCTCCTCGATAGGCAGTGGCGTAACTATAGCCCCACAGCCCCCGCGGTGGCGGGGAGGGGCTGTGGGTGTCGATCTGTGGGTCTATAGTTACAACTATATATAACAACCCCCCTTACCCCTCCGCATGCCGCTGCCAGCGCCGCCGCATTCAGGGTCCCGGCCGCAGCGCAGATCTTGTCATGGCTCGTCTCCTCCTGCAGTGCTTCTAATGAAAAATAATTATCAGAAAATGGCTGCCCCCTAACAACAGACAGTTTTTTGGGATGATAGAGGAGGCGCGGGCCTCCTCTAACATCCTTAAAAATGGTCTGCTGTTAGGGGGAAGCCATTTTGTGATGGTCATTATAGAACTGCAGGAGGAGACGGAGCCGGTTGCGGGACCCTGAATGCGGCGGCAACGGCACGCGGAGGGGTAAGGGGGTTTTTAACTTTACTTGGGAAGGTGGGTGGGAGGGCTAGGGGGAGGGGGGTGGCACTGACGATATCGGTGGGGGCGCGCACAAATTCTAGTTACGCCACTGTCGATAGGCATACTCTCCATGAATATGAGAAGTATTGGCCTACCACAAACTCGCCTAAAATCTAGTACCATCTACTTTTATTTTATTTGTGTTTAGTAGCAGACCATTTTGTTTACTCCATTTAAGTTGTCTAGAGGATTCCAACATCTACTCTTTCCTATACCTCCTCCCATGGCAGCCACACACTGGGTTCCTTCCCACTGGGCAGTACTCGCAAAGGGAAAGGAAAGACACATCCCCTATATAAGGATCACTCTTCCCCTTGGTCTGTGTCTTTTTTTTCCCTTTCAATGGGCAGTACGGACGGCTTACCCCGTGAAGAAAAGATCCCCGCTGGCGTTACCTGCAAGTCAGGTGGAAGGGAAGGTGGGAGCCGGCCTTCCACAGGTTAATACCCGGGTGCTGCATGCCGCCCTGAGTGGCTTGAGCGGCGGCGTCCTCAGGCGTGTGGCGTGGCGCGTGTCCTGGCCTCTGTTAATCTGCATGAGAGATTAGGCGGACGTCACCAGCGGGCGCCGGATCGGGACGCGAATGACGACTTCCGCCGCGGGCGGAAGCACTCAGACGCGAGTACCGGCATAAGACGCCGGGCGTACAGCGGGAGCCGGTCAGCTGTTAGTGGCATGATACTTTGTGCCACAGCGGAAGCAAGCGGGAGCTGGTTTAAACAAGCGTTCGGGACGCAAGGGTGCCGCTGCATGAGCAGTTATAAGGGCAAGAAGCTGGAGCCTAATCAACAAGCAGGGCGACTGGAGCCTACCATATCCCCTGGGACGCCCGCTGGTACCATGAAAGAAAAACTGCAGTCTAAGAAGTCGGAGTAAGCCTTGAGCATTTTTTAGAAGGAATCATTTTTTTATGTGTGCTAGAGTAGTGAGTGATTAAGTTATGTGTTCACTTAGGTCTGAAACTAGCAGAGAGAAGGAGCAGAGCAAGCATAAAAGGGTGCATGTGCCTAAATGCACAGGATGTGATAAAAAGTTACCAGATAAACATGTTGGCAACCTGTGTGATAATTGTAAAATGCCTCAGCAGATACCTATGGTCCAAATGACCAGTATGGTAGACATGTTAAAAACCGCACTAACAGGCACTTTCGTGACTAAAGATGACCTAGCTAAGGCATTGCTATCTGGGCCTATTTAGACGATCTCCTGGTAGTTGCAGATACAGAGGAGCAGGTCAAAAGTCATACGGACAGGGTGATAGACTGTCTCAAACATCATGGCTGGTTGGCCAACACCGCCAAAAGTCATTTGACTCCGACGAAACAAATAAAATATTTGGGGTGTATAATAGACTCCCAGAATATGAAGTTGAAACTAACCGAGGAAAGGAGACTGAAGATAATTCAAGAGGCAAGGGCAATGTCTCAGAAAATTATTGTGTCATCAGACGATTGCATGAGAATGCTGGGTCTGATGGCAGCAGTATTAGACACGACCCCTTGGGCCAGGTTCCATACGAGGAAACTTCAAAGGTGTTTTCTGGTACAGTGGAACGGGGATTCCAAAAATCTGTCCCAAAAAATAGTGTTATCCAAACAGGCAAGAAGAGACTTGGTGTGGTGGCAAAACAGGAGAAGACTCATGGAAGGCAAGTCCTTTGCACCAAACAATCAAGTGGTAGTGACCACAGATGCAAGCAGCACAGGATGGGGAGCGGTGTGTGGCTCTCAAACTGTTCAAGGCAACTGGTCAGGGGAATTCAGCAAAAGACATTCCAACGTAAGGGAAATGGCAGCAGTGGTGCTAGCATGTCAACATTTCCAACTGGTACTTTTCGGAAAAGAAGTAGTAGTGTGGTCAGACAATCGTTCTGTCGTTTCTTATATAAACCGCTAAGGAGGAACAAAAAGTGTGGCCTTAATGGAAGAGACAACAAAATTGTTCAGTTGGGCAGAGTGATGCGTCACAAACATCAGAGCAGTATTCTTGGCCGGAAAGGACAACCTGTGGGCAGACCAACTCAGCAGAGGAGGCTGTATCTCAACAGAGTGGGGTCTCAACAGACGGGTGTTCATGGAGTTGGCACACAGGTGGTGTATGCCGCAAGTAGACCTCATGGCCACTTCAAGAAACAATCAAGTTCCGATATATTTCTCAAGGTACCGAGATTGGGGAGCAGCACAGTTAGATGCTCTGTCGTCACCATGGGACATGCAACTAGCATATGTGTTTCCCCCATTTACAGTGATTCCGAAGGTAATGTCAAAGATCCGGAGAGAAAGGGCCTTGGTCATAAAAATACTACCATATTGGCCAAGGAGGGCTTGGTTCACCTGAAGTTCTGCGGTTGGCAGTAGAGGGGCCCATAAATCTGCCGGACTTGCCGGATCTGCTATTCCAGGGGAAAATCTGGAGGTCCCAACCGGAATCATGGAACCTGACGGCATGGCTGTCCAGGAATTTAAAAGGAAAAGGGTTTTTAGAGAAAGTAGTCGACGCGTTATTGAAGGCTAGGAAAAAGTCTACATCCAGCTCATATTATAGAATCTGGAAGAAATTTAGTTTTTGGTGTAGGGAAGAAAAAAGTAACCCTGAAGATATTGCAACAGTATTATCTTTTTTGCAAGTAGGCTTAGACAAAGGACTGGCTCTGGCCTCGCTGAAAGTGCAGGTATCAGCATTGGGCGCAATTCTGGACAAGGGCATAGCTAACAACAGATATGTGAAGACGTTCATACAAGCAGCCAGTAGGATTAGGCCTAGGATCAGGCAGCCTTTAGCCCCATGGGATTTGAACCTGGTACTAGATGTGTTGTCAGAACCTCCTTTTGAAACCATGCAAGATGTTTCAATTAAGTTTTTGACGTGGAAAGTAGTTTTTTTAGTTGCAGTGACCTCGGCAAGAAGGGTTTCAGAGCTGCAGACACTATGGGTGGAAGAACCCTTTCTTAATTTCTTCGAGGATAAAGTTGTGTTGCGTACAAATCCTCTCTTTCTTCCAAAGTTAGTTTCTACTTTCCATATTAATCAGGAAATTGTTTTGCCATCCCTGTGTGCTAAGCCAAGAAATGAGAAAGAAGAGAGGCTACATAAGTTGGATGTTTGTGTTGAGTGAAGGAAGAAATATAGGCCAGAGGGCTTCGAAAGATACTATTGCAAGATGGATAAAATCTTGTATTCAAAAGGCCTACGAGTTAAGAGGAGAGGAACTTCCTAAAGGACTGAAAGCTCACTCAACAAGAGCAATAGCTACATCATGGGCAGAGAAAGGATCTGCCACGGTGGAAGAGCTATGCAAGGCGGCGATACACACCTTCTCAAAGCATTATCGGGTGGACGTCTGGTCCTCAGCAGATGCAAGTTTTGGAAGGAGGGTGCTTAGAGCGGTGGTCTGAGGCACTATGATAGAAGAAGGAAGTTTCTTCTTCAACATGATTTTTTACTTTTGGTTTATGGTTTGTATATCCCTCCCTATATTGTTACTGCTGGGGTAACACCCAGTGTGTGGCTGCCATGGGAGGAGGTAGAGGAAATATCAGATTCCTACCTGATAATATGTTTTCCTCTACTCCTCCATGGCAGCATATATTCCCGGCCCGTATGTGGGTTGGGGGAGTGTAATGACTAATGAACTGTGTTTTGTTTTGAAGCTGGAATATTGAAGACACAGACCAAGGGGAGGAGTGATCCTTATATAGGGGATGTGTCTTTCCTTTCCCTTTGCGAGTACTGCCCAGTGGGGAGGAACCCAGTGTGTGGCTGCCATGGAGGAGTAGAGGAAAACATATTATCAGGTAGGAATCTGATATTTCTCATCATTTTCGGTTATCAGGCCAACCACAGCGGTATCGTCCGCAAACTTCACTATCTTTTTTTTTTTATTCAATAATTTTTATTGAAGTTTTATGCATATACATAATAACATTTTAATGACCCCAAACATATAAGTAAAGTATGTAGCTGGACCAATACAAATGGCAGTAAAGCATATAAGAGCATGCCTAGCGAGAGCATATGTCCACACAGGGAAAAAGGTCATTGTAACAGTCATATACATCACAGAATATTGACAAATGGTTTTGTATCGTACCAGTGCCCGAAGGCGCCACTCGAGCACTAGCATAGAAGGGTAGTAGAAAATATAAAATAGAATATTACTCATAACCTGCGCGGACAATGCCCCCCCATATATTAAGAAGCGCTCTGTATATATTCCAAAATCACATTAGTACCAAGCAGTGTTGACGTAAGTACCATGAATCCAGCTAAAAAAAAAAATTAATTATATATATATATAAATAATGCCAAAAACAACCCAATCCCATAACCCCCCACCCTGTATAACCTGACCCCAATTAGGCATACTTGGATCCCGAAACCAGCTTATCCCTATCCCCCTAACTACATTAACTAAATACTAAGTCTTACCCATCCCTCCCATACCAAATAAAACATGAGGCAAAATACTAATGGCTTAAAGCTAGGCCGCATCCAGCCCTCCCACAAGTACCGGATTTAGAAAATCTTTGTGAAAGCAGTAGACATCCCACAGTACATAATAAGAACCAGAATGTGCTTATAACAGGATATATCATTTGTAAATGACAGTCAACAACAGTAACATCCTAGACCAGGAGTTCCCAATCTTTTTCTAATCACGGCACCCTAAAGTATCAGAATTTTTCCAAGGCACCCCTAGGCCCCAAAAAATATATATCAAATGAAGTAGATTGTGTTTATATGTGCTTCTTAGGTTCAGTTATGTGGTAAAGGGCAGGATTTGGTTCTGATTGTACACATTTTATGATTGGCAGCCACCAGCACTGGTTTTGTCCAGAAATAATTGATCATAAATAATTTGAATTGGTCCTGGACAACCAACCCGAGGCACCCCTGCAAGTGTCCCGAGGCACCCCAGGGAGCCTAGGCGCACAGTTTGGGAACCACTGTCCTAGACATTGTCTAAGGGGAATCAAGGGAGAATGTCAGTCTGGCCAAAGTTCATCAAAGGGTTTATCACTCCTTCCCCCCACGGATAGTTGATGAGGTATAGTGACCTCATTAGAAAATGAGTGTAGAACGAATGGGTCCACAGTGCCAGGATATAATCTTGATATAAAGTAATAGAGAGTCACCCGATCCGGTGATACATATCCATGTCCGCAGTGTCTGTTTTCACAAGATGGGACATGAGGAAGGCCACATCAACAGCGCTGGATCTTTGTACGAAGTCCCCCGTACAGGCAATCATAGGGGGAGGCATGGGAGAAACTGTGTCATCAGGTGAAAGTCCCTGTATAGGATGACACACAGTCTCGCTATTGTGGAGAGGCATCGATGTGCCCAGATCCAAGTGACAAGGATACCCAGGATAGAATATGGGAAAAATGGCAGCATCAGGAGGAAATTCCTTTGTGGAGCACATAGCTACTTGGTTGTATGGAACTGCCAAAATGGCCTTGTCGACATTGTGTGCAATCTCAGGAGCCTTAGGAGAAACATAAGGAGATAGGTCAAACCTTTCTAGGAGCCTTTCAGTAGAGTCAGAAATAGCCAGCAGGATCTTCTGCAGTGAGTCAGCCTTGACCATGTTGCCCAGCACAGGATGAAGGATCAGTACAACGTAGATTCCAATCCCCCTATTAGGAGAGCAGCCAGCAGAAGAATGACAGTGGCTAGCACACTGCCAAACTAAAGGGTCAGCTAGTATCAGATATATGGCAGACTGTAGTGAGATTTAGCTGGGACCATCAGAGGGATCAGTGATTGCCGCGTATAGCAGGAAAGACTCACTTCTCAGTAGCACTGAAGCAGTCACCATCCAAGCTGGCCGTCGGCACATCAGACCCCCAGAGCTTCTTCCTCCCTCAGATGCAGCAGGATCACTCCGGAGACCAGCACACCGCAGGGCATCAGCCAAACCGAGGAGACAGCAGTGGAGCAACGGGTACCCGAAGGCGGTATCCCGTGTCCGCACCCAGCGCCGCACAGCCGACAGCGCGCCGAGGGATCCCACCACAGGGGCCGCCGACCTCGGACAAGTATGTAGGGGAGGCCAGATATCAAAGCACAGGGCACAGGGGGGGGGGGGGGGGGGGGGGAACACCAGCACTGTGGGTGTCCCGTAGGTGTCACGGAGATGTCCAAGAAGGATATATATCAGGATATATAGTGGGAGAGCTGGAGCGCACGACCGTCTCCTAACTAGTCCAAGCCACGCCCCCTTGGTTCCGAACTTCACTATCTTTACAGACTTTGAAACCGACAAACAGTCATATGTAAGCAAAGAATATAACAGCGGACTCAAAACGCAACCCTGTGGCACGCCTGTACTAACCATAACCTCCCCCAAGGTGAGTTTACCAAGTTTGTGTCTGTGTCTGATGTAAGACAGTTAAGGCCGCATCATCCGTAGACCTGTTTGCTCTAAAGCAAACTGGAAAGGGTCAAAGTTAGCAGCAAAATGGGATTTAATATGGCTTCAAATCCAACTTTCAAAGCATTTCATCACCAATGATGTTAAGGCAATAGGGCAATAATCATCCAAACCCTTTGGGACACTTCTTTGGTAGTGGAATTATTATCATGGCCTTAAAACACTCCGGGCGAGATTTAGTGGGTTTACAGTTTTTGAGGAAATGCGATTTTTTTCTCAAATCGCCCTATATCGCCGTTTTTTAATATTGCATTTTTGGAGGTGAGTATTCTGGCATGAAAAGTGCGATATAGGGCGATTTTAGACATGAAAAAGTGCGATTTTTTTAGTCATGAAAAGGTGCGATTTTGGTAAAATGTGCGATTTTGTGATTTAAAAAAAAAATGGCGTGAGGTCCCCCCTCCTGTACATAACCAGCCCCGGGCTCATTGAGCCGGACCTGGTTCCAAAAATACAGGGGACAAAAAGCATAGGGGTCCCCCGTATTTCTGAAACCAGCCCCGGACTCTTCGACCGGTCCTGGTTCCAAAAATACGGGGGGACAAAAAAACTGGGGGTCCCCCATATTTTGAAACCAGCACCGGGCTCCAACAGCCCGCAGTGTCATGCCACAGCCGGGGGACACTTTTTACATAAGGTCCCCCGGCCGTACCATGAGCACCGTGGCTGGTCAGCCTTGGAAGGGGTACCTGGAGGAGTGGGGACCCCCCCAATAAAGGGGTCCTCCCCCAGGCTTCACCCGTCCAGGGCTGAAGCCCGGGGCTATCACGGGCGTCCCTGGCCAGTGGACGCCGGCCTGATAGGGTTAAATCTTTCAATCCTAACATTGCTTTATACAGGAGAACTACAAGTACCAGCAGACCTCCCCCGCAGGCTGGGACTTGGAGAACCACAAGTCCCAGCATGCGGGGCATTAATGGGTCCGCTGGGACTTGTAGTCCACCTGTAAAAATAATGTTAAAAGAAAACACACACAGTGAAGTATAACTTATTACATACACATCCACACACCTCACTTTTACACCCACATACTTACCGATCCAGGATCCTGTGCTGGTCTCTGTGCAGCATAGCCGGCTCCACCCGCACTGACAGTGGGGACAACCGGCTTTCTCCGATGGAGCTAACAGCTTCTGTCGCACTGTCCCAGCGCGATACAGGCTGAGAGCATCTTGGGCGATGTGTTTTTCCATGGAGACGCATAGCTCAGCCAATCAGGGCTCAGCTATGCGTCTCCATGGAGACGCATCGCCCAATCACGCTCTCAGCCTGTGTCGCGCTGGGACAGCGCAACACAGACTGTTATCTGCACGGGAGAAAGCCGGTTCAGCCCGCTGACAGCCCCGGGCTTCAGCCCTGGATGGGTGAAGCCTGGGGGGGGCATTTATTGGGGGGGTCCCCACTCCTCCAGGTACCCCGTCCAAGGCTGACCAGCCATGGTGCTCATGGTATGGCCGGGGGACCTTATGTAAAAAGTGTCCCCCGGCTGTGGCATGACACCACGGGCTGTTGAAGCCCGGTGCTGGTTTCAAAATATGGGGGACCCCCAGTTTTTTTGTCCCCCGTATTTTTGAAACCAGGACCGGTCCAAGAGTCCGGGGCTGGTTTCAGAAATACGGGGGACCCCTATGCTTTTTGTCCCCTGTATTTTTGCAAACAGGTCCGCCTCAATGAGCCCGGGGCTGGTTATGTACAGGAGGGGGGACCTCATGCCATTTTACACATTTTACACATATTTTACCAAAGAACCATACACAGATCGCAATGATCTGTGCATGGTTCTGTCAAATTCGCCAGTCAGGATCAGGTCTATTTTTTTGTGATGTTTAGACCATTTTTTTTGTTAATGGTCTGCTGTTCTGTTATGCTGTGGCATCTGTACACAGAGCCACAGCCAGGATTCTCCTAGAGATGGCACCTTTGTGAAATCATGCAGCGCACAGTAGGCGCCAAGTCACAGTGCGCTGTGCTTCAGAAACATTATTTCTTCTGTTCCGCTGTTATAGTTTAAATACCTGCGCCTGCGGTGGTGTTTATTTTACTGGCATGGTGGATGGGTTGGGGGGTTGTGGCCAGGGGGCGGGGCCTCGGACTGCCATTAAGAGACTGCAGTAGCAGGAATTTTTTCCCTGTCTGTCTGGTGCAGCAAAAAAAGGCTGTGACCCTATTTGTAGAGTGGACCTGGATCTGCAGCTCCGTCAGGCCCATTATTAATCCGATCCTGCTTAGAGTACTGCAGGCCCTATCATGTCGTGTTTGCTAAATTTTACAGCTAAGTTTGCTTTAATGTCTAAAGTTTAAAAAAAAATGTTGTAAAAATGACCTCTGACATACATTACTCAAAGCAACGGTTCTTTTTACAGTGCAATATTTAACTAAACTTCATTTAATTGACTTGGCTGTATTTGTATTTATTTATACTAAAAGAACTGTCACTGTCAGGGTCGCCGACAGGCGGGTGCTGTGGGTACAGCTGTCCCGGGCCCCAGGCTCTGGAGGGGCCCGGGAAGCTGCCCACAGGGCATGGAGTTGGTAGGGGACACAGGGCATGGAGTTGGTAAGGGACAAGTACAGTGAGCTTCTGGAGTGACAGCAACATGTGTATAAGCAGAACAACTGTTATCATTATGTGTATAAGGGGCACTACTGTGTGGTTTGATATGAATAAATGGCACTACATGCAATGTGATGTGTATATAATTGTGCTACAGTGTGTTGTAATTTTAATTGGAGTTACTATTGTGTGACCACATCCCTTCCTTGTGGGACCATTATACCTTTATGGGAGGCAGGGCACAAATTCCCTGGCACTGGTCTAGGATCAGTCTAATGGTTAGTGGGGAGGGGGGGGGGGGGGGGCGGTGTTAGGGGAGAGGAGTTCCACCACCTTTCCAGGACCATTTTAAGCCCTGTAGGTAAGTAATGGTACTCAGGGCGACACTGGCATTTTTAGTAGATATTTTGAAGATCACTCACAGCAAGGTCTGCTCTCACAGGGTTAAAATAGAAATGCTTTGCATTTCTGAAAAAGTGTTTTTCCCTACATAGAAGTACAAAATGCGGTACTCTTTACCTAGCACGGCGCCCACGATTTTGATCGTGGTCATCGCAGGTAAAAAAAATTGCGGGCATTGAATGCACTAAAAATTGGGTGAGATGCGACCGACGCGATGCCCGCGATTTCCCATAGGGAACAATGTTAAATTTCTCAATAGACCCGATTTTCCTGTTCAATGCCTCAATTGACCCGATTTTTCCATAGGAAACAATGTTAAATGGCTCACAGAGGCCAAATAGGCACCCTGAAGTGTGAAATGGCCCCCACAATTGTTAACGCCACCCCACGATCAACGTGAACCCGAAGAGTGGCGAGCGCAGCGAGCGCGAGAGGGGCAGCGGTACGCGTCCTACGACCTTTTCATACCCCCACTATCCACATCGGCGTGGAGTTGAGAATAGAATAGTGTGGCCAGCGCAGCGAGCCACCGTGCCCGAAGCGTGGAGAGGGGACGCGGATACCTTCACAGGTAAACGCGTCCCTTCGCGGGCTTCACAGGTATCCGCGTCCCCTCGCCACGCTTCGGGCTCGGTGGCTCGCTGCGCTCGCCACACTATTCTATTCTCAACTCCACGCCGACGTGGATAGTGGGGGTATGAAAAGGTCGTAGCGCTCGCCACGCTTCGGATTCACGTTGATCGTGGGGTGGCGTTAACAGTTGTGGGGGCCATTTCACACTTCAGGGTGCCTATTTGGCCTCTGTGGGCCATTTAACATTGTTTCCTATGGAAAAATCGGGTCAATTGAGGTATTGAACTGGAAAATCGGGTCAATTGAGAAATTTAACATTGTTCCCTATGGGAAATCGCGGGCATCGCGTCGGTCGCATCGCACCTGATTTTTTAGTGCATTCAATGCCCGCGATGGGCGCCGTGCTAGGTAAAGAGTACCCAAAATGCATTTGCATGCTTAAGCAAACAAACAGACAAACAAACAAACATTCAATAAAAAACAGACATGATTCCCAAGGTGCGTATCTATTCATATATACCTGGTCTCCAGTCCATCCATGTATTCTTTCTTCTTTTTTCGACTCTCTTGAGCTGACTGTTTATTCCGGATTTTGCGACGGATTTTTTTAAGGACACGTTCCTCATACTAAAACAAAGTAATGGAACATGTTTTAAGAGATGCTTCATAAATAGGAGAGAGAAATAAAAGCAGTTAATTTTCAAATCCCAGAAAAAGTGTAGACCCATCTTACTGTATGTCTCAACCAGTGGCGTAACTACCATGGGTGCAGGCGATGCAGCTGCTACGGGGCCCGGGCCTTTGGGGGGCCCGAAGGCCCAGCAGGCTATCCCCTGCACCCTTTTATTTATTTTTTCACATACTGTAATGCTGGTAAATGCTGCTCCGCTGTCCGCTGTTGTGAACCAGACACAGGAGATCGGTGGACTGCTTGCAGGAACCCATGCCCTGCCCACAGGACATCCTGCGCACTGATATTCGGTGGCTGCCTGCCTGAGCCGCTTGCAGGAGGCTGGAGCCCCTGCGCAAAGGACACGCACCTAGGGCACAGGAGAAGGAGATTGGTGGCTGCCTGCGATGCCTGAGCAGGAAACACTGCGCACAGGAGCCGGGGCACAGATGAATGGCAGCTGAGACTCGGCCCAGGGAAGAGCAAGGGCCGGGCAAGAGAAGAACCACTGCCGGAGCCTGATGGCTGGTAAGAGGTGGAGATATGCCTGTCACAATCCTTTCACTGCCTCACCCCTCTCTTTCCCCTCCCCACAGGACATCTGGCGCACACTTCAGGAGCCTCTGCACACAGGAGACATGGCAGATGGCACACCTCACCCCTCACTCCCTCTAACTCTATAGTAAACAATAGTTTGCTATGGGGCCCACACACTTCTAGTTACGTCTCTGGTCTCAACTCTTATATAAAAATAATATGGGTTTAAAATATGATAGTTTCACTCATGTTACAAGGCATCACTATTTGAAGAGCTACTGTATATTTGGGACGCAGTCACTTTCCTGACGGTCGGAATCCCAGCGGTCAAAATCCCAACACCGGAATCGCGACCGCCGAAATCCCGGAACTATAGAGGGAGAATAAATGAGTGTGCTGAGCGTAGCGAGGCACCGGGCCTACTGCGTGGCGAGCACAGCAAACCCTCAAGGATCCACATACCCCCTTGTCGGGATTTCGGCGGTCGTGATTCCGGCGTCGGGATTTTGAACGCCAGGATTCCGACCTCCGGGTTCCCATACCAATTCCGTATATTTATCTGCATATGTGACTGAGGGATCTATTTACTAAGCCTTTAGAGTTAGAGGAAGTAGATTGAGAGAAAGTTCTAACCAATCAGCTAACTGCCATGTTACATGCTGTATTGGATAAATGATAGTTATAAGCTGGTTGGTTGGTAATTTATCTTCCCCTTTTTTCTCCCTCCAAGGCTTAATAAACAGACCCCTGATTACCTAACATCAGACCATTCCTCTCCACTGACGCGACCAAAATTCTCATTCACTCTCTTGTCATCTCCCGCCTTGACTATTGCAACATCCTTCTCTCTGGGCTACCTCTCACCCGCCTCGCACCTCTCCAATCCATTCTTAACGCTGCTGCTAGGCTCATCTTCCTCTCCCGCCGCTCTACCTCAGCCTACCCCCTCTGTCTATCTCTTCAATGGCTCCCAAATTCCTTTGGTGTCCTGGTATTATTAATTATTATTTAGGTACTTTAGGTTTCCTAGCACGGCGCCCACGATTTTAATCTTATTACATCGTTTTGATCGCATCGATCGCATCACATCGCATGCAATCGATGTGATGAAAAAGATGATTTAATTGTACATGCACCCTGATGGGTGATTAGTATGTTATATGCACCCCCATTGTCGGCGTGGAGTTGATTTTATTTAGTGTGGCGAGCCCGAAGCGTGGCGAGCACAGTGAGCCCCGTGAGGGGACGTGGATAACTTCACATGTATTCCGCATCCCCTCGCCACACTATATAAAATCAACTCCACACCGATGTGGATAGTGGGGGTATGAAAAGGTCGGACGCGTACTGCCACCCCTCGGGGACTCGCAGCGCACGCCACGCTTCGGGTTGGCGTTGATAATGGGGGTGCATTTAACATAGTAATCACCCATCAGGGTGCCTGTACAATTCGAAGTCGCATCGCATGCCATTGTAATGGCATGCGATGCGATATTAAAATTGTACAGTGCGGCTCTTAGGCCCATCGCATACCACTAATTAAGGTATGCGATGGGCGCCGTGCTAGGAAACAAGTACCATTATTTATTATTATTATTATTATTATTATTATTATTATCATACAGGGGACAAGCCTGCTGTGTCCTGTTATCATATAGAAGGCGGGCCTGTGATGTCGTCTTCTTATTATTATTATAATACAAGTGGAGCAGCCTGTGGTGTTATTATACAGGGTGAGCAGCCTGCGGTGGCCTATTCTTTTTATTATACAGGGGGAGCAGCCTCTGATATTATTATGCACCCTGTTTTCAAGGAGAGAGAATGTTCTCTCTCTATCTATCTATTCCAATTGGTATAATCAATTCCAATCTTTTTTTCTTAATACGAAAATCTCCATTTAACCCTGTTACTTATGGGCCAGTGCACTGGACTTGGCCCCCAGGCTAAAAGTTGCCAGCCAGCCCCTGGCAGTATATATAGTGAAAAGCACTTTATTGTACATATGAATAAAATATGTACATAAAAACAGAAATGTCTTATCATTATTATTATTATTTTATTAAATGGGGTAATAGCCATGATAAAATGTATGCAATGTGCTGGTGAAAAAAGGTCAATTTAAAATGACATCATCTTTATCCAGCCAATAAAAGCTGCTTTTTAAACAGCCAAACACAGCAATTTGTACAAATTTCCCAACAGCCAATCAAAGCTGCTATTACATTCCGCACACTTGTTGAAAGGCAGACCATGGAAAGCAGTGTGAAAGGGGCAGACACAGGAAATTCCCGGGTCTGAGGTGCAGTGTAAAGGGGGTTTGTTGAGCTGACAAGCTCTGTGTCCTGCCAAAAATCCAGCAAGAAAAACCCAGGATTTTGCAGGGGCGGCAATGAGAACATGGTATTAGAAGGAATTTGGCAGATGGAGTGAACCAGAATAAGGTCCAATATGATGATCTATAACACATCAGTAAGTGTCTCCAGTACATCCATACATACAGCTTGAACACACAAACATAACATACAGTACACACAGTTCTTTCCCCCCCAAAAAACATAAGGACAGTTACTGCCTCAACCGGGCAACATACTGTAAGTACCTTAGCCCCCAGGATATAACCCAAACACCTGCCTGCCCCATCTCTGAGGAGTGAGGACAGCCGGTCCCTGTATCACCGTGATAATCTCGACAGTGTAACAGTCACATGGAGGACTGCCTGTGGGTAGCTGCACGCTAGCTCCTCCTACTTGCAGCCAGCTCAGCATGTCTCTCTTTTCAATAGGAGAAAGGATAGCCGGCAGCTATGCCTGAGGCTCTGTCTAAAATCTGAATAAACATTGGACACCTAGGCCAGTGGACGGGGGGGGGGGTTTCTTGGTACTTGGAACCCCCCTTGCGTGCACGCATGATTCAATGGGTTAAAGAGCTCATAAAACACTGAGAGACAGAGGAAGAGAGAGAGGGAGGCGCACAAAAGAAATAAAAACATATTGATAAAAATCTAAACTACAAAAAAAGCAAACACAAAAGGAAGGCAAACTAAGAAAAAGTTTGAATTAAATGTAAAACAGACTTCATGTTCAACACAGGATGACAGAATTATTCCAAACAGGATTCTAGGCTTCCAGCAATGCCTGAGACATAGGGAAAATATCTAAATAGTGAAAATATAACATTCTCCTGCCAATGTATATTTATTTATTAAAAGTTATTTATATAGTACACACATATTCAGCAGCGCTTTACAGAGAATATCTGAACATTCACATCAGTCCCTGTACCAATCTATATTCCCTACCACAGGTACAGACACACATTCTTTCTAGGGATAATTTTGTTGGGAGCCAATTAACCTACCAGTATTTTTTTAGAATGTGGGAAGAAAACCTGAGCACCCGGAGGAAACCCACGCAGGCACGGGGAGAATATACAAATTCTAGACAGTTAGGGCCATGGCGGGAATCAAACCCATGACCTCAGTGCTGTGAGGCAGTAATTCTAACCATTACACCACATCCATGAAAAGTAACATACTTATCTATTTTATACATTAGTAAAGTAGCACAGAACAAGAAAACTTTACTCTGCTAGTTAGGGTGAAAAAATAAGGCAAACTGTTAACTACTAGTATACAATGTCAAAGTCCAAAAACATATATGTTATCCTGCATTTCCATTTTAATAAAGGAAACAGGGCTAATGCCACACAAGTAAACACAATATTCCCACATATTCTATCCATTTGGCTACAAATTAACCCTTTGAGTGCCAAGTGAATTTGTTAAAATTGGTGTAAAAACAGGGTTGCCTCCCTGACCCTCTCCTTCAGGGAGAAAATGCTCTGTTCCTGGACTTCCCTGGTAATGTATGATTGCCATCACCTGTGGTGAAACACCTTTCTTATTAATTACCTAGCTCACCACAGGTGATGGTAATCATACATTATCAGGAAAGTCCAGGAACATAGCATTTTCTCCCTGAAGCAGAGGGTCAGGTAGGCAACCCTGTGTAAAAATTGCCAAGCAAAATTTTTATTCATCATAATGACATGCAATGTTTAAGGAAATATAATTTTTTTTTTTAACACAACATTTCTTATTTAAATCTATATAACTAATGTGAGCGATTCTGGCACTCAAAGGGTTAAATAATAAAAAATGTCCAACAGTAACAAAGAGTATGCTTATGTAACCCAGGTGTGTCAAGAGGGGGATACTAATTACCCAGGCCTAGGTCTCATTAAGGTCCTCATTGGTCCTCCCCTCATCATCTGGAATCAGTTGCAGCAGCTCTTCTCCTGTACTGTGGCAAGGAAGGCAATAAAAGTACTCCATCATAGATCTCACTTGCGTTCCAAAGCAGACCAAATTGACTCTTTAAGAAAGTAGTTTAAGCATCTAAAAATGACAAGCCTAGCATGAGATGCAGAATGTGCAGTGGACCTCAGGCCTCCAAGATAATGTGCACATTCTATGACAAGGTTGGTGCAAGTGGAATGAATGTTCAGTAGTGTCCTGGAACACCTCCAACAGTCTTTGTTCAGAGGACTGCAGCCTTGTTGTGATTTGTTTTGACGTGCCCAATTGAATCAGCTGCTGTCTGCTGTAATGCTGCAGCTTGCACAATCTCAGCATATGTGAGGGTGTGAAAATCTGGGGCATCTGAAGCAGTAGGCAAAGAAGGCTGCAGGGAAGATCCATTGTCTACATGTGCAGTAGCCATGATGGAAACAAGGCCCTGGCATTTAGCATGTTCGCATTGGCTACTAGAGGACATAGGAGAGGATATGAAGTTATGCTGGGGGGGGGGGGGGGGGTCTATGGCATTTCAGGCAACAGAGCTCAGTTCCCTTGCAGCTTGTCACTGGGCTTCAGAACTAGAAGTCCCCCAAAAATGTGTTTCTAGTTCTCAGGGCATTGTTGATCATCCTACAAATTGTCACCATACATTTAAGTATGACAGGTCCTAGGGTGACCAACTCATCCCTTTAATTCGGGACACATATCAATTACACAAGTTCTGTGGCTGGTTTTTAACTGCCACACTTCAAGACTCCATTTCACCTGGTTTTAAACTGCCACAGAACCTGAGTAATTAATGTGTCCCGAATTAAAGGGATGAGTTGGTAGTCCCTAACAGGTCCTGTTCATATAACTATGTTTCATATATTCTGGTATGGGATACATTTGAATGTTCATCATTAAGATTTAAAATACAGATGTCAGCATCCCAATGGAGGAAGCTATCTGCCAGGAAGCAGTATACTTCCCTTCACCCTGACCCTCCGCCCCCCCCCCCCTACCCACAACAGCCTAACCCAAACCCTCCCCACTAGTGTTTAACCCTTAATCCTATAACCCACCTAAGCCTAGCCCCCCCCACCCTGCAGCCTAACTCTCCCTTCTAAGTAGCTAACTCTCCCTCCCCACAGCCTAACCCTAATCCTCCCTGCAGTATAACCATAAATCCCCCCTAATCCCCAAACCTAACCTACTCTTCCCTGGCTTAATCCTAGCTCATTCAGTATTCTGGTAGTTGGGATTCTGGTGTTGGTATTGTAACCATCGGCATCCCCAACGCCGGTAGCTGAATGCATCACACTGGTACATAGTGATCACTAATGCCTGTAGCCATCATGTTGATTGACATGACAACTTGTTTTAAAGTACAATATGTTTGGAACAGAGCTTACAGTGCACTAGGATTGTCAGTGTTGGTCTTTATAGGACCTCTAACCCAAAGACACAAGTTAGTGGTTGTGGAACTTCTAAGATGCCACCTCCGCACTTTCATTTGAGAGACTGGAAAGTGGATTTTGGTGGCAGTGTGGGGTTGGTGGGGGGCAGAGGTTTGACATTTTCCATAAGGTGCCAAGAAATCTTACACCGACCCTACATCGGGTACTCAGCAGACTAATGAACACCATGGCAAACCTTGTCTTTTTAGCCTGATTTCAGAAACCATAGCAAGGCCTCATGGGAATATTATATAAATGATCGTATTAGTAAATGTTTTTAGTTTTTATATAAATAGAAAAAAATCATGTTTTTTAATTTGAGGGGTCTTAAGACGTTTTGTGCCATGAACAAGTAAGTATGGTGATCATGATGATTAAGAATCCTAATATCATTGCGTGCTGTATGCACTGTATACTGTACATGTGAGTAGACATCATAATACAAGGCTGAGTTATGTAATGTTGACCTTAATAATGTCACCTTTGTGAGTGGCAGCTGGGTAGGCAGTATTACTCCTTCCTTTGAGAGCAGTTTCTTTTCATCTTCAGTTAGTACTAACTCTCCACAGTTTCCGCCATTACGACCAGTCAGTGGAAGACTGTAGGTCTGCTGCTATTCAAAAAATACAATAATGAGAAGTAGGAATATTAGCCACATTGAGTAAAAATTACTATATTAATGCATAGCTTTAATATAGAAATATAAATTTTATATTAATGCATAGCTTACCATGTCAAAACTATTTGATAGCAAAAGATCTTTTACAGTCAGCGAATAAGACATCTCCGTTGTCTGAGATGGTATTTTAGGATTAGCCTCGTGGCAAAGCTGTCCTGTCCACATGTCTAAAAAAAGAGACAAAATCAGCTACACAATGCACATAGAGCTCTGAGAGGTGTCGTCTTTACTTTGGTTTATACTTTGCAGTGAACTAATAGTAATGGTAGGTTCTTACTACTTCTGATAATTTCAATAATGTTTTTGTATCTTGAGGCACATGTTATTGGATGTTTTTGTTTTGTAACACTTTATTCAATTGAGTGGAATGAAAAGACATCAGCTTAAGTTTCTACCTATAATTTATTTTGTACCGTCACTAAATAAATGAATTGTTCCATCAGTAGTTTTCTCTCATAAATAGTTCTTGTCTGATCCCCACTGTTAAGTTTGCGAACACTTCTGCGATGTGTCCATGATACTCTCATAACATGCCCATAAGGTGTAACATGTGTCTCAATAGACACCTTCCAGTCACTGCCCTAGAATGAAATTCTGACACCATGCATCTCAGTCGGTACTATGACTGTGCATTCATACCTTGGGATGACTTTTTAGTTACTTAGACACAGTTGAAAAGCATTGACCATTTGTGCGACTATTGCTATTGCATGAGACTCTAAAACAGGACCAGTATTTGAAAACCTTCATGTGAAACTCATTCTACATTTAGTTTGGTAGAGTGAAACGGTGTAGAATGATCATAATAAAAATGCCACATTTTATGCAAATCTATTTCCTATTCCTCTTCACCCAGAGTTGGTGCCCAGTTGAGCTCCTGTTGATACATTCACATCCATGCTGGCCTTCACATTGTTTGCAGTACCCACTTCCAGGGCAGCCGAGAGGAATGCCGGGCCCCGGTAAAATTTTGGGGGCGTGGCCAAAGTGTGTGTTGTGGGAACCTCCCACACTTAGGCCACACCCCAAAATGTTTAGAGGAGGGTGAAAAAACTCTAAAAACTGTAATCTCAGAAGCAGCACACACCTACAGCATGTGCTGTGCTGACTGCAGGCTCAGCATGACCTCTCACGCTGTCAGTGAGACACTCATGCTGAGCCTGCTGTCAGCACAGCACATGCTGTAGAAGTGTGTGCTACTGTTGCTACCCGGGAGGGATGGAGGGGGAAGGGAGGGGTCAGACCAGGGCCCCTGCGGGGCCCCTTCAGCAAGTGTGGGCCCGGGTAATTAGTACCCGCTCCCCCCCTCTCTCGGCTCCCCTGCCCACTTCCACCTCCATATTTAGATGGTACTTAATTTTCATAAATACAAAGGGTATGAAATCACAAGAAGCACTCCACCCTATTTCATAAACCCCCAAAAGCTAAGAGGTGATGCTGTGTTCTGCGGGAGATGCATTTCTCTGGTACTCGCTATTTGGAATTTTAATCCATGTGTTCCCAACCTTCTTTCACACATGTGATCCTTACTGTAAATAGAAAGATGCACCCATTGTATTCGTACCACCTTTGTTGCGTTCATGATGGTTTAAGATCCTTTTACCTTTTCATATGTCTATGCCCCTAATCAAACTTAAGCTGCCTTTTGCCAAGCTTTATGTTGTTTAATTATTATTTAATGGCCTTTCATAGATGAGGTAGTGCTGCATAAAATTAAATTTTAATACCACTTTTGATTGCCACTTGGACAGGTTCAAGCTCATGCCACAGTCTCTTAAAGCGATTTACTCCCAAAGTTCTGCAGCTCTTCACCTTCTATCGCAATATCTTCTGTATGATTCATGGCGGAGAAGAAATCTACTGCTAGGGATTATTAATACTATTCCCCATTATATGACATTTATGTTAGATTAGATATGATCAGAGGTGGGGCTGCAGCACAGTCCAAAATATAATTAGGGGAGCCAAGCCAACTGCCAGTGAGTCAGTTTGTGTCCATTTTAAGCAGCACCGTTCACAATGCTGCAGCCCCACCTCTGGAGCCTCCCCTGGATATGATCTTTGAGTGCTAAAGGCACTATAATTATACACAATATATTCTTGGTGCCTCTATTTTAACCACTACTTAGTCCAACTATGATCCCATTAAGTGTAGATCCATCCTCAAGTTGCTCCCTAGATATCCCCCAGGAGCATAGATCATAGGGCCTCACTGAATCCAAAGCTGAGACTCAACCCCTTCGAATCCCAATAAATAAAACTCTGCTTCTCATTTAACTTTACCCACCCCACCTATAGAGGTTCTGCATCTCCTCCTCTTCTAGTGCCACCTCACACAGACTCCTGAACTGTTAGAGGCTCTTATAGTTGAGATTGGCTCCTGCTGATGAAAAATAACCCTCACAAAATGGCTGCTCCCTACAGCATACCATTTTTAAGGATGATAGAGGAGGCAACCACCTCCACTAACATCCTCAAAAGGGTCAGTTTTCATTAGCAGCAGGAGAAAGGAGGAACACCCGGACCGAAGACCAGTAGGTCTGTGGGTCCTGGTTAAAGACACGGCAGCGGCAAGTGGAGGGGTAAGGCAGGCAGGGCCGCCAACAGTGGGGTGCCAGGGGTACAGAGACTATTGGTCTTATGTTCAGGTGCCTGGATGTTGGGCATCATTTCCAGAGGCTACATTATCAACCACTGGCTAATTATTTAACAGTAAGCATCCAATAAATTATTCTAGGGTCCTGTCTTGCTGATCTCTAAGCTGTGACTTCCCCCTTTCTGTCTGTTGGTGTGGTTGGCATTACATAATTAAACATTCCCTTTTTGTATTATTTTCATTTGCACTACAGGTGATTCCAAAGACTCCATACTGTGAAATCTTTCACACATTTCCAACACATAATGACAGCCTTCATGAATAGGGAGTAGTATATATTTAAATATAACATAGTCTATATGATCTTTTGAATGATGTATTACCCAGCAAAGCTGGTACTATGAATACCAGACGCCACCTACCTGCATGCTCACTCAGATCTATAGATACATCTTGTTCTCGATGATCCTTCGGGTTGTGCATCACATGGCGAGAGTCTGTATATTGGTACTGGAAAGGACTATCCTGTTGATCTGAGGGGACATCTTCAGATACTCCACTGTCACTAGCTGATGGTGACCACAGATTTGAGTCTGATGGGGTATCATCAGCCACCATTAGCAAAGACAAAAATTCTTCATCATCCTGCTTAGGGATCTGTGTCAAGAGGTTTCAATTAGAATAACAAACTACAGTGACATGTTATAATTAGTCATTTACTTGAATACTCACGCTAGGCTCAGAGCTAGTACAGAATGGCTCTGCAGTTGAATATTCATGGCGAAGGATACCATCCTGGAAATCAAACAGCAGATCTAGAAGTTCCACACTCGGCATGCTATTCTGATCATATCCATATGATATGTTCTGTGATATGAAGGGACATAGAGACTGCTTAAACCAGTAATATGGGAGAACATTAGCTCAACAAATAAAGAATAATATTCATTCTATTTTTACAGTCTGCTTCATTGCAAGAGTCAATGTTTAAACATGTCAATTTTACCCATTCGAAAGATATTTATTTGATTCATTATCATCTTTCTGACATACTGTGTTTTCTGTTCATTTAGTTACCACTTGCTGTAAACAAGCCTTAGTTACATTAGTTAATAAAATATGTCTACATTTAAGAACACCTAAATGTAAATCCCGAAAATTATCATTCAGTAATAAACTGTCTCTTAAAAATTAACTGAAAAATGGAATGCATTTTATAAAGGATGGGCATAGGATCTCCATCATAGCGAAGGCTTTAGCTCATGGTGTATAGTAATCAGGGTGGTAGGGAGGGCGGAGCCAGTGGAACACGAGCTCTGGGCACCGAAAGAAATTTTTCTCCCCCCTGCCAAAATAAATTCTGGCACGCCCCCCCCCCCCCCAAGAAGGGGCAAGGCGATGGACCGCTGGCTGAGCTGACAGGTGACCCAGACAGCAGTGAGCATGAGCACTGAGCTGGTCCCGCTCCGTGCATATCTAATCAGCAGGGACCCAGCACAGTGCATATTTAATGAGCGGGTCCCCACCCTGTGCATATGTAATGAGCAGGCTCATTACATATGCACGGGCTGGGACCCGCTCATTAGATATGTACAGGGCGGGACCAGCTCAGCGCTCACTGCTGCCTGGGTCACCTGTCAGTTCAGTCGGTGGCGCCCACCACAGACCCTGCTGGTGCCGCTCCCCCAAACCACCACAGGGTCTGCCACATTTGTAGCTACGCCACTGGCACCAGAGCAGTGCACTGCAAATTGTGCCGCCGGCTCCTTTGCCTGCTTGCTTCCCTGCCCACTGTCTGCTGTCCCAGCTGAGCTGCCTCGCCCGCCGCTATTTTCAATTAAGTCTCTCACTGGACCGATAGCCAATAGACGCTTGCGGTCCAGCAGCCAATCAGAAGCAGCGTTGAAGACTGGACCACGAGCCTTCATTAAATATAACGGCGGACAGGGCAGCTCAGCCGGGCACAGCAGGGAGGTGGCAGGCTGCAGTACCCCTTGGCAACAAGCTGTTTAGTCCCCCTTGGTAACGAGCTATTTAGTCCCCCTTGGCAACAAGCTTTTTTAGTCCCCCTTGGCAATGAGCTATTGCAGTCCCCCTTGGCAACGAGCATGAAACCCCTTGGCATCGAGCATGAAGTTCCTAGCAATGAGCATGTAGGTAAGTTGCAGTTATGTGTCAAATCTGAAATGGGCATTATGGTTTGTTATATAGTTTGTAATGGGCATTACAGTTTATTATATAGTATGTAATGGGCATCATGTGTGGTCTTAAGTGTAATTGGTATTACGGTACGTGGCTTTATGTGTAATGGGTATTACGGTATGTGGTATAATGTTAGGCCGCTCCCCCATTTTGCTGTGCCGCAAAACATGCCTTTTCTCTGGGCACCGTGGCACGTAGCTACACCACTGATAGTAATCCCCTCTCTCTCTCTACAAAGTGGTATTGTTTTTTACTTAGAAGTATTAAATACCATATTAATTAATTAGTTAATGAAGGAAGGTCATAAATGCTGGCACTTATTATGTGCATAAAATATTTGGTGCTTCTGTCATTAATTAATGAATATAGCACTAATTAACAAATCAAAGATATTGTCCTTTCAGTACTTGTATCCTAGAACGGCGCCCGTCGGGTTGATCGCATGCCTTAAGTTTAAGTTACTTAAGGCATGCGATCGACGTGATGGACCCGATTTTATGTCAATCACCAGTGTATTTGCCGGTGAAAGACAAAATCGCGTTGATTGGGTCCATCGCGGCCCATTATAATGGGCCGCAACGCAACCGACGCGATCAACGCGACTTTCCCATAGAGAATAATGTTAAATTAGAAAATCGCGTTGATCTGGTCCATCGCGGCCCATTATAATGGGCCGCGATGCGACCGACGCGATCAACCCGATTTTCCCATAGAGAATAATGTTAAATTATTTTTAAAGTTAAAATCGGGTTGATCAACCCGATTTTACATAGGGAACAATGGGAAATGGGCCAATAGGGCCAATTTCTCATTGTATAGGGTTAGAAAGTATGGTTAATGGCCCCCCATTGTTAACGCCACCCCACTATTGACACCAACCCAAAGTGTGGCGAGCGCAGCGGTACACGTCCTGCGACCTTTTCATACCACCACTATCCACGTCGGCGTGGAGTCTATTTTATATAGTGTGGCGAGCGCAGTAAGCCACCGAGCCCCAAGCGTGGCGAGCGGACGCGTATACCTGTGAAGTTATGCGCGTCCGCTCGCCACGCTTCGGGCTCGCTGCGTTTGCCACACTATATGTAAAAATCGGGTCAATCGCGTTGGTCGCATCGCATGCGATTTGGTTGGCATGCGATGCGATCGACGCAATTTTTCCGACCCGATCAATACAATCAAAATCGTGGGTGCCGTGCTAGGAAACAAGTACCGTCCTTTCTAATTAATTTACACTACTGATCCCTTAATAGGTGCTAATGATATATGATATATGAAATATAATATTTCATATTAGCCTCTTGCAGGGAGATCCTGCCCCCAAAAGAATCCTTACATAGTATAAAAGAAATTCCCCAAAATGTGGCTGTCTGTCTGAATGCGCTAAACTTGAAAACTGGTGGTTGATTCTTTGTGCAATTTTCACTATTATGTAGTGCAGTTCCCGAGGAAGGTTTAGGTATATTAACCATCAGCCTATTGGAGCCAAGCAATAACCATTGCCAGCTGACACTGCCTTACAAACACCACTGACCAAGGAGGATAAAAGGATAAAATGTAATGCTTAGACAAGATTCAGGTACCTGAGGCCTGATTCTGGTTCACTCGCAAAAGCAAATTCTCTCTCTAATGGACAAAGCTATGTGCACTGCAGGGGATAGATGTAGCTTGTGCAGACAGAGTAATGTGAGGTACACACCAGGACAATTTGTCCCAAAATTACCCAATTCAACTGATTTTATGTAAATTGGCCATGTTTTGGGCCATTTCGCTGCCGTTCTGATGCGATCTCGATCCTATGCGTGGTATATTACAGTGTAAAAATAAAGCAGCCAGTACTTACCTGGCACAGAATCAAAAAAACACCCAAATCTAGCTCTCTCTGCATGTTACATCTGCACTCCCCTCAGTGCACATGCTTTTATAAATTAGAGAGAGAATGCGAGTGAGACAGAATCGGGTCCCTGGTCCTCACACGTCTGGTTACTATTTGCAGTATTCTCCAGCTTAATCCTGTGTAGCCATGAGATATTGATTAGCTCCTAAATCACTTTTGTGCAGTCCAATATGTCTCATCAGTTCCAGTTCAATATCATTGGCTCCATTTCGATATAAGTTTTATTGGTTCCAGTCCTATATCTGCATCATTGGTTGGTTTCTGCCTAATATTTGAATTATCAGTACTAGCCCAATATCTGAATCTTCTGTTCCAGTTTGATATCTGCATCAATGATTTTAGTCTGATATAAGTGACATGGGTCCCCATACACCCATACTCAAATTGCACCAAATAGCTTAGTTTAGGGCACCACAATTTTGCCACTTAACTAAGCCAAAATAGTAATTCTAAATTCCCTAAATGTTTTCCCCATGTTAAACATATAACTTAGAGTTTGAGTTAGAAAGTCTCACACGGGAAACGCTGCTTAGCAGCAATTCTGAGAGGCACCATTTTCTGCAGCTCCCACCTCCACGGCTGGTTTCTCTCCCTCCACCCTTCTTTGACCACCCTATTACCTCCCCGCTGGACCGTAGGATACCGGGCACCTGACAGCGCTGACTGCAGAGCTAAGGGGGGGCTAAAAGCCTTCCTGCAGGTTGCAGCCTAGCGTGGCACGAGAAGCCAGGACCTAAATTTTGTGGCACCCATGGAAGCGCATGGCTGTGCAGGATCATCAGCAGCAACACTCTCTACCCGGCAACGGCGACCTTCTCCTGGGCCTCACTACACCGCTCAGCACCACACCACCACCACTACAGATCAAGTATCCATCTTTACACTTGCATGCTAAGTGACATCCTGTACCTGTAGAGTTCTGCTCAGCAACATTTGGAGCTACACTCTGGATAAAGTTGCACGTTTAAGGACATTCAGTGCCAGCAACTGGGAGGCACAAGGGAAATCTTTTTTCAACAGCACTATTTCAAGGTACCTGTTTTTCATTAGTCTGGCCAGACTTGAACTGAAAATCCATGTTACTAATGACAAAATTTGCAATATTCTACTAATCCTAATAAATTGCATGAGGATAAGTTTGTCACCATTGTGAATGTACGGATTGCTTAGAAAGACCATGAGCACTAATATTTACTAACAAATCAAGTTTATGCTATTAACCCATATTCTATGTATTATGTACTAAATATTCAGTTATAAACGGTACTAAAATATTTGTTCTAAGTGAATGTTGAAAGTACATTTTTAATTCTCATTTGGTTGTCTTGTTTATTTTTTATGATTGTGGCCACAAATCAATATTATAGTTTATTGTTAAAATCGTTTTTATTACGATAATACATTTTATTGGTATAAAAGTATTCCAATCACTTCCAGCTTCCGGGTGCATGGAGTGAGCCGCAAGGCGCGCAGCTCCGCTCCGTTCCAGGTGATTAAGATATCTACACGGCGAAACTCGCTCCAGCCTGCCTGACATCCGCACCTCATCCCCTCCTGGACACCGGCATGGATAAATTATTCACCACCCCGCAGCCACCGCACTCCCAGCAGCAAACTGGGCAGCAGGTGAAGAGAGGCCCCGCGTCTGCTTCAGCGCCGGACAGTGACACGCCTGCTCCTACCCCAGCAGCTAAGAAATATGCTACAGAGGCGCAGGGAGAAGATTACAAAAGTTGACACAATGTGTTGACAGAATAGAAATCTGCTCCAGATATGTAAATGGTATTGTTTTATATACATGTTTTGATATGCTGCCGGAAGTTATGTGACTTTAGGCCATCTCGTATCATTGCGTTGTGCACATTGATACCTTTATTTTTTATTTTTTGATGTAACATGTCTATGTGTTTACCCTTCCCTAATGTTCTTATACAGTCTTAGTTCATGTACATGACAGTTACTGCCTAACTCGCAACACTATGTATATTATATTAACCTGGAAAAACGATGGCAGAACTTAAAATTGGCACCTTTAATGTAGGCGGAAAGTTTTAGTATACTGCAACAAATTAAAATTAGACGTCATTTTTATACAGGAAACCTATCTAATATATGCAAAAATACTTAAACTCCAAATTCTTGGTTGGAAGCTACTAGCATATGCAGCTTATAACTCAAAGGCTAGAAGAGTTGTCATTCTAATACGACGTTTCATACCCTATGATTTGATTAATACGGACTCAGACCCCGAGGGTAGATATACTATAGTACAAATCTTGATACACTCTTCCATTTTTACTGTTGTGCAATGTATATGCACAAACAGTGTATAATAAAAAATTCTTTCTACAACTCTGCGAGACCTGACACCGTACATGCATGAGGCATTAATAGTCTGCGGTGATTTTAATCTTGTTTCTGACACATACATGTACAGATCAACATATCCCCGCTATCCTCCCTCTTTACCTAATTAGATTAGGGATACCAGAGTTTACGTCTCAAAATTATCCTTTGATAAAGCTACTCTCAGGTAGCGAAACGCATCAGGAGTGACTACACCAGCTTACCACCTGCCACCTATTGCCTGCCTATCAAATTGGACCCAGACCAGCCGTCACCAGAGTATCTTTTTTAACCTCCTATCCGCATAATTGGAAACCTTGGGGAATCTCCCCTCACCCAGTGATGGACTTTGCAGAAACGCTTTCCTGAAAAGGATTAATACCTCATTTGGACTGACCTGCGGTAAATATACCCTATAAGGAGACTATATTTGTTTTCTCTGGATAGACTTTGACGGCATACTAGGAATGGATCCAGTCTAAGCAGCTCAATTTGCAAACCATTGGTGTTTATGCTGGTTATTTATATTGTTGATCTTATTGTGTACCCCCCTTTTTTATGTCATTAAATTTTTTACATTTTAATTTTTAGCGCTACTATTGTATATCTTTTCTGTTTTCCGATCATAGGGACTCTGGATCCCTTGTTTAGTAGCTGCTTCGCACCACAACCCCTCACAGCGCCCAATTGTGTTGTTCTACAACCATCCCCGTTTTTTTCTATGGATTGTACATACCCTACCTCCCCTCCCCTTCATGTGTACATCTCGTCTATAATCCTGTCTAGATGCATTTTGTATGACTTAATGATATATGTTTACTCTATGCGATTTATATGTCCATACTGTATAGAAACTTCTTACATGGATACCTATTTTTGTAACTAACTTGAGACATTTTCCTTTTTTTTTAATAAGTCATATGAGATGTTATTCCTTAAACACCCAATAAAAAGTATTCCAATCGTGTGCAGTTTTGTTTTGTTTTTTTTACACACCACAGATCAGGCACTGTAGCCAGACCACTACACCTGGAGGTGCCCAGCCTGCCACTGCCTCCCATAACAGGTACCCCTGATGGGGATTACTTTCTATTTAATTTGCTTTCCTATACCTGGCTTCCACTCTGGGATCTGACTGACCCTCCCCACCCTGGTTTTCTGGATTTCTTTCCCCCATTATCTCTGGGCTGCAACTTCACCCTTATATTGGATGCCTTCTACTACTGCTGATTATCTATTAATACATCCTGTATTCACAAACCGCTTCCATTCTGCTACTATACTGCCTGGACTATAATTACCATCAAGTGTCTGCTCTCTCAGGGGCTGCCCCCCTTGTTATACACAGCTTGTTTATCTCCTCTCTCTCTTTAATAAGGAGAAGTGCAGTATATGCCTATACTTACTGATAAGTACTGGGAATACACTACCTCCATCAATTGTCTTAATCCCACTGCACTAATGGCTTATACCGGATGCACATCTAACACCAACATAGCTTTTATCCCGGATGGGAGAGGAGTCGGTTATGACAGTGACATGGCCTAAAGGACTACTACCCATCCTGACTGAGGTGGAAATTGATGAGGAGGGAGAGGAGGCCAAATGTATTTAGCTATCACTGGACTGCTTATGCTCTTAGCCAAAGTTTCAGAACTTGATAGTGACTTATGATGAACACACTGCAGGTGGCATAATAGGTCGGATGTTCCCAGCAGGTGGTTAACATTCTTACCCCTACTAATTTTACAATCACATCGGGTGCATGTGGCGACACAGATGTTGTCCAGCTTGGGGTACAAATAATTCCAGACACATGACGTGGATCTTTTGGTCCTCTACCCAGGCATGTTGATGTCCATTTTTTTTTTACCCCACAGACAACAACTGTCTTGTCCGGTGCCTGATATAAACAAACCAGATCACCATCCTCCTCATTAACTACCACCTCAGCACCAGCTACACCCATATAATCATCCTGGTGTACTTCAACAGTGACATCTTCAATTTGAATATCAGAAACTGGACTGTGGGTGCTCCTTCTAGCACTTGCAGAGGGTGTGCAAATGGTGGAAGGAGCCACCTTTTCCCATCCAGTGTTGGGAAGGTCATCTATCACAACTGTTGACACAAGACTCTCCTTGGGGATTTGTTATACCATCCTAGAATTCTAATTTTTTTTGCTGCACATTTACAGGTTAATTTTTTTTTTCATTTTGTGAAGTGCTTCCATTGTCAGGTGAAGCTGGACAACTAGTCGTCAGGACCTTAGCCAGAGTGAATCACTAGTCACCAGGGCCTTAGCCGCTTCATGCCACTCCATGTCGTAAATGACATATTTTCATGTTTACGTTTCTCCTTATATGATTTTAATTTAATTTTTTGGGTCATTTTACTGAACTTTGGCTTTTTGAATTTTGAATTTAACATGCTCTATATAACATTGGGCATTAGCCTTGGCAGACAACTGGCAGACAACTTTGATCGCATTTCATTGTCTGTCATGACTAGTGGCAGCAGCTTCAGCACTAGGAGGAAGTGCTTTCCCTATTTTATCAAGTTTTTGTTCTCCATTTTTTTTCTGTAGTGTAGAGTATAAGCAATACATAACAGGCCTGTAATTATTCTGTGTGTCACACGGAGTGTGCCCAATACACAGTAGGCAACCCTGTAATAATTATTGTGTCACAGAGAGTGTACCCAATACACACGGGGTACTGCTTAATTCGTGTGTCACAGAGAGTGTACCCAATACACACAGGGTACTGCTTAATTCATGTGTCACAGAGAGTGTACCCAATACACAACAGGCTCCCCTGCTGTATTCAGTGTCACAGACAGGGTACCCAATGCACACAGGGCACCGCTTTATATGTGTGTGTTTGTATGACAGAGAGTGTCCACAATACACAACAGGCTCCCCTGCTGTAATTATTCTGTGTGTCACAGACAGTGTACCCAATGCACACAGGGCACCGCTTAATTGAGTGTGTGTGTATGGCAGAGGGTGTACCCAATACACAACAGGAACCCCTACTGTATTGTGTGTGTGTCACAGAGAGTCAGTGTACCCAATATGCAACAGGCAACCCCAGGGTTATTATGTGTCAGAGTGTGCCCAATACACAACAGGCATACACTCTGATACAGCAGTGTGCCACTTGAGCTCTGAGCAGAGCAGGTCAAATCACCACCCCACCACACCCCACAGCACAGCACAGCACAGCACATTACAGATACTAATAGGCTATAGCTAAGAGTAAGTAGTCCTCTTTACCCTTCCCCAGGACCAGAGTGAAATGGCGCTGTGACACGGTCCTTATATAGGATGCAGATCTCCCGAGAATTCGACAGTGGGATGATACCATTTTGCCGTGTTCAGGCTTGCGAGTACAGTAGCATTCAGATTACAAAAATCCGAACATGCTCATCTGTATTAAAAATCATTAGATAGGTGAAAGAAAGATGGGTTTTGAACATATCCACATGGATGCAAATGATTGTTTAGCCATTTGATTTGCACAGCGAGCACATTGATTCGCAAGGCAGGATTTTACCCTAGCGGGGTGGTGCCTGGCCGTTGGAATGTGTGGCCGTGCAATCAGGTCTGAATCAAGCCCTATAAACCCATATAACTATTAATAAAACAAGCCAATAGAGACACTTTTGGTACATGGAGACACTTTTGAAACACAATATGACACCCAGAGGGACAACCAAAGTGTTCACAGCCTTTGAGCTAACTAAAGATAGTAACTAATTCACAGAGTTATACATGATGATATTGTACTGTTCAAACGCACAAAGGAAATAAAATGTTTTAAAACACTGGAAAAATTCAAGTTAACCTTTGGTAAATTCAAAGGTGAAATAGATCTTGAGAAATCAATGAAAAAGTTCCAAAGGGACAAAAAAGATTTTATTTAGAATGCTGCTCAGTATGTGGAACAAGATGCAATAAGTGTTACTAAGCAAAGCTCCAACTCCTATCTGGGGCACTGTCGGGACTCGCGGCCCCCTGCCGCCACTGCAAGATCAGTGTGCTGTAGACCCGAACCAGGAACACACCTTCATAAATATATATATATATATATATATATATATATATATATATATATATATAGATATAGATGCTGCTTCCTTCTGGAGACACTACACTCCTATACCATGGATTGTTTTATTCCTGTTTGGAAGTGACACTTCCCTAAAAAGGCTGTCTTAAAGGTACACACTCCATTAAGTGGACAGCCCCTGGCAGTCCCAATCCCTGGCAATTCTGGAGCCTACTGTGGGTTTAAAAACGGTTTTCCCATATATTTTTGTGGACCAGTACTTATGTCAACATGTACTAACCTTGCCCTCTTATGTCAAAGATACTATGGACGTCCTGGTAAAATTACAAGACATCACAGTGAGACCGGGAGCCTTTTTAGCGACCTATGATGTAGAAAGCTTATATACCAGCATTGACTATAAAAAAGGAATCTCCGCAATCAAGTATTTTCTTGATATGGGAAGAGACCAAAAATTAAGCGCCTTCCTTTTGAAAATGCTGGAATTCATTTTGACAAAAAAAACTATTTTACTTGCAATGACAAGTACTACCTCCAGGTTAGAGGCACTGCTATGGGGACGGCTTGTGCCCCCACGTATGCAGGCCTCTACCTGGGGTGGTGGGAAAAGGAACTGTTTTTTTACTGAAAGCAACGAGCCATATACGGACCAGCAGTGGCGTAGCTAAGTTTTGGGTGCCCCCCCGCCATTAGGGGGGGTGCCCCCCTGCCGCCGCCCCGCCAAGCACCCCCGCCAAGCACCCCCCGCCACCCATGCAACCCCCCCCAATCCCCCGCAGCCTTACATATCGCGCTGGTCCCTGCGGCTCCGTTCTTCTGCTGAGGACCACCACAAAATGGCCGCCCCCATACAGCAGACAGAGAACTGTGTGCTATATGGGGGCGGCCATTTTGTGGTGGTCCTCAGCAGAAGAACGGAGCCACCGGGACCAGCGAGATAGGTAAGTCTGCGGGGGATTGGGGGGGGTGTAACTATAGCACCGCAGCCCCCGGCGCCCCCCACATGCACAGCGCCCCCCCACGGTGGCGGGGGCTGCGGTGCTATAGTTACGCCGCTGCGGACCAGATACTATTATACCTGAGATACATAGATATCCTGATCCTCTGGGACAGTGAACAAAAACACCTAGAACAATTCATCACCTCCTTGAACAAGAACGACCTGAACCTGAAGCTCACAGGCACAATGAGCCAACAACAGGTGAACTTCCTAGATCTCACGATTAGGATAGATAAGGAGGGTAAAATAACAACAGATATGTATCGCAAGGAGACGGCCACAAATAGCATTCTTCACTCAAGCAGCTCACATCTCCCTGCAACAATCAAGAGCATTCTAAAAGGAGAATTACTGAGGACAAAAATAAATTGTTCCCAACCAACAGATTTCCAAGTGAGAGAGCGACAACTTTGTGAGAGATTGTCCCAAAGGGGATACAGCAAGCGAATCTTAAAGAGAGACAAAAACACTGTCCATCAAGAGATTCATTACTAATCCCAAAAACTAAAATTCGGCAAGAGGAACCAATCAGATATATAGGCACATTCAACAACAGATGGCAGGAAATTAATACCATACTGCAAAAGCATTGGCACATCTTACATACAGATACCGACTTGCAAAAAGTATTATCCAATAGAATACAAATGAGTTGGAGGACAGATTAGTACAAAGTCACTTAACTGTAACTACTGTAGGAAGACATTATACAGTACACTGTACTGTATAAGACACTGTACAACAAAAAAGGCTCTTTCTGCTGCCGTTTGTGTAAAGCCTGCAGGTATATGACACCCAAAACCAATTATCTTGATAAATACCAAAAGAAATGGAATATAGACAGTTACATTGACTGTATAACTATTGGGGTAGTTTATTAACTAATATGCCCCTGTCAAAAGTTCTACATTGGTAAAACTAAACGGCAATTGAAAATGAGGATCTTAGAGCATGTCAGAAGCATTAAAAATGCGAGACAAGACAAAAGTCGTTTCAAATCACTGACTCCTGTCGCCAAGCATTTCCTACAATACCACAATGGTGATCCGACCGGATTACAGGCCTTTGGAATGAAACACATACAGATGGAACGGGTCTCTTCTTTGCAGGGGATGGCGATGGCGATGCCAGCCGCCATCCCCCGCCACCTGCCATCTGTATCTGCGAAAGGGGATGCGCGCACGAGATGCGCACGCGTCCCCTTTCGCACGGTTCCCCCGGGTCCCCGCCGGCTTGTCGGCGGTCACCCGGGGTCCCCACCGCCTCCCCGCACCCCCCTAACCTGTCCGCCTCCCTGAAGCGGAGATGGACAGGGTCCCGTCGCCCCGCCGCACGGCAACTGAGCAAGCGCGTCTCAGTCAGATGGAGAGCCGGGCTGCTGGCGGATCGCCAGTGGTGACGTTCTGGCGATTTGCCAGCAAGAGGGAGCCCGGCTCCATCTGTACGTCTAAACATCAGAGGCGGCGATGTGGACAAAGCCTTACTACAACATGAGACCAAAATGAACAGCCAATATCCAAATGGATTAAATGAAAATCATAGTTTCACCCCATTTCTGTAAATCAAGCCCTATTCTATTCAACATTATCCTACCACAGAATGACTTCAAAACTACAATTATGAACACATATTTTGTCATATTACAGTCACCCACATGTCATATCATTCACAGGAATTCGAATAAATCTTCCCCCTTCTCCTCTTGGTTTTTTTTACAACTAATATTATATACACCCCACACTCTTTACCCTCCCTTTTTTTCCTTTCACGTAAAGCACCAAATAATGTTATCAAATCATTTTCACTATTTACACCTATTGGGACCTAGTGTGGTATTATTTTCTTCCCAATATTCATCTTTCCTTGTCCATATCACCACTATGTCACAGCCTTAAGGTAATACACAATCAAAAATCTCACATACCATCATAACACCCAATCTAAAATAATCCATAATCTATACTTTCAACAAATGTTCACTAACAGTTCATCACTAATTTGTATCACATTCTACATAGTTCACCTAGAAGAACAAATGACCTTAAACATTATATAATATATATATTCCAATGGTATGATATAACATATGACATCATGACAAAACTCCAATATAGGAGAAACGAATATATAAATAAAACTTTCATAATTCAGGATCTTTTTAGATATTTATGATATCTCAAAATGTCATAATTAGTGATAGGATAAATAATAGAATAAATAATATGACAAAAACAGAGGACATACACCAGAATCAATTAATACTTAAGCGCAATCAAAATCCAAAAAGCTGGGTAGATATCCACCAAATAACAAATAATACAATTAAAACAGATTACATACATTAGAACCAATTAATACTTCAGCGCAATTAAAAACCAATAAACTGGGTAAATAACCACCAAATAAGAACCATAAAATCAATATATAAGATTCCATAACATCAGTATAAAACATAATAATCCAATGGATATTACAGAGTGCACAATACCTATACAGGTTCCTGATTGCTCCCCAAACATCAGTATCTCGCTGCAATGCATCTGGATATAGTAAAACTATCTAAACCAGCATTATCTGAAAGGAATACCCCATACAGGTTCATACAGGTTTATCTGCACTTCATAGTGCAGATAAATGAGTTTAATTATTCATTTATCTGCACTATGAGGTGCACCTCTCTCTTCTGTTTATTTTAGATATTTGTTTCAGCCTGACCCTGGATGCCCATCCATAAGAGAGGCTGCTGCATTTTTTCTAGAAGACTTCATCAGGGGTTTTCAGGATTGGCTACATAAATTATGAAAAAGGACAACTTCAAAAGGTACTTCAGGGCTTGATAGGAAATATTCTTGAATGGCGTACTAGCAAGTTCATATAAGGATGTAACATTTCTGTCAGTTCTCTTAGTCCTGGATTAATATACAGGGTGAGATTCTCTAAGCTTCAAAAGTGATAAAAAGGAGAGTGATAAACAGCCAGCCAATCAGCTCCTGCCTGACATTTCTCAAACACAGTCTGTGACATGGCAGGTAGGAGCTGATTGGCTGGCTGTTTATCACTCTCTATTTTATCACTTTTGAAGTTTAGAGAATCTGGCCCACAGTATATAAAAGAGGTTCACTAATCTTTGTTCACCAATGGTTGCACTATTTAAAGTCACCCAAAGTGTAGCATGATAAGTGAGGGCCCATAAGGATAGAGCAAGCTGCCATATACATAACGTGCCTATGTGTGGCTCAGCTTGAATGTTACCCAGATGCAAACAGTGGAGAGTGAAAAACAACCAACCAAACAATTAGCTCCTAATATGCTTATTCTGTCTTCTAAACTGGATAATGATACTTACTCTCTGATACACACTAAACAGTACTGAAAAGAAAACTGTGATAGATTTGCTAAAATAAACCTTTCATTATTAAGAACCAACTTACAACAGCTTTTAGAATATGATCTATTTTTTAATCACAGTGATTGTATATGCAACATTGTTACTGTATCAGCAGTGTATGCCATCAGGGGGTGCGCCAAATGCCTGAATAGCACTGATTTATTATTTTCTAGTGGCCTAAAGAAAAAGGCCAATTCAACAATCTGTCCATAAACATTAGCAACAGACACTAATAGTGTGTACACACGGTTAGATTTGGCTTCCGATGTTCCCGATATAGGGAACATCGGAAGCCATATCGCATGCGTATCGCATGCTTTTTTAGGGCTTTCGAGCCCGATGCGCTGCTGATGCGCGCTCCCGTGTGAGCGCATATTGGCAGCCAGATAGAGAGGGCAGGCAACACTGTATAGTGCAGATCTGCACTATATAGTGTAAATTGTGCCCCTCTAGCATGCCGTGAGATGCGAGTCCCGATGCGATCTGATCGCGTCGGGACTCACATCTCACGGCAGTATTTGCCGTGTGTACACACCATAAGGAAGATTTATATAATATAGGAGAGAGGAGTAGAGAAATTGCTTATAACAACAAATCAACTTTTAACTGTCATTTTATACCCGGGCTTGGGTAAATTGTACCCATTCTCCCTCCACCCTCTTTGGTCCCTGTTGTTACAAATGTAACAGTGATGTGCTGCTGTCAGTGAGGCAGTATCGTGCTGCTATCAGTGAGGTTGAGATGTGCTTCTGTCAGAAAGGCAGTAATGTAATGCTGTTAATAAGGCTGTGATATGCTGCTGTCATTGAGATCACCCTGAGATCCCCCATCTGGGAAGGGAGACTGTCATGCTGAGGGCTTGGGGGCGGACTTGAGCTCCTGCTGGACAGATGAACCACCTCTTACTTTACCACAGGATCCTCTTTGAGAGGAGATGCCTCCTCTGGAGTTACCACAAACCTGTTTTGTGGCTGAAAGGACCAAAAGGAGGGTCCTTGGAAGGCCCTACATGGAACCAGAGGTGCTACTGTGGGATGAAAGGAGACTTACCCCTCATAGCTTGTGAGATCCATTTGTCCAGCTCTGCCCCAAACAAAACCTCTCCCGTAAAGGGCAAAGCTTCTACTGCACGCTTGGATTCCACATCCGCCTGCCATTGGCGGTACCGTAATGCCCTGCGCGCTGAAATAGAGAGGGCTGAAATACGGGCTGCCACCATACAGATGTCAGCAGAGGCTTCCATTACATATAATGTGTTCAGCCCACTGGACAAGTGCATCAGTATCTAGGCTGTCTTGTAAATTGGATACAATATTGGAGTCCCAGACCCCCATAGCCTTGTTAACCCAGCAACCAACCTGGGCAGGTCATTGATGAACCCCTGTCACTGTAAAAATAGATTTTAAAGTAAGTTCTAACTTACGATCAGAGGCGTCCTTAAGGGAAGTAGCCCCGGCACCGGAAGCACTGTCTTCTTAGACAAACGAGTGACTGAAGGATCCACTATCAGTGGAGTTTCCACTTTCTTACTACCTTCCTCAGGAAGGGGATAAGTGGCAAAAAATGTCCCCGGTATTGAAATTACTCATCAGGGCAACTCCAAGCCTGTAATAAATGATCATCCAGTTCCTCAGATGACGGAAAAGTGAACGTCTATTTTGGCTTTTTACAAAACAGGGAGGGCCACACCAGAGCCACCACCCCCTCATTAACATTTAGGGCTATTTTGACCATCTCAATTAGGTCTTCCAACCTCTGTGTCTCATGGTAACAATACCTGTGGGTCATCCGTATCTGGAATAACATTCTCCCTCCTCCACATCAGGCATTTCATCTGAATCTGATTCATTAATATGAGGGAACTGCCCTTTTCTTTGTAAAAGGGGTTGCAGGGTTTTAGGGTCTTGGTCTGTAGCCTTTGATGCTGCTGGAGCCAAAACCTTGGTTAACCCCTCCACAGCTGTTGCTAAATTGACCTGCTGTGTTCTGGATGCTTCTCTATCCTTCTGTAAAGCAGAGAGCTCAGGTGAGACTTGGGACATTGGGGCAGATGTATTAAGCCTGGTGAAGAGATAAACTGGAGATAAAGTGGAAGGAGATAACACACCAGCCAATCAGATCCCAACTGTCATATTTCAAACACAGCTGATTGGCTGGTGCCTTATCTCTTCCATGTTATCTCCACTTTATCTCCAGTTTATCTCTTCTCCAGGCTTAATACATCTGCCCCAATATGTCTGTGAGCTGAGAAGCCCAGGTAGGAGTGTCCCCATGTGACTGTGACAGAGGAGGATTTGTAGTGCATTTATCACACAGCATTATCCCCTCAGCAGACTGTGTAAACTTAGTATTACACTTTTTGCAAGCTACCTTTTTGGTGCTTCCTCCCACCATAATGTGTCCCTCACAAGCAGATACACTTTTTAAATACAGTTACACTTTAAATACACACAAGTATAGATAGTAAGTGTGAAACACTGACAGGAGAGACAGTAGACATAAGGAGGGCTGGCACTGTCTCAACTGCGCTATTGTGTAAATTAGAGCTCTGGCCTAAATTTGTAGATTTGTAAATTTGGCCCAAACAAGTCTCACCTGGCTCGAAACCTCCACTGAGTTACTCATAGACCTTGTGTAGAGCTGTAGCAGGCCAGACACTGGTGAACAGGAGTTGACAAATAAACTGTGATCCCTGACACTTCCAGCAGCATGCAGAGGTGCCAAAAGAAATAAAATGGCCACCAGTGCCACCCTGTGAGGCCAGAGAGAAAGCCGGGACTGCTGGGAGCCTATCGCGCGATAAGCTCCTCCCTTCGGCTGCTCCCTCTCCATGGCACCAGAGTTTGTACAGAAACCCTCTGCTACCACCGCCTGTTAAATTCTGTCTGACCTGAAAGGAGCGGTCAGACTTTACTCACAACTGTCTTAGCTGGCCAGGTGGCGGTGTGGCTGGGGGAGGGTCGCGAAGCTGCCGCGTGTGGGGCGCTGATACCTTTACAGAGACTGAGGTCTCTTCAGCCGGGGACCAGGGCACAACAAATAGGCAGGTAGCGACAGCCTCCTGCCTGCCTGTCCTCAAGTGAAAAACTTGCAGCTTTTGACTAACCAATAACATTTGCCCAGGAGCAAAAGAAAAAAGAAGGTGGTGAAGCGCTTAGCTAAAAATTAACACAAATTAAAAAATTGGGTATCACATTAAAATATAAATTTCTTAATAAACCGTATATACTCACAACAATTATATGCACAAATAAAATTAATGCTTAAGGACAGAGGAATATTTTTGTGGTTCCTGCTTGTTCCTATTAATGCTTCCTTTTGGATTGATTAGACTTGGTCTCCCATTTTGTACTCCATATAGCTGGTACTGTGGGTGTCCATAAACCTACTGAAGTTTCAAGTTTTTTTCCTGAAGATGTTAATATCAGGTAATCCTGTAGATGTACAGGTGGGTCTCCAATGAATGAGCAGGTGGTGGTGTATTAGGATACAGAAAAGTTTTGGGGGATCCAAGATAGATGTTGGTGGGGGAGCTGGTTCAAGTGGTATGTTGAAAAGAAAGTCCAATGTCCAATGGCAGGCAAAGCTGACGCGTTTCGTTGTTGTCTAACAACTTTTTCAAAGGTCTGTCACTCTCAAGCTTGTCAGGGTTTAAATACCATATAGACGGGAAGTGCATCATATGACATGTGACATCATTAATTTACCCAAATGATCATATACAATAAAAACGGCAAAAATAGAAGGGTGCCATTGAAAAAGTCCTCACCAAGGATGAAACGCGTGTGGCTACACTACTCATGGTAATACCTGCTCTTTTTCAATATATGCTTCCTTATTCCAGTTGCTACTGGTAATTTTATCATTGCTAACTTTATTGTTACTCTATCTGTAAATAGTCACAATAAATTTACCTTGTAAATACACCAGCTCACCTCTTTCATTTGTATACGTGCACCCCCATAAGTCCCCTTCCACCCACTACACGGACACACTAAAATCTGGAACCGTGTCAACGCATCAGGATTGGGGAAGGCACACACCATCGACATCCACCGATACATCGGAATCTCACGGTAAGATACTATCACCGTTTCAACACACAACTTGCATACCCTGAACCGTTTTACGTTGTCTTCGGAGGTACATACACCAACCCCAGGATTGACGTGAAGGGATCTAGATACCTTAACACCATCACCCATCGGGGAGACAACAGGCATTGCCTCACCGCGGGACAGCTTGCAATCATCTAGTCAAAGATCGCCTTCCCGTCACTCTCATCTTCAACACCCAGCCAACAGTTATTGCTCCCAGTTTCAACACCAACACCCAGCCCACAGTTATTGCCCCCTGTTTCCACCAGCAGAACACCCAGCCCACAGTTTTAGCTCCCAGTATTTGACAATACACCGAACCAACCACAAAAAAACCCTGAGCGCCAGCACTCCACCCTTCTATTTTTGCCTTTGTACCTACAGGGGAACCGAGACTTTTCCCCAAGGAGTGCGGGCCGCTAGGGGTCTCCACCCTCCGAGCGCTGTGCAGTCCCCCTTGTTCTTTCTCCATATACAATAAAAAAAACTATAATAATTTTCTGCATTCAATATAGGGATATATATATATATATATACTATATATATATATATATATATATATGGTAAAAAAATGTAAGACCATGCGCTAAAATATAGTCCAAAGTCACCAGTAAATTAGGGACCCTTTGTCAAGGGAACTGGGCACCAAAGACCAGAATGGAAATGCAGCACTTTCTCTGTAGCAAAGCCTCTGGAACCCACAGAGGATGAAGATCTAGAAGAAAATGTAAAGAGAGAGGCGCTTCATGGTGCATTAAACGAGTAACAGTTAAATGAAAGAGAGAAACTCTCCAAGGTAAAAAGAGTCAAAGACTCGTACCATAAAACAAAGCACTGTGGACTGGATACCACACAATTTTACAAGTAAAATCAAAGCAAAACTGCTCACGATCATCCAGGCACGGGTGTCCACAAACAACCTGCAGAAAGCTGCACCGCTGGCTTGCTATACAACAATCAGGGATGTTTCGGACCGCCGGAGGCAGGAGCAGGATCAGCTGGAGAGGCACGACGTACGCCCTGATGCGTTTCGTCATAGGACTTCATCAGAGGGCGTGGCTACTACGTGTGCACATCCAGCCTATAACCACACCGGACCTGTCAATCATGACCGACCGGAGCTGGAGACTGCCCCAATTTCACAACACAAACTTAGCCAGCGTATCTAACTACATAGTAATGGTGTAGATTCGCCGCTAAACGGACAATCCACATATCGTGGTAAATCACCAGGTAATTATTGAGACATAAGGACTTAGTCTGAATGTCAGGGGGTGAACACCGCTAAACGCTGTTACCAGTAGAACCAGCATAAAAATCTGCGTAATTTATTAACTACCAGACTCCCGTGAATGAGTGAAACTGAGCAATCTTTCACAATAAAAATCAGCATATACATATCGATATCACACTCCACGACCTATATACAGCCATGTTAATGTATACAGATGACAAGTAGACTTAAAAAATTAAAAAACTATTAAATAAGAAACGCTGCGCTCGCCACACTATATAAAATCAACTCCACGCCGACGTGGATAGTGGGGGCATGAAAAGGTCAGACGACGCGTACCGCCGCCCCTCGGTTTGTCGTCAATAGTGGGGTGGCGTTAACAATGGGGGGGCATTAACCAGACTCTATAACTATATGCAATGATAATGTGGCCATATTGGCCCATTTCCCATTGTTCCCTTTGTAAAATCGCATTGATCGCGTTGATCGCATCGCGGGCCATTACAATGGCCCGCGACTGACGCGATCAACGTGATTTTAACTTTAAAAATCCTTTAACATTATTCTCTATGGGAAAATCGCGATTTTTTTCTTTTACCGGCAAATACGCTGGTTATTGACAGAAAATCGGGTTGATCGCATCGATCGCATGCCTTAAGTACCTTAAACTTAAGGCATGCGATCAACTTGACGGGCGCCGTGCTAGGAAACAAGTACTCACTTAATTTTTAGATGATCCTCACCCTCCACTAGTTGTGTCATCTGCTACTAGTTGCGAGTCTGGAGCAGTATATAAAAATGGATAGAGTGCCGAGGTGCCTGAGGATATAAAAAGAACCCACAATTGTAAGTATGAATGAGCAATTTACGGTACTTGTTTCCTAGCACTGCGCCACCGATTTTGATTGTATCCATCGGGTCGATCGCATCGCATGCCAACCAAATTGCATGCAATGCGATCGACGCGAACGACCCGATTTTTACATTGGAATCAATGTAAAATGGTCCCTGAGACCAGATTTGACATTGATTTCAATATAAAAAGCCCCAAAACCCCCCATTTTAATACCAAACCCCCCCTTATGCTTCAAATGCCCCCCCCCCATTGTACGCGTCCTCCGACCTTTTCATACCCCTACTATCCACATCAGCGTGGAGCTGATTCTATATAGTGCCCGAAGCGTGGCGAGCGCAGCGCGCCCGCGAGGGGACGCGGATACCTTCACAGGTATCCGCGTCCCCTCACGGGCTTCACAGGTATCCGCGTCCCCTCACGGGGCTCGCTGCGCTCGCCACGCTTAGGGCTCGCTGCACTCGCGGGCTCGCTGCGGTCGCCACGCTTTGGGTTGGCATCAATAGTGGGGTGGCGTTAACAATGGGGGGGGGCATTTGAAACATACTTTTTAACCATATTCAATGTGAAATGGGCCACATTGGCCCATTTCACATAATGGCCCGCGACCGACGCGATCAACCCAATTTTCACTTTAAAAATAATTTAACATTGTTCCCTATGGGAAAATCGGGTTGATCGCGTCAGTCGCATCGCGGCCCATTATTATTGGCCGCGATGGACGCAATCAACCCGGTTTTGTCTTTCACCGGCAAATTATCTGGTGATTGACACAAAATCGGGTCCATCGCATTGATTGTATGCCTTAAGTGCCTTAAACTTAAGGCATACAATCAACGAGATGGGCGCCGAGCCAGGAAACAAGTACCCAATTTACAAAACAATGGGACCAGGTGCTTCATGACTGCTCTATGAGACTCATGAACCTAATTGTAGAACAAAAGTTCAGAGATTTAGTCAGGTTGGAGAAATAACTTATATTAAAGGAAGCAGAAAGTGGAGGAACATAAGAATAGTGAGAATTTTAAAGCAAATTAGATAGTGTTAGTGAAAAATTAGAAAGAATAGAGGAGGAAGTTATACGCACCAAAGAAAAGAAACATAACAGGGACGAGTATGATTATGATGCAAAGAGAATCAAAAAGTGGAATGCAAAAGGTCTGGCTTGATTAGAAGTAGAGATAACTCCAGACAAAGGCAGTATAAAGAATGGAGAACCGTACCACAAGGATCGAAAAATTACCATTGAGTGCACACACCAAAAAGAGTGAATTTTGATACAGCCCACAGATATTCTACATTGAACAAACAGAAAGATGAACAGAAATCAGAAGGTTTTTTAACCACAACGGCCTCAGAAAATCCGCAAAGGAGGATACAGGTGGTGAGAGAAGTAGTAAACAGAGCATCACATTTAAAGTGAAGACTTGTAGAAAACGAGGAACAAGAGGGATAAGTTTAAGCAAGTACAAGAAAAGGAGAAACATAAAAAATTGATAGAATCAAAGGAATAGGAAATGGGGGATGGAGGCATGTACAACCTGTCAGATCATAAATTGACGGAGACAGAGATTACATTATTGAACAAGGGTATGTCTTTTGCTCCAAGCTCTAATATGAATCAATTTGAAATTTTTACAGACCTTAATCAATTTGTAAGAAATTTCACGAAAAAGGAAAATTTGAATATCCAAACAGAATCGGTTAGATCGAAGTCTGGATTGAAACAGGTCTGGAAATGTTATCCTCTGAAGTCCAGAAGTACAAACATAGATCTGTTTTATGAGTTAGTGAAGAAGGACCTGGAAGGAATTGATGTAAAGAAACGGAAACCGGCGAATAATCTAACACATTTTGAAAAACAATCTTTGAATGCCTTAAAAAAAAAAAAAAGAACTAGTACTGAAATGTGCAGACAAAGGGCAGACTAATGAATAGCCAAGAGTACGAACAGGAAACCCTGAGACTGTTGGGAGACACAAAGTCATATCTACAACTACCAAAGGATCCAACAGCAGAGTTTCTGGAGGACCTGAGATTCATCCTAGTACAAGCCCTTTACCAGAGAATAATTGAACAGGAAAAATACCTGTTTTTGATAAAGAACTCTCCAGTAATCCTGGTGTTCTATTTTCTCCCGAAAATCCATAAGAGGTTAATGAATCCCCCGGGACGACCAATCATCTCAGAGATAGATTCCTTATCATCAAGTCTTTCTAAGTATGCGGAGGTATTTATTAAGATATATATATCAACTTTAACATCCTACATTACAGATACCACAGCGATCCTGCAGACTCTGGAAGGATTAACATGGAAAGAGAACTATCTATGGGTAACAGTGGATATCCAATCACTATACTGTATACATCCATAGACCATGAAAAAGGAATTTAATCCTGAATGGAGTTTTTGAATGCAGATCAAGATGTAAAGGCTATCTTAAAAGAGTTTATTTACATCTTAATGAGGTTTATTTTAATTAGAGATGTGCAGGTTCTGATTTACTCTGATTTCAAAGCAGGATCTTATTGGCTATCCCAAATCACATGACAGTTGTTGACAGTTGATAGCCAATAAGATCCTGCTTTGAAATCAGAGTAAATCAGAGTAAATCAGAGCCTGCACATCTCTAATTTTAATCCATAATTATTTTAACATCCTTGAGCTGTTCTTTTTGCAAACATGTGGAACAACAATGGGGATGATGTTTTCATCCAGCTTTGCGAATTTGCATGGGGGGAGCTGGGAGTAAAATAATATTTAATACAACGATCCTTTTTGGACCGGATAGTACTGTTTAAGAGATGTATCGATGATATCTTGATCATTTGGAATGGAACATGAGAAGATTTCGAGCTGTTCCTCAAAGCACTAGAGGACAATGATTACAACTTATCTTTCACATACAAAATAAGTAAGAAAGAAGTGGAATACCTGGACCTAATTTTGAAAAGTGAAGGAGAAAAAATTGTTACAAAAAATGTAGTGAAAACGGTAGATGCTAACTCCTACGTTCATTTCAGGAGCAACCACAAGAAATAGTGGAAAACAAATACCCCACTCTCACAGTTTTCATGAATAAAAATAAATTGCACGGAAACATCAGATTGTGATAGACAAGTGGAAATCTATAGAAAGAGATTTGTGGAAAGGGAATACCCAAAGGATGTTTTAAAAGCCATAGAAAGAACAAAGAGTATGGTTAGAAAAGACTGTTTGAGATATAAGATGTAGAGTAGAAGAGAAGATCGGATTAATTTTATTACACATTCAACTCCTAGGAACAGAATATCAGAAAGATCTTAGTGAAACACTGGGACATTTTACATACAGACCCCGTTTTAAATAAAATCCTTCCAACGAGGACAGATGTAGTTTTTTAAAAAGCCAAAAATCTTAAAGACACTCTGGCACCCAGTATGCTTTTAAAAAAAGAAAACAAAAACAATCAACCCCTGGGACCAAGCAAAGGGGTTTTACAAATGTAATAAGTGCAATATCTGCAGATTTACACATTCTGTTTTTAGAAATTTTAGTAATTTTGATGGATCAAAAACATAAAAACTCAAGAGTTTGGTCAACTGCAATACATGCTGGGTATTTTATATGCTTGAGTGTACATGTGGCCTCAAGTATATTGGTAAAACCAAATGCCACTTGAAAATAAGAATTCAAGAAAATGTAAGGGGAATTAAAAATAAAATGGAAGGTCATACAGTACCTAGGGATTACAAACAATATCATAACAATAGTATAGAAGATTTTAAATTTAAAGTTTTGGAGCACGTGACATTGGGTCCCAGAGGGGGAGATAGGGATAACCTGTTATCTAGACGTGAAATGTTCTGGATACATGAATTGGGTACCCTGACACCCAATTGGCTGAATGATAATTATGAGTTAGCTCCTTTTGTATAGTAATTTTTAAATGATGGTTACTTTTAATGTCCAACTGCTGCTATTAGGAATTTGCACATCTGTTTCTATCCATGTCTTTTGGTATTGCCTTTTTATATGTATATATATATAATGATTACGTTTTTATATTTACTGTACCTGTATCTGTTGTTAAACTATTGTCTGTTTCACCAACGATTGTTTAATCATAATTCTAAATGTCTGAATATGGGGCTGTTAGAGCAGAGAAGCACCTGTTGGGCTGGCACTGTGACCGATAAACCCACCAGTGCGACGGATCCTCTGTCCAGTTTCCAAGCATAGAGATGATTTATTAGGGATGCAAATGTAAGTTGTTGAAGGTCGGGGTCCTTGTCACCATAGCAACCAGTGAAGAGTGTGTTCCATATAGACAGGAAACAGGAAACCCAGAAGTTAAGTACGGACTCTGCTAACCGAGATTTCATTCAGAGATAGACCAAACAACCGGAACTGGAAGTCCCATGCATTCCAAGGTAACTTCCGGAAATTACGTTTTGTGTTCCAAACCTCCTGGAACCGGAAGTGAGTAGCCATGATGGCAGGAAACTCACTTCTGAAATTGGTAGATTGGCACTACTATAAATAGTGAGTCCTGAACTAGATCTGATGCGCTCATAATACAGTGGTTGGATACCACTGTTAATAGTGCTCCTTCAATTTTTTGGGGTGCTGTTATAACCTGTGGTGGAGGGATCCACTGTGAATTACTTTTTTACTGCACTAGAAGGCGCCCATCTCACCCTTTTCCATATATATATATATATATATATATATATATATATATATATATATATATATATATATATATATATATACCAGATCCCATTATTTATTAAATATGCAATTTTTCCTCTACTGAGAGAAACGACATCTTTACACCAAATATTCACAAGTAATTTTAAGCATATATTTGTAAGTCCATATTTGAGCAAATCTTAAAACACATGGCAACATATTGCATTAGGAAAAATAGCTGTAGGTCACTTATGGCCATCACCATAGTACCCGTGGAGCTCCACGCTGGTCCCATAACCAATCTGCTAGACAGCCTGTTTCGGTGGATAACCACCTTTTTCAAGAGCACCTTTTTACATGAAATCTGACTTCTATTTATCAAATGAGTTGCAAAATGAATAGAGCATTGGTAAGGATAGAAAAAAATATTTTAATTTAAATAATAATTTTGTCCTTCAAACTTTGCTTTCATTAACCCCTTCCCGACATTTGACGTACATTTACGTCATGGTCGGGAAGTACTTCCCGACACATGGCGTAAATGTACGTCATGGCTTGTAACTGTCACCGCGTCTATAGACGCGGTGACAGTTTCAACATGTCTGCTGTCCCTGACAGCAGACATGTCCCTGCATGCCCAGAGGGGGCTGCGATGCCGCCCCCCCCGTCGGCGATCGCTGTGATTGGCTGTTCAGTGTGAACAGCCAATTACAGCGTTTTCTGTGTCACCGGCGAATAACGTTCGCCGGTGACACGCGATCGGAGGTGATTGGTGCTGTAAAGTACAGCACCAATCACCGCGGGGTGTAAGGGTGACACTGGTGTCACCCCACCTCACCCCGCCCGCCCCCAAAGGCCGTGATTGGTTCGTCGGACCGACGGACCAATCACAGCCAAGGAGGGAGATTTAAACTAACGGTGACTGCACTGCAGACGCCATTCCGGTCTGGAATTGCGTGCAGTGCGGTCACCGTGCCTAGCTGCCGCAGTATACTGACCTGAACTGAGCAAAATACTTACCTGATCACTGCTTCATTACTGCTTGTAGTGTGCTGGATGCTTCCTGGATCCTGTTACTACTTGTGACTTCCTGTGAACTTGTGCTGCTGCAGTGTAATAGCGTTAGATAGAGAGAGATAGATAGAGAGAGATAGAGAGAGATAGTGTCAGAGAGTGCTATATTTTGTGCTGCTGCAGTGTGATATAGTTATAGATAGAGAGATAGAGAGAGAGAGATAGAGAGAGATAGAGAGATAGTGACAGATTGTGCTATATATTTTTTATATAACTGACTGCTGCCCCCCCTTTTGTGCTGATCAGTATAAATTAACTGATCAGCAACTTTTTGGGGGCGCAGGGTTTTTTTTATATATATATATACCTGTCAGTGCTGCTGCTGCAGTGTTATAGAGTGATAGATAGTGAGAGATAGAGAGATAGAGAGATAGAGAGAGATAGTGACAGAGAGTGATAGAGACTGCTATATTTTGTGTCTGCTGCCCCCATTTTGTGCACCCCCAGCAACTTTTTGGGGGTGCAGGGGTTATTTTTCATATATATAACTGTCAGTGCTGCTGCTGCAGTGTCATAGAGTGATAGATAGTGAGAGATAGAGAGATAGAGAGAGATAGTGACAGAGAGTGATAGAGAGTGCTAAATTTTGTGTCTGCTGCCCCCGCCTTTTGTGCTGATCACTATATCTGAGGTGATCAGCAACTTTTTGGGGGTGCAGAGGTTTTTTTTTTTATATATATACCTGCCAGTTGCTGCCAGTTGCACTGTCAGTTGCACCAAAGGTTGTGCACCTGCTGCCCCTCACTGGTAATCAGTGTCGCATCACTGATCACCTTTTTTTTTTTTGAGGCTGCTGTGGGGTCTTTTTTTAATTTTTTTTTTACACACACTGTGATTTTGTGGGTGTCCTGTGGCCACTGTGCGCTGATCAGTGACGTACATCACTGATCAGCTTTTTCGGCACAGGGTTGATCTTTTTTTTTTTTTTTGATCAAATTCCTGTTGCCTTTGAGCGCTGTTCAGTGACGGACGTAACTGACCAACATCTGTGCTCAATTTTTGGCGCAGGACCTTTTTTTTTTTTTTTTAACCCCTTCAATTTTTTTTTTTTTAACCCCTTCAATTTTTTTTTTTTTTAACCCCTTCAATTTTTTTTTTTTTGTATAAAGTATTTTTTTTTTTCTGCACTACATACACACTACACACTACATACCCCCCGGGTTGAAATAAAGTTTGTACCCCCCCCTACACTATACACGTGTTGAAACATTTCACTACCAGTAACACAAAAATAAAAATGGCATCCCAAATGTCATCCCAAATGTCATCCCAGTCATCCAGAAGAATGTATTCAGCGGAGGAGGCATATGCCATGCTTGCCTCTGACTCTGACACAGCCAGTGATGCAAGCGGGGAATTTGAAGGCTTCGTCTTAAGCTCCTCTTCCTCCTCTAGTGATGAGGGACCCCCTCAAAGACGCCCCCGTAGAGCAGCTGAGACCCCCCCCAATAATTGATCTCGTATGGACCCCACCACCAGACAATTTTGAGCCCCAGGTTCCTGAGTTTTTGGCCATGCCAGGAATCCAATTTGATTCCACAGGTCTCAGAGAAATTGACTTTTTCAAATTATTTTTCTCTGATGATTTTATAAATTTAATGGTGGACCAAACTAATTTATATGCCCAGCAGTTTATTGCTCAAAACCCCACGTCATCATTTGCTAGGTGGACCCCTGTAGATGCAGTAGAGATGATGACGTTTTGGGGTCTGGTGTTTCATATGGGCATAGTAAAAAAGCCAGAAATTAGGCAATATTGGAGTACAGATGTTCTGTACAGCACCCCATTTTACCGTATGGCCATGCCCCGGGCTCGATTTGAGACGATCCTTAAATTTTTGCATTACAACGATAATGCACAGTGCCCACCCAGAGATGATCCCACCTTTGACCGGCTATTCAAAGTCAGGCCGGTCATTGATCATTTCAGTGCCAAATTTGAAGAGATGTACATCCCAGATAAATTCATTTGCATAGACGAGTCCCTTATACATTTTAAAGGAAGGGTTAAATTCCGCCAGTACCTTCCCAGTAAGAGGGCAAGGTATGGCATAAAAATGTATAAGCTGTGTGAAAGCACCTCAGGGTACACCCACAGGTTTAGGGTATATGAAGGGAAGGATTCAAGAATTGAACCGCCAGAATGCCCCCCCTCCCTCGTAGGTGTTAGTGGAAAAATTGTCTGGGATTTAGTGCACCCCTTCCTGGATAAAGGTTATCACCTCTATGTGGATAACTTTTACACCAGCATCCCCCTGTTTAAGGCCCTTGGTTCAAGAGGTACAGCAGCTTGCGGTACTGTGCGCAAGAACCAAAGAGGCCTCCCAAAAACGCACATTGCCCAAGTAATGAGAAGGGGTGAAAGCAGGGGAATATGCACCGAAAATATGTTGTTGGTCAAATATAAGGACAAGAGGGATGTCCTTATACTGACAACAATTCACGGAGACAGTACCACCTCCGTCCCTGTACGAGGTACCAGTACCCACACCTCAAAACCTAATTGTATCCTGGATTACAATAGGTACATGGGCGGAGTGGATCTTTCAGATCAGGTACTGAAGCCGTACAGTGCCCTGCGGAAAACAAAAATCTGGTACAAGAAGCTGGCCGTGTATATCATCCAGATGGCACTGTATAACGCTTACGTGCTATTCCGTTCTACCGGCCAGAGGGGGACATTTATGCACTTTCAAGAGGAAGTCATAAAGGGCCTAGTATTTGGGAACCAGCAGGCAGAGGGCCCCAGTACTTCTAGTACTGGCCCCCGTATTGTACCAGGGCAGCATTTTCCTGATGAAATCCCCTCCACTGGAAAAAAGGGCAGGACACAAAAAAGGTGCAAAGTTTGCTATAAAAAGGGAATAAGAAAGCAAACTATTTTCCAGTGTGACACTTGCCCCGACAAACCCGGCCTATGTATAAAGGAGTGTTTTAAAATATACCACACATCTATGGATTTTTAGGTTCATCATTTCACCGTGCTTCGGGGGTCTTGCTAATGCCACATAGCACCCACCATTCATTCCACCAGAATCTGAGCCGCAAAATCCAAAAATCACTCCTTCCCTTCTGAGTCCTGCCATGCACCCAACTGGTATTTTTTGGTCACATGTGAGGCATTGCCGTACTCGGGAGAAATTGGGGCACAGATTTCGGGGTGCTTTTTCTCCTTCATACCTTCTGAAAATGAAAAATTTTGAGCCAGAACTGCATTTTTGTGTAAAAAAATGTAATTTTTCATTTTCACTGCCCAGTTGTATCAAAATTGGTGAAACCCCTGGGGGTTTGAAATGTACACTATACCCCTAGATGAATTCCCTGAGGGGTGTAGTTTGCAAAATGGGGTCACTTGTGGGGGGGTTCCACTGTATTGGTGCTTTGGGGGTCTTGCTAATGCGACATAGCACCCACCAACATTCCACCAGAATTTGTGCTGCAAAATCCAAATATCACTCCTTCCCTTCTGAGTCCTGCCACTTTTTGGTCACACATGAGGCATTGCCGTACTCGGGAGAAATTGGGGCACAGATTTTGGGGTGCTTTTTCTCCTTCATACCTTCTGAAAATGAAAAATTTTGAGCCAGAACTGCATTTTTGTGTAAAAAAATGTAATTTTTCATTTTCACTGCCCAGTTGTATCAAAATTGGTGAAACCCCTGGGGGTTTGAAATGTACACTATACCCCTAGATGAATTCCCTGAGGGGTGTAGTTTGCAAAATGGGGTCACTTGTGGGGGGGTTCCACTGTATTGGTGCTTGGGGGGTCTTGCTAATGCAACATAGCACCCACCAACATTCCACCAGAATCTGAGCTGCAAAATCCAAAAATCACTCCTTCCTTTCTGAGTCCTGCCATGCACCCAAATGGTATTTTTTGGTCACATGTGAGGCATTGCCGTACTCGGGAGAAATTGGGGCACAGATTTTGGGGTGCTTTGTCTCCTTCATTCCTTGTGAAAATGAAAAATTTTGAGCCAGAACTGCATTTTTGTGTAAAAAATGTAATTTTGCATTTGCACAGCCCAGTTGTATCAAAATTGGTGAAACCCCTGGGGGTTTGAAATGTACACTATACCCCTAGATGAATTCCCTGAGGGGTGTAGTTTGCAAAATGGGGTCACTTGTGGGGGGGTTCCACTGTATTGGTGCTTGGGGGGTCTTGCTAATGCGACATAGCACCCACCAAAATTCCACCAGAATCTGAGCTGCAATATCCAAAAATCACTCCTTCCCTTCTGAGTCCTGCCATGCACCCAAATGGTATTTTTTGGTCACATATGAGGCATTGCCATACTCGGGAGAAATTGGGGCACATATTTTGGGGTGCTTTTTCTCCTTCATACCTTATGAAAATGAAAAATTTTGAGCCAGAACTGCATTTTTGTGTAAAAAAAATGTAATTTTTCATTTTCACTGCCCAGTTGTATCAAAATTGGTGAAACCCCTGGGGGTTTGAAATGTACACTATACCCCTAGATGAATTCCCTGAGGGGTGTAGTTTGCAAAATGGGGTCACTTGTGGGGGGGTTCCACTGTATTGGTGCTTTGGGGGTCTTGCTAATGCGACATAGCACCCACCAACATTCCACCACCAAAAATCACTCCTTCCCTTCTGAGTCCTGCCATGCACCCAACTGGTATTTTTTGGTCACATATGAGGCATTGCCATACTCGGGAGAAATTGGGGCACAGATTTTATGGTGCTTTTTCTCCTTCATACCTTCTGAAAATGAAAAATTTTGAGCCAGAACTGCATTTTTGTGTAAAAAAATGTAATTTTTCATTTTCACTGCCCAGTTGTATCAAAATTGGTGAAACCCCTGGGGGTTTGAAATGTACACTATACCCCTAGATGAATTCCCTGAGGGGTGTAGTTTGCAAAATGGGGTCACTTGTGGGGGGGTTCCACTGTATTGGTGCTTGGGGGGTCTTGCTAATGCAACATAGCACCCACCAACATTCCACCAGAATCTGAGCTGCTAAATCCAAAAATCACTCCTTCCTTTCTGAGTCCTGCCATGCACCCAAATGGTATTTTTTGGTCACATGTGAGGCATTGCCGTACTCGGGAGAAATTGGGGCACAGATTTTGGGGTGCTTTGTCTCCTTCATTCCTTGTGAAAATGAAAAATTTTGAGCCAGAACTGCATTTTTGTGTAAAAAATGTAATTTTGCATTTGCACAGCCCAGTTGTATCAAAATTGGTGAAACCCCTGGGGGTTTGAAATGTACACTATACCCCTAGATGAATTCCCTGAGGGGTGTAGTTTGCAAAATGGGGTCACTTGTGGGGGGGTTCCACTGTATTGGTGCTTGGGGGGTCTTGCTAATGCGACATAGCACCCACCAAAATTCCACCAGAATCTGAGCTGCAAAATCCAAAAATCACTCCTTCCCTTCTGAGTCCTGCCATGCGCCCAAATGGTATTTTTTGGTCACATGTGAGGCATTGCCGTACTCGGGAGAAATTGGGGCACAGATTTTGGGGTGCTTTTTCTCCTTCATACCTTCTGAAAATGAAAAATTTTGAGCCAGAACTGCATTTTTGTGTAAAAAAATGTAATTTTTCATTTTCACTGCCCAGTTGTATCAAAATTGGTGAAACCCCTGGGGGTTTGAAATGTACACTATACCCCTAGATGAATTCCCTGAGGGGTGTAGTTTGCAAAATGGGGTCACTTGTGGGGGGGGTTCCACTGTATTGGTGCTTTGGGGGTCTTGCTAATGCGACATAGCACCCACCAACATTCCACCACCAAAAATCACTCCTTCCCTTCTGAGTCCTGCCATGCACCCAACTGGTATTTTTTGGTCACATATGAGGCATTGCCATACTCGGGAGAAATTGGGGCACAGATTTTGGGGTGCTTTTTCTCCTTCATACCTTCTGAAAATGAAAAATTTTGAGCCAGAACTGCATTTTTGTGTAAAAAAATGTAATTTTTCATTTTCACTGCCCAGTTGTATCAAAATTGGTGAAACCCCTGGGGGTTTGAAATGTACACTATACCCCTAGATGAATTCCCTGAGGGGTGTAGTTTGCAAAATGGGGTCACTTGTGGGGGGGTTCCACTGTATTGGTGCTTGGGGGGTCTTGCTAATGCAACATAGCACCCACCAACATTCCACCAGAATCTGAGCTGCTAAATCCAAAAATCACTCCTTCCTTTCTGAGTCCTGCCATGCACCCAAATGGTATTTTTTGGTCACATGTGAGGCATTGCCGTACTCGGGAGAAATTGGGGCACAGATTTTGGGGTGCTTTGTCTCCTTCATTCCTTGTGAAAATGAAAAATTTTGAGCCAGAACTGCATTTTTGTGTAAAAAATGTAATTTTGCATTTGCACAGCCCAGTTGTATCAAAATTGGTGAAACCCCTGGGGGTTTGAAATGTACACTATACCCCTAGATGAATTCCCTGAGGGGTGTAGTTTGCAAAATGGGGTCACTTGTGGGGGGGTTCCACTGTATTGGTGCTTGGGGGGTCTTGCTAATGCGACATAGCACCCACCAAAATTCCACCAGAATCTGAGCTGCAAAATCCAAAAATCACTCCTTCCCTTCTGAGTCCTGCCATGCGCCCAAATGGTATTTTTTGGTCACATGTGAGGCATTGCCGTACTCGGGAGAAATTGGGGCACAGATTTTGGGGTGCTTTTTCTCCTTCATACCTTCTGAAAATGAAAAATTTTGAGCCAGAACTGCATTTTTGTGTAAAAAAATGTAATTTTTCATTTTCACTGCCCAGTTGTATCAAAATTGGTGAAACCCCTGGGGGTTTGAAATGTACACTATACCCCTAGATGAATTCCCTGAGGGGTGTAGTTTGCAAAATGGGGTCACTTGTGGGGGGGTTCCACTGTATTGGTGCTTTGGGGGTCTTGCTAATGCGACATAGCACCCACCAACATTCCACCACCAAAAATCACTCCTTCCCTTCTGAGTCCTGCCATGCACCCAACTGGTATTTTTTGGTCACATATGAGGCATTGCCATACTCGGGAGAAATTGGGGCACAGATTTTGGGGTGATTTTTCTCCTTCATACCTTATGAAAATGAAAAATATTGAGCCAGAACTGCATTTTTGTGTAAAAAAATGTAATTTTTCATTTTCACTGCCCAGTTGTATCAAAATTGGTGAAACCCCTGGGGGTTTGAAATGTACACTATACCCCTAGATGAATTCCCTGAGGGGTGTAGTTTGCAAAATGGGGTCACTTGTGGGGGGGTTCCACTGTATTGGTGCTTGGGGGGTCTTGCTAATGCAACATAGCACCCACCAACATTCCACCAGAATCTGAGCTGCAAAATCCAAAAATCACTCCTTCCTTTCTGAGTCCTGCCATGCACCCAAATGGTATTTTTTGGTCACATGTGAGGCATTGCCGTACTCGGGAGAAATTGGGGCACAGATTTTGGGGTGCTTTTTCTCCTTCATACCTTCTGAAAATGAAAAATTTTGAGCCAGAACTGCATTTTTGTGTAAAAAATTTAATTTTTCATTTTCACTGCCCAGTTATACCACAATTGGTGAAACCCCTGGGGGTTTGAAATGTACACTATACCCCTAGATGAATTCCCTGAGGGGTGTAGTTTGCAAAATGGGGTCACTTGTTGGGGGTTTCCTAAATTTTAGCATCTTATGGTGCCTAGAAACCTACATGGTGCCTAAAAAATAATCTCATAAAAAGGAGGCTCCAAAATCAAGTAGGTGCTCCTTCTATTATGAAGCCTGTGGTTTGGTCAACGTGCACACTAGGGCCACATATAGGATATTTATGAAAACAAAAGAATTGGGGGAATCAATTTTTAGTCACATTTCTCTAGTAAAATGTACTGTGTTCCTTAGAAAAATGTATTAAAATTGCAAATCTGCAAAAAAAATGAAATTTTGAAATTTCACCTACACTTTGTTTTAATTCCTGTGAAACACCTAAAGGGTTAACAAACTTATAAAATGCTGTTTTGAATACTGTGAGGGGTGCAGTTTTTGAAATGGTATCATTTATGGGGGTGTCTCACATACAAGTCCCTCAAAGTCACATCAGAACTGAACTGGTCCCTAAAAAAATCAGTGTTTGAAATTTTCTTGAAAATTTGAGAATTTGCTATTCATATTGTAAGCCTCCTAGTGTCCAAAAAAATTAAAAGGAAGTTGAAATAATGATGGAAACATAAAGTAGACATATGGTCTATGTTAGTTATTAACTATTTTGAGTGGTATGATTATTTGTCTCACAAGCAGAAAATTTAACATTTTGCAAATTGCAAAATTTTCCATTTTTTCACGACATTTTGGTATTTTTCACAAAAAAAACACAGACTGTATCGACCCAAATTTACCACTAATTTGAAGTACAATGTGTCACGAAAAAACAATCTCAAAATCACTGGGATAAGTAAAAGCAAAAAAAAGTTATCCCCACTTAAGTGATACATGTCAGATTTGAAAAAAAGGGCTCTGTCAGGAACGCAAAAACTGGCTCTGTCAGGAAGGGGTTAAATAATGTTTCTTTTGCAGCAATTATGGCATTGCAGACCTTTGGTTTTCAATTTGTTGAGGTAATCTGAAAAAAATTCACTCCATGCTTCCTGAAGCACCTCCCACAAGTTCGATTGGCTTGATGGACACTTCTTACATACCATACAGCAGTGGTTCCCAAACTGTGTGCCGTGGCACCCTGGGGTGCCACGGAACACCTGCAGGGGTGCCCTGGCTTGGTGGTCTGGGACCAATTCAAAATTATTTATGGTCAATGTAATAGGCAAAACCAGTGCTGGTGGCTTCCAATCATAAAATATGTGGACAAACAGAAGCAAATTCTGTCACGCACCAAAAAACTGACCCTAAAGATAACATATTAACACAATTTACTTAATTTAATAATGTTTTCTAAATTATGCCATAACATTTTTTTGGCCTAGGGGTGCCACGACAACATTTCTGATACTATAGGGAGCCGTGATTCAAAAAGTTTGGGAACCACTGCCATACAGTCAAGCTGCTCCCACCATAGCTCAATGGGGTTGAGATCTGGTGACTGCAGTGGCCACTCCATTACAGACAGAATACTAGCTGCCTGCTTCTTCCATAAATAGTTCTTGCATAATTTGGAGGTGTGCTTAGGGTCATTGTCCTGTAGGAGGAATAAATTAACTCCAATCAAGCACTGTCCTCAAAGTATGGCATGGCGTTGCAAAATGGAGTTATAGCCTTCTGTTTTCAAAATCCATTTGACCTTGTACAAATATCCCACTTTACCAGCACCAAAGCAGCCCAAGACCTTCATTACCTCCACCATGCTTACCAGATGGCGTCAGGCAATCTTCCAGCATCTTTCAAGTCCACGCCGATGTGGATAGTGGGAGTATGAAAAGGTCGGGAGGACGCGTTCCACCTCCCTCGCGGGGCTCGCTGCACTTGCGATGCTCCGGAGTGGCGTGGATAGTGGGGGGTGCCTAAAACTCATTGCATGTCATAGAAGTGTATAATAAAGTTAATGGCATCGCACCCTATAAAATCGCATGCAATTGCATGAGATTTTGCGCGAGGTGCGATTGCATGCAATGCGATCTGCCCGCGACAAGAGAGCAGTGAATAAATTACATAGGAAAATTGCATCTCATCCCATCGGACGGCTCTAAAACCTTTTCTTTATTGAAACACAGAGAGAGAACACATATATATTTCAGAACTCAGCCGCAGATGCAATATCGACCACTTTCATTTAAATGATTTAAACTCTCAGGGGAGGAGAGTTGCCCCCTTGGGAGCAGGAGCCCAGCGCCAGATGTCTCCATTGCCTCCCAGAGTTCCGCCTCTGCTTGATTGCATAGAATACAAATCTGGGAAATAGCACCCTCTATAGTTATACCCATTCATTCAGAACATTTCCATATTAAAAAAAGGAACAGTAGTGCTCTCTCATAACGTACATATATACTTTATGCTGTTCTGAGACATATTAACTTACTTATAAGAACAAACCCAAACAGTCAGAAACATATAATGTACAGGTTATGCACTTCACAGTGATAGAGCTATGATGCTATTACAATATACCCTTAGGTAGGAACCATATACACAAGAATGTACATGTACAAACATCAGGGTGCAGGTCATTGGTTACAGGTAATGGCCCTGATTCGGGTTCACCTACAAAAGCAAATTATCTCTTTAATGGACAAAACCATGTGCACTGCAGGTGGCAGATGTAACATGTGCAGAGATAGTTAGATTTGGGTGGGGTTTGTACTTCAAACTGATATCTATATTGCAGTGTAAAAATAAAGCAGCCAGTATTTACCCTGCAAATAAACAAAATAATACCCAAATCTAACTCTCTGTGCAGCCCCACCTGCAGTGCACATGGTTTTGTCCATTCGAGAGAGAATTTGCTTTTGCGAGTGAACCAGAATCAGGCCCAATGTGTGAGTAAATCAGCAGTAATTCTGCATACATCATAGACCATATATCAGAACAGTAATGCACTAATGAATAAAAAGTGGATATGCTATAATGCAGACCATTGGTCACACATACAAAATATTCATCATGTGTCAGAACCATTGGACTGGTAACCATCAGGAACCGTGGGTAACAGATTTGTGATTAAATAATTATTTTACTACACAAGGGCACGGATTCCTATACAGTACAGTGTCAAATAATTATACAATGAAGTTGAACTGATACTTGTCACTCCGCAAGATGAAGGTTAATATAAAGATATACTGTTCGCCATTTGTTTATTCATTAGTATTAACTTGTCTGCTCACGTCTAGACTGTCAGCTGGATCTGGGACACATGACTTCCCATTGGATACTGGAAGTGAACACCATGGATGAGCATGAAAAGGTAGACAGCAGCGGGTGAGCTCTAATGTATGAGTATTAATGTTTGTTAGTATCATTTTGTTATTTATGTGCCCTGAAACTCGATATTAAACACCACTGAGTTTTACACTTAAAAGTCCTGGAGTGCCGCCGCTTTAGTATGGTACATGAGGGGCTTAGTGATACCTCTAGAAAGGCACCCAGGCTGATAAGTTGATCAGACGGATGAGTGCTGGACCTTTTGGTTTATACAAAGGTCAATCCGAATAACACAAGCACTGTCAGACACCTTTTTATTTTGTGCCTTTATTAGATTGAGGAAGAAAAGGGACTTGAAACTTGGTAGTGACCCACCAGATGAGATCTCCTGGTCGCGATTGGTGGGCCCATATTTTCGGCCACCTTAAATTTACTGTTATTCTGCAGAGTTTATTATAGTTATTCTGATTAGCAGTGTCTATTATGGTTGGACATTTTGTGTTTAGAGTTAGTGTGTGCAATCCAACCCCCCCTCCCCCATTCAACAAAGAAGTCAGTAGATGCGACCTCATTATGGAGCTCAACTAAATCCCATGATCTTTTACTACTTTAATAGTTGTCTGTGACAGCAGTAGAATATTGACCTACTACAAGCTGTTTTTGTTTGAGTGGTTTGCAGAATTTCAGCATGGAAGACAGTCCCTGTAACACAATCTGTCCGCCATCTCAGAGGACAAATTACTGGCATGCAGGCCATTGTTGAGGTGGATTTCAGGGTGACCTTGGCCCAGTTAGTATAGGAGACAGGCATCTCATTGGATCTATCTGGTTGGCCTTGGGTGCATCATCAGCTGACTAAGGACCAGAAGAAGGCTCAGGTTACTTTGTGCAGCAATGTCTTGGCCAGGTTTTATGGTGGTCACTCAAACTCTGGGAAAAAATCCTGGATGCCAATGAATCCTGGATCCACAGTTAAAACCTTGAAACCAAACAAATTTCGGCCCAGTGGCCCTAGTTGGAGGTACGCAGCCACAAAAATTCTAGGTTAAGCCTAGCATGGCCAAGAAGATGGTGCTTTTTTGTTGCCAAGAATGGTCAAGTAGCTACCATGCCACTCTTGCAGCAGAACACTGGGGAATGGTACTCAAGTGCTGGAAGCCATTTCCAGGCGGTGTCCAAATATGTATGTTCGTGGTGCCCTCATTCATTACAACAATGTACCTGCTCACAAATTCAGGAAAGTTGTGGATTTTCTGGCCCATGAATAAATCCAGTCCAGTCCTGGCCCCCTGCGGCATTTTTTGTGATACCACAAATCAAGCGCAAGATTTGTGGGATTCATTTAGAGTCAGTGGATGCTGCAGTGGAGACCTTCATCCATGTATAAGACATATCGGTACTTATGAGTTATCCGGGCGCCCGATTTTTTGATTGTATGCCTTAAGTTAAGGCATATAATCAGATGCGATGCGATACGATATCGAGCGTAGCGAGCCACCGAGCCCGAAGCGTGGCGAGCGAAGCGAGCCCCGCGAGGGGACGGTATTCCGTGTCCCCTCGCGGGGCTCGCTACGCTCGCCACGCTTCGGGCTCGGTGGCTCGCTACGCTCGCCACAGGTTTATATCCAACTCCATGCCCACTTGGATAGTAGGGGTATGAAGAGGACCCCTTTTTCCCATTGAATTCCATGTTAAAATGGACTCTGTCCATTTTAACATTGATTCCTATGGAAAAATCGGGTCATCGCATCGCATCCGATGGTCGCATGCGATGCGATGCAATGTGCCCGATCCGACCCGATTTAGAAATCGGGCGCCCGGATAACTCACAAGTACCGACATATCTGCTACAGACTGGTCCAGTTGCTTCACCCATCACAGGTGGTAGAGGCAAATACAGTAGAGCAATTTAAACATGCTTGGGATAGGCATATTGATATCCTTACAAAGAAAGAAGGATCAAATATGGTTTGAGATAACTGGTCTAAAAAAGGGGCAGACTAGATGGGCCAAGTGGTTCTTGTCTGCCGTCAAATTCTATGTTTCTATGTTTCGAAGTGGTTTGAGAGCATGAAACTTTGCATATTATCCTCTGGCGAATCATTTGAAAAAATAGTACTGTTCACTTCTTTTATAAACTTTATTTGCATCCAGAAACCTATTGCACACCCCTTGTAGTTTTTTTTTTATATATTGTTTTCAGTCATTCGTATTCAATATATTACTGAATTACCCATTGTCAAATATGTTTTGGCAGGATGAAAGCAAATTATTCACAAAACAAATCTGGTCATAACTTGCCATCAGACAGTAAGATATTTGTTCTCGGACTTTACCCCAAAATAAGTGTGTGTGTGTGTATATTTAAACTACACACAGCGTCCAAAGGTAAAGAGAGAAACTGCGTTTTACAATGATATATACTGTAGCTCACTGTATAAAGCACATCATGTATATACATTATTTATTAATCAAATCGTTTTTTTCCCTTCAGTTTTCTGTCAAAGAATGGCTTGTTTTTCAAATCTGGAATGCATGCTATCAAATAGCCACAAATACTATGAATACATATTCCTTCCAACATTGAGAACATCATACGAGGAATATTTAAAATCTGTTATAAAGTTATATACATTTTTCATGTGCTCAAGTATATGCAGACATATCGTAAGAAAGAAACATTGCTACAAACACAACAGGGCAACAAGCATCTAATAATCTACAATGTTAATGTATTAATGCCACTTAAAATGGAAAAGGTAATACAAGCTAAACAAACATTTGAGTATGTTCCTCTAAAAACGTACCTGTCTCTTTTCCACCTCCATGTCTCTTAAAGAATCATTCACCATAAGTTTACTTTCTGTTGAAGTTTTCTTCTTCTACAGTGTATATTTGTCTCTATCTAACCTGCTCATCTACACACACACAATCTAAAATGTTGCACTTAGCTCATTACAAAACAATTTCCTTATACCCTCCCCCAGGTATTTGTCACTGGGCTGGGGAACAGTCACATAGTGTTTGTGAAACAAGAGTGCAGAGTCCACCATGATGATGTTCCTGTGACCTTTAACATATATTACTGTACTAATAATAACATTACTAGTTAAAAGCCCGTCAAAATTATGGTTTAGTCCCTATCTGCTCCTACCTCCAATCTATGTCTTTACAGATCCCTCTCACCATATCCAGCAAGTTTGAAACAGATCATTTTGCTTTTACTTTCTGTTGAGGAGTACTTTGGTCTGCCGAATGGCCTCTAGTGGTTACTGGCATTATGTTGAGTTATGTATGGATTGCATGGCTTGGGATTCCAATAGAGCAGTGGTCTCCAACATTTTTTGTGCCGTGAGCTACTCAAGACAAAATAAACTGCCTGAAGAGCTACTAAAATAATAAAAAAAAGAAATCTGCAAAAAAATCGAAAAATGCTCTTTACACATTATGCCACACACTGTAATGCCCTGACACATTATGCCACATACTGCAATGCCCCAGAGACAATATGCCACACACTGCAATGTCCAATATGCCACATACATACCTCCTAACACTGAAGGCAGAGGAGAAGGGACATCTGCGCACGCCTGAAATTAGGGAGCATGACCTACTATTATGGTATTCCTGTGAGGCAACATTCCCCATTTTTCCACTATGGGGGCATGGCCAGCACTCTGAGAGCTGCTGGTCCTGCCTCCAGGCTCTCTTAGTAGACACTGTGCTATATATACACATGCCTCCAGTAGTGCCAGTTACACAACGCCCACAATACCCGCCCACCCGATTGTGGTGCCATTCTAAAGAAATACTCTGGTGGTACTGTGTACAAAAAATGGGTGATACCACATGGGGAACGGCCAATGAAAATGGGTATGTGATACACATATGCCCCCAATAGTGCAGTGCCAGATATACATATGCCCAAATAGTGCAAAATATACATATGCCCCCATTAGTGCCAGATACACATATGTCCCCAATAGTGCCAGATACACATATGCTCCCATGGTGCCAGGCATGCCCCCACAGTGCCAGAAACAGGTATGCCCCCATGGTGCCAGATATGCCCCCACTGTGCCAGGTATGCCTCCACTGTGCCAGATATGCCCCCACTGTGCCAGCAGCAGCACAACTCACTGTTGTTGCTCCTGCTGCTGCCGAGGGGGGGGGGGGGGGGAGACTCCGGTGTCCCCCTGCTGGCTGGTTGTCTGTCTCTGTCTCCTCCATCTCCTCCACCACCGCTGCTTCCCTTCTGAGGGCAGGAGAGCACAGCACATTGTGCATCTCTCCTTCCCCTCCCTTCGCTGTGACTGGGCCATCAGCAAATCAAAGCTCGCGGGCTGGCTCCTGATTGGCTGATGGTCCAGTCACAGGGATACACAGTGAGGGGAAGGAGAGATGAGTGATGCACTCTCCTCCATTCAGAAGGGAAGCGATGATGGGCAATGGAGGGAGGGACGGGCGGCTGCAGTGGTCAAGCCACCTGGATCGCTACCACAAGCTCCCAGTAGCTTGCGAGCGACGGGTTGGCGACCACTACAACAGAGCATCAAAATGGACCTTGGCCTGCAGATGTGCACACATAGAGGTCGATCCTATTAGTGCCGAAGGGTGCGAGCTGCCATTTGAGTGCCGTTTAAACACTCAAAACAGCACCGGATTTAAGCCTATCTCACACCCTTCGCAGGGCCAAATTCGCAAATTCGCTTTTAAGTGAATTCAGTCCGCCGTAAAGTGCGCCCTGTGCCCTGATGTGCCAATCATCTGCACCCAATAGGATTGACCCCTTAGTTGCTGAACTGGGGGTGCATTTGAAAGCAGCAAAAGTATCTTTCAATGTGGCTTGTGCCTGTAACTATGAAGGCGACCGATACTTCCTAAATTTTCCTACAAAAGAAATAACCTCACCACGTATGACTGACTTCGCTGTTTGCCAAAGGAGCATAGGATTGGAGGCATGGGGGTCAATCCTATTGGGTGCGGATGATTTGCACTCGCGAATCATCACAGCACTGGGTGCACTTTACTGTGGACTGAATTTGCTTAAAAGTGCTCGCACCTCCATAGGGGTGTGTATATTTTAAAGCAAATTCGTTCCTGGGAAGGGTGCCAGATAGGATAAATTTGGGTGCCGTTTTCAGCATTTAAATGGCACCCGAATAGCAACCCCGCACCCTTCGGCAATAATAGCATCTACCCCATGGGGTGCATTATTGTGGATATACTTCCTCCATTTCGCTTTGAGAGCATTGTGAAACGTGATAGAGGAGGACAGGTATAAAGGAAACGCCACTGACGATGACCCTCCACATCTACTGATAATGCAATAGTACACCAAATCTGGGTGAGGTCTGATATACAGAAGGGAATTGATACCTGAGTCCAAATTTTTTTTAAACAACATAGCCAATAGGGGGAGTTGGTCAATTCTGGACAAGGAATTATGGGCAGCAGGCGAACAGGTGAACTCCTTATTTGTAGGATGAAGGACTCCAGCAATCTATAAGGTGTAAGTGGGTGATGAAATATTTTATATCTATAGTGGGCTGACATGGTACAGATCTTGGACTAGAGGACTTATCCATGGCACGTAAGGCTACCATATTGAAATCTACTCCTACAAATAGGCTGGAGTGGACATAAGAATATAATTTAGGAATAAGACCTTTAAATCTTTTTGGGGAATATATAAGCAAGGCATACAAATTACAAAAGAGTCTTTAAGTATGGTAATTTTAGCCATAACAAAATGGCTGTCAGGATCTGAATACAAAGGAACAACAGATGCATTAATAGATTTTCTAACAAGGGTAGCTGCCCTCCAGCATTGGAGGTGTAAGACGCATAGGTCACTACAACCAGTGGCGGATTGGCCATTGAATTCATTGGGAAGTTTCCTGGGAGGCCGCCCACCACTGGGGCCACTGCATCCCCAGCAAGGCTCCATACATTGTTTTAAAATCTCTACATGCAGGATGGTCGACATGGGTTAGGTCGACAGGTCATTAGGTGGACTTAGGTCAACAATGGGGAAGGTTGACAGTAAAAGGTCGTACAATGTTTTACTGAAGAATCGATAAGTGGAATAATTTTCCTAATAAATGGGTAATGTCTCTTTTAAAACTATATTTAACCTGTGAAAAGATGCTTTTCAACTCATTATGTGTTATTGTCTAAAACTGCAATACAATTTTTTCCCCCAATAGCGAAGACCATCAGAATTTATTGGTAACCATTCCTTAACCATAGTGCATGTGATACACTTAAGACTTTTAAAGTTTGTAGCATATTGTTCAGTGCATCGCAGAACATATGGCTTAGGCATTGTGACAATTTTGTTGCAATATGCTACATCAGCTTTCTCCTACTTGTATGTGACTTTCTGATCTTCCAAATCTGGTTTCATCTAATTTATAGACTTGTTGAAACAAAATAATTATACATTATAGAAATCACAATCCTTTTTAACAAATTTTCTAAAATAACTATATATGCCCCTTTCCCACTGCAGGTCTAAAACGGTAAATTGCCGATTTTTCAGTGCAATTTACCGTTTAAGGCTGCAGTGGGAAAGCGACAGAGTTGAAATACCGGTTAAAGATAACCGGTATTTCAACCCGTTTAAAAAGCAGAGTCCTACACGGTTAAATACCATTTTTAAGGCAGTGGGAATGCCTTTTAAATGGTATTTAAACTCCAGGCAGTCCCTGTGCCTGATGAGAACTAGTAGTTCCCACTTTGCGCATGTGTCATGAACACAGTGCATAATAATAAGCCACTCATTACATATGTGCATATGTAATGAGCGGCTCATGGATTGCGGATTGTGTTCATCCCACACTGAGTGAGCGAGAGGTCCGCACCATCATGGAGAAGAAACGCAGAAAGAAATGAGAGCTGCACACCCAGGCTAAGGGCATGTGGACTGTTCTGAACCCCTAGAACTATTTGTGGATATCCTGGTGGACATTGCAGGTGACAAATCAGGGTACTGCGCTTACCTACATGAACACAGGCTGTGACTTCACCATATGAAACTCACACCATATATTATGAACATGAGGTTTGCACATTTTTGGCTGCAGCTGGTTGTGATTTTACTATACCTGCAGAAGTACCACGGCAAACAGCCGGCCAATTCTTCCCATGAGCCTGATTCCTGTAACGGCTGCTCCCATCTTACACTAAGTATGGATTTCTCTTCGACGGTAGTGGAACACGGTGAGTTACACATGCGCAAAGTGGGAACTACTAGTTCTCATCAGGCACAGGAACTGCCTGGACCCCGTATGGACCCCCGCTGCCTCCCCACTGCCCTGCATCCCCAGCCTGGATCCCGGTGCAGGTAAGTACAAGGGGAGGGGAGATGGGGGCACAGGGGGTTAGGCACTCTTTACACTGGGGGGGGGGGGGTGGTTAGGCACTCTTTACACTGGGGGGGGGGGGTTAGGCACTCTTTACATTTTAAATGGTTCACTGCAATTGGAATGGTACTTAAACGGTATTTAGAACGGTAATCTGCTGCAGTGGGAATGCTAATACTGTTTTAAATACCGTTTAAAAATACCAGTACTTAAAACGGGTCTGCTGTGGGAAAGCAGCATTAGTTATGTCCATATGAACAACATATGGTGACAATGGCATGTTTTTACTCATCAATGTTGTCTTTGCATACTTAACAATCGGTTGTATTTATTACCTTTCCCAACAGTGCCTGATATTGTGGACTTACATATTATTTTGAGTAATATACCATGTTATCCATACACAAAAGTATATATCTCTCCCAGTGGTGGGCTGGGTGGCAGGGTGCCCCCTGTCCCCCAGGCCAGTTCAGTTTTACTGTTCCAGGGCCACCTGCATCATAGAATTTAAAAGCGCTGGGCCACAGGTCCCCTGCTGCTTGCCGCCCGCCGCTCACACACAGCATCTCACAGGGGAGGGATGGGGAGCACAGCACCAGCGCTACTCGGAAGTGCAGATTCCGGTAGTACTGGCGAGGAGTTATAGCTCCCCTCTCCTGTCAGATGCTGTGGGTTAATGGCGGGCAGCAAGCAGCAGGGGACCTGCGGCCCAGCGTTATTATGCAAGTAACTCCTCCTGGCATGTATTCCCCCATGGCAACAAGCAAGAAACTCCTCCTGGACAACAAGCATATATTCCCCCATGGCAACAAATAAACAAGTAACTCCCCCTGGCAGGTATTACCCCTAACAATGAGCAAGAAACTCCCCCTGGGCAACTAGCATTGCCCTAATGGCAATGAGCGTATAACTCCCCATGGGCAACAAACAAACAAAAAACTCCCCCTGGGCAACGAGCATATATTCCCCAGGGCAATGAGCATGTAACTCTCCCTGGCAGCGAGCATGAAACCACTAGCAATGAGCATGACACCCATGGCAAGGAGCATGTAACCCCAGTTATCGAGAAAGAAACCCATGGCAACATATATGTAACTCCTGGTAACGAGCATGTCGAAAAGTGGCAGTTATGTGGCATAATGTGTAATAGGCATTGCGGTGTGTGGCATAATGTGTTATAGGCATTATGGGGGTTATTCTAATTAATTTGGTCCCCGTGGGGTCACTTAATTGCATTTGCTCCCCCCCTCCATGCCAAAAGTTGTCAGCCAGCCCCTGATCTCTATTGTACAATAAGCACAAAAACATCTTTCAAAGAGTTATATACCCTGTTCCTTTTAGATGTCTTCAAGTGCTCTAGTTGAGCTGTTTAGAGGGGATAAAAGAACTGGACTTAGTGAAATAACCCCCATCAACAATAATGGATGCATACTCAGACCATGACCCTCTACTGGGCCTCTCTCCAAAGTAGATAATTCTAAATACTAAATGCCCATGATTGCTCCATTCAAGCAATGAAACAACTTGAATCTTTTCTTTAACATTGTCTCATAAGTATACAGTCTGTTATAAGCAATATCTTCCATCTTTATTGAAGACCTCTCCTAAATTGAAATCTCTGTGTCTGCACACAAATCTTTAGGTTATTTTTAAAATTGGTTATCTCACCAATTTGCAATGTGACCTGCAAATCCAGGTAGGTGTCCTTCTTAGCCACCTTTATAGCTGTATCTGTTGTTAGCAATACTTGCCAAGGACTGTCCCATCAATCTGTAAGGGAACCTAATGCAACAAACATTTTATCATAACATGGTCTGCAGGCTGTATATCATGTGCTGGACCAAATTAAGAAGTCGGTTGGATCTCTTGTTGAACTTGATGAAGATCATCTTTTAACTGCTTAGATCAGGGGTTCTCAAACTATTTGCTCTGGGACCCCGTCAGACAATAAAAATTATTACAGGACCCCAGTAAGTTACCACAGAATGGCCGCCACATGTGACGTACCCGCTATTGTGACAGAGAGGCAGTGGGTAATGAGGGGATGGAAAAGGGGGAAAGGGGGATGGAAGATGGAAGCAGAGGATGTTTACTTTTTTTTTTTTTTATTCAGTATTTTTTTATTCAGTATTCTTTATTCATTTTTCACAAATATATACAAAAAAACAGGTACTTGTGTAGTTTCACGGAGCCCGATATATTGGATGTGACATCGGCCGATATATCGATGCGATCATATGCAATTTTTTACCTGTTAATAACCCCACTATCCACTATGCATGGAGTTGATTTTATATAGTGTGGCGAGCGTGAATCGTGGCGAGCGGACGCGGATTACTGCGCTCGCCACACTATATCTAATCAACTCCATGCGTAGTGGATAGTGGGGTTATTAACAGGTAAAAAATCACATAGGATCGCATCGATATATATCGGCTGATATCGCATCCGGTATATCGGGCGCTGTGAAACTACACAAGTGATAGTGGGGTTATAAACAGGTAAAAAATCACTCTGGATCGCATCGATATATATCGACTGATATCGCATCCGATATATCGGCCGATATCGCATCCGATATATCGGGCGCCGTGAAACTAAACAAGTACCAAAAAACATTACATACACATAGAGCACGTTGGTATAAATAAGAATGTATGTATGTGTATGTAATGTTTTTTGGTACTTGTGTAGATTCACGGCGCCCGATATATCGGATGCGATATCGGCCGATATATCAACTGCGATATCGGCAGATATATCGGGCGCCATGAAACTACAAAAGTACCAAAAAACATTACATACACATACATACATTCTTATTTATGCCAACATGCTCTATCGACATTTTGTGCACTTAAAACACATACAATTCTTCAGGGTTTGCACATTATACCTTTGCCTACATCCACTATTGTTTATTCAGTGTTTTTTTTCTTCCTACTTTGCTATCATACCTATTCTGTGACGATGCTGGCCTAGGTTTCTCACACATTACTTGCTTATTTCGTATGTCTGTTGTTTACGCTTATTGTTCCCATGTGTACTTTCAACACAAGTTTACTACCACCAATAGCTAAATAGATTCCAATCATTCAAACCCCCCTCCTCTCACCCTCTTTCCATAATTCTCCATTCATATCTAATCTAACCCAGTCTTTAAAGGCCCCCTTACACTCGTTCAACTTATTGATCAACAAATTGGACCTGATTGACTCGAGATTTAGCCTATGTGCAGGAGGATCAATCTCTTACAATCTCTTGGTTATACCCAATGGCACAGGATTGAGCATTGTGTCCTACACATCAGGCACATAAGATTTTCTCAGACAGGCACATCAGATTTTCTCAGATAAATTGACTCAATCCACCTGAATTGGGTCAAATCTCACAAAATCTTACAAGTGTAAGGGGCCAAGATATCTTTTTCCATATGTGTTTTCTCAGCGGCGTAGCTTTGTTTGGGGCGCCGGTAATGGGGGGGGGGCGCCCCCCTCCCCGCCCGTCCGGTCCCCCGTGCCTGCCCCTTGTGCCCCCTCCCCCCATTGCCGCATGCTTACCTGTCCGCGCGTCCTGCTCCCCTCCTGGCTTCAATAAATTCTATGCAGACGGACCACGATAAAATTGCCACCCCCATACCGCAGACAGTTTCAGAGAACAGTCTGCTTTATGGGGCGGTCATTTTATCGTGGTCCGTCTCCATAGCATTGATTGAAGCCAGGAGGGGAGCCGGGATGCGCGGACAGGTAAGCATGCGGGGGATGGGGGGTGGGGGGATTACTATAGCACCGCAGCCCCCCCTGGCGCCCCCATATGCACAGTGCCCCCCCCGCGACCGCGGGGGCTGCGGTGCTATAGTTACGCCACTGTGTTTGCTACTCATACTTTATTCTCCTCTTACTCTTTAGTGGTTTTGAGTGCCTTCTATTTTTCTTAACCAGTGCCCTCTAACTACTCCAACTGCTTACACCGATTTATAGTGTTTGGATTTAATCCATTTTTGCCATATCTTATCAAAATTGCCTATTTTTCCCCTTTTTCTGATGTGTATATATTTCTCGTGAGCTACAGTCATATTAACCAGGTTCTTCCACTCTACTTTGTACTATCTTTGGGCTGTCACGTGCCATCCACTTTCTCGCTATAAGCACCTTAGCCAGTGTTGTCAGTCGATGTACTATATTTTTATCTTGCGCTCTCTCCCAGCCCGATTTGGGTTGATACCCAATATACATGTTTTTGCATTTATAACTGAAGCCGAAGACTGGTGGGCCAGCAAACCCTCTTCAACCTGCCCTGCAATCACCTTAAACAGGAGGTAGTGATGCAGTGGAACTCTACCCTCTATATGCTGCAGAGGATGGAGAAGCAGCAAAAGGCCATTCTAGCCTACAAATCCACCTATGACATAGGCAAAGGAGGGGGAATGCACCTAATTCCAACATTGTTTAGAGTGATTTACATATTGTACAAGGTTCTTCAACCCTTTGAACTTGCCACTGAAGTCAGTTCAGACAATGCCAGCTCAGATCATTCCCCTCATCAGGCTTTTGCAGAAGCAGCTGGAGATAGTGAAGGAGGAACTATAAGGGGGATTCCACTAAGTATGTGGAACTTGTGGATGAAGCCCTTCATTCATTTTGACAGGATTCAAGGGTGGTCTATCTTTTAAAATATTACTATATTTTGCCCACCGTGCTCTTTCCTTGGTTTAAGGCATATGTTGGTCTCTGTTTCTGGTAGACACAAGTCTGCAGAGAAGCAAAGACCTACTGGTCAAGAAATTGTCATTGGAAGCGGAACAGGACATGGCAACAACTTCTCCTTCATGTTCTCCCAGAACTGGGTCTGCATAGGAACAACTCAGATTTCCTAAGCGACTCACTGACGGTGATGCAGGGCAGGCAGGAGCAAGTTTGGACATCTGGTCTGGACTAAAGGACCAGCCAACAATTTCTGACATGTCTACTGTCACTGCATACAATGCTGTCACCATTGAAAAAATGGTGGAGGATTATAATGACAGCTTCTAAGAAGACATGTCAGACAGTCCGTACCTACAGGTATACTGGCAGGAAAAAGAGGCAATTTGGAGGCCCCTGTACAAACTGGCTCTATTTTACTTGAGGTGTTTACCCTCCATGGTGTACTCCGAAAGAGTTTTTAGTGAAGCCAGCGGCATAGGAGGTTGCTTCCACAAAATGTGGAGAAGATGATGTTCATCAAAATGAATGATCAATTCTACAACAAAGACCAGCAATTGCCTCCAGAGACTACAAAGGAATCTGTGATGGTGGTTTCCAGGGGGAATGAATTGATAGTCTGTGGGGATGAGGATGTACACACTGAAAGGGGTGAGAAATCAGCGGATGAGGATGATATCTTTCCTCTATAGAGACAGTTTGTACAGGCAGAGATTAATTGCTTCTTTTTTTGTGGGGGCCCAAACAAACAACCATAGACGTGTGTCAGACCCTGAAATGATTGGTTTGTTAAAGACAGTGTGTTACAATACAACATAAGGGTGGGTGGGAGGGCCCATGGACAATTTCATCTTGCATCTCTTTTTTTTGTTCATTATATGCTCTTTGAGGCCTAGTATTCAAAAAGGCAATCCTGTCTACCACTGCAGTGCAACTCCAGCAGGGACAAATTGATACTCTGTGAGGATGAGAATATACATAACGCTGTAGGGGGATGAGGATGACATTTTTCCTCTGTAGAGCCATTTTATGCAGGAGAGATTAATTGGCAGCTTGTTTTGTGGGGCCCAAACAAACCAATCATGTCAGCTACAGTTGTGTGGCAGACCCTGGCCCTGAAATGATTGGTTTGTTAAAGTGTGCATGTCCTATTTACGCAACATAAGGGCGGGTGGGAGGACCCAAGGACCGTTCCATCTTGCACTTTTTTTTTCATGTGCGCTTTGGGGCCTAGTTTTTAAAACTGCCATCCTGTCTACCACTGCAGTGCAACTCCAGCAGGGACAAATTGATACTCTGTGAGGATGAGAATATACATAACGCTGTAGGGGGATGAGGATGACATTTTTCCTCTGTAGAGCCATTTTATGCAGGAGAGATTAATTGGCAGCTTGTTTTGTGGGGCCCAAACAAACCAATCATGTCAGCTACAGTTGTGTGGCAGACCCTGGCCCTGAAATGATTGGTTTGTTAAAGTGTGCATGTCCTATTTACGCAACATAAGGGCGGGTGGGAGGACCCAAGGACCGTTCCATCTTGCACTTTTTTTTTCATGTGCGCTTTGGGGCCTAGTTTTTAAAACTGCCATCCTGTCTGCCACTGCAGTGCTACTCCTAGATGGAAAGAGGAAGACGAAGAACAGTATGTCCTTTTTGTTGGTGCACCTATATTGTTAAGATTTAACTTTTATTAAGTATTAGTAAAATAGCTGCGAAATATAAAAAACACATTCAACACAAAGTGAGATAAAGACAAACGAGACAATCAAGTGTTTTTAAAACAAAGGTGGCGAGCAGGTGGCACATTAGAATAAACAATTTTGATTTATACAGTCTCAGTGTTCATTCTTTATTGGTTGTGGATTTGTTTTGCTGTGACATGTGGTTTATTTCTCACGTTTTCCCCTAATGCTGGCTAAATAGCCTGGGAATCAATTGCAACAAATTTAAACTGTCTGTGTCATATTTTGTAGCAGAGAGAGATTTGCAACAATTTGTAGCAAGTGCTGAGTATAGAGAGTGACAGTTTTAGTGGTTGTATTTCTAAATTCTTTCAGGCTTGGGGATAATCTTTGAAAGGTGTATATTCCACAGTGGGTATATTATATATCAGCCCCTTAGAGCTGTCGTTACTGTCAATCCTGAGCCACACTGGATTCAAATTGATCCAATGTTCTTATCGTGTGTGTGATACAGCTGAGAAGACCGACTTAGGATAAGATATTCATTACTCAAATGTCATTAAACACAAAGCATCCAGAGCTGTTCTCAGAGGTTAGATATTTTTAATCCTGCTGGATTTTTGCTAATTCTACTCCGCAGTTTGATGCACTATATATTGTGTGTTCATTTATCGGACACACAGCGGGCAGCACTTTCTCAGTGTAAGTCCGCCCGTGTGTCTCTCAATAGGTATGGTATGCTGGAGTTATAGTATATGGCTTAAATAAGATGCCGATTCTTAGTCTATGATATCTTGGCTTGCCGGACCTACAGTGAGCGGCACTTATTCAGTGAGTGTGCTCTGTCGGTGTCCTCATATATAGCCAAATTGACTGTCGGCTTGTTTCATATACTACCTTTATCAAAACACCCTGCAGGCAGCACTTACTTAGTGCAAGTCTACCAGTGTGTTCCTCAAAAAGGACATACTGTTCTTCTTCTTCCTCTTTGTATCAATCTTTTGTCCTATGGTTGCACACCTTCATGATAAATAGACAAACATTATTGTCCAATTTCAATAGAGGGTCCTACTTCTCAATCAAAAGAATAATAAAATATTTTCCTTGTCCTGTGCGATTGACATATTTCTTGTCTCCTACTCCTAGATGGTGTTCATGCCGCCCACTTGTGTCGCTTAGAATAGTCACCCAGCTACCTCGGTGCAACCAATTGGCCTAAAAACAATATTGTGAGGTGGTCAGAATAGACTGGACATGAGTGGTAATTAATATTATTGAGGTTAATAATAGCATAGGAAAAAACACCCAAATTCCCTGATTTTAGCAGATTAACAGATCTGAAACAAAAAAACTAATTTGAAAGGGTGGTTTTGCCAAAACCAATCCAGATCCAAAACACGACAGGAGATCCATATCTAAACCCAAACATGAAAAGTGCACACCACTAATAAGGACTCAATTGTAGCTTAGAATTTATAATGCTGCCAGTGCTCCTAAATTTTAGTTACTGGTAACTATGAACAAAAGTTAAAGCTGGAGGCACTGAAATATTTGTTGGGGCACTCTTTTAGTTAATATTGTAAATACTGTATAAAGACATAACTTTTATTGAGACTAGTTAAAATAATTGAAGCAAATGAAAACATACATAAGATTATTTATAAAAGGTCAGGTAAATATAGGCAAAAAATATCCTTTTGACCTTTTTTTTAGATTGGAGGGGAAAAGGTCCAAATACCTTAGGTATAGTACCATGTTATTACCATGTACAATGTTAGTACCATAGTACCATTATTTAAATTGTCCAAATATTTAATCTCGTTAATCTCATTAGCTGTAGAGTGGGTGTAGAGAAAAAAGAAGACTATTAGTCAATTCAGTTTTTGATTTAGTAGCGAAATCCAGAACCACCATGATAGTTTATGAAGATCTCACAGTGTTATGTTTATATTTGAAAAGGTTTTACTATGGGAAAGTATGATCTGTTGGTAAATAGCTGTCCTAGAAAGATACCTAGAAGATAACTTAATCCCTGAAGGTTTACAGGTTAACAAACACATTTAATGCCAATAATGAAGAATTTCATAAAGATTGGTATACAATTTGAGATTCATGTTCTTCCCCTTTGATCAATTTGGTACTTGTTTAGATTCACGGCGGCAGTGCGTGCCAAACTGCCTTACTTCTCTAAGCTACATTATCAGCGTAGCGCCTGTTTGAATCCTGGCAGCTCGCCAGCTGCCATACATCTGTAATCTACGTTATCAGTAGGATACGCTGACTCCGTGGCAGCCCAGCGCTGCTACTCCTAAGCTCCTTTCAAGCCTAGTGAGCGCCTCTCAAACAGCGCTGGTGCCCGCATAATATCCTCTATTCTATGGAGAGGGGATCATGCGGATGCCGGCGGAGAGCTAAAAACTCTTTTGGAGAGCACACTAGAGGGGGGACAACTCAGGTAAAATAGAGCCAGATTGTACAGGGACCTCCAAACTGCCTTTTTTCCCATACCAGTTGTTAGGAGCCATAGTCGCAGCTCTCCTGCTGCCGCTGTGGGTCCCGTCCTGGTTGTTGCTAGGCAATCGGGACATCACAGCGCCTCCGGTACCAAACTTCCGGTGGGGCACGGCGTCGCCTCGGCAGTTGCCGGGCAACCAGGACGCCTCCCTTCGCCTTCAGCCAGCTTCCTCAGCGCTTGCCTAGGCGACAGGGACGCCAGGCAGCCACTGTGTCCGGAAGTAAAGCAGACACCTGATGCAGTTCTCAGCTGCTTTCTTAATTGTAGTAGGCGGCCCCTTTTTTCTGATAGGTTAGGGACGCCTTTTAAGCAACTCTCTGGGGGCATTCCAACGCTAGATATAGAGTATTCTATGCATGGAGAATTGTCTGCTCTGTATTACAGTCTCGTCCTGTGTTATCTTTAGCCTGTACATGGAATTAGTTGGATCTATTCCTGCATCTGCTCCCTCAGCGACTCCTTTCTTGGGAACCCAAGGTATTACTGTGCTTGTTTAAAGTTGACCTATTCCCTGACCAATATATCACATCAGGTTGGTTAGGGACGTTTACACGCAGTTAGCGTGTTCTGCTTACAGCCTCCCCTCCTGTAACATATATTTTGGCAGGAGTCAAGACCATAGGCCGAATACATTATTCCTTCACCTCTCGCTGTAGAATCCCCTGTGTTTTGTCTCTAGTAGTTATTGTTGTCTCAGTCTCAGTCCTCCTGTACCCTTGTCTCCCCATTTTTATACTCATGTAGTTTAGTGTAGTTGTCATTCTTCTTTGCCTATTGATTGATACCAACAGACAACTCAGATCCCGTTGGATTAAGCCCTCACTGGCACCTGTGATGTAAGACCGGGTGGCATCAAGTACCGGTAGACACGTTCAGTCTTAAGGGAATGGGGCTGTTATAGGCTAGAAGACGAACTGGTATACTCTGAGGGCTTAGGTCATGGGGTACAAGGGTGACTGCCCAGAGACATCCGGAGTATCCCTGGTCCAGTTCCTAGGCTACCCTACAGCTACGATCCTGAACCTAGGAGTAAATCCACTCCCTTAACTATCCGGAAGATTCCTACTCATCCCTGGTGAGCATAACACCAGTACAAGTACAGACTGCCTGACATGTCTACTTGGATGCTGTCACCAAAGTAATTCTCCACCATTTTTTCAATGGTGGCTGAATATGATGCTGTCACCATTGAGAAAATGGTGGAGGATTACAGTACACATGTCAGCAATCGTTGGCAGGTCCTTCATTCTCAACCAGATGTCCAAACTAACTCCTGCCTGCCCTGCCTCATTGCCAGCGGGTCGGGTAGGAAATTTGAGCCGTTTCCATGCAGCCACAGGTGTGGGAGATAATGAAGGAGGAGCTCAGTGGCGTAACTATAGCACCGCAGCCCACACGGTCGTGGGGGGGGGGGCGCCGTGCATGTGGGGGCGTCGGGGGGCTGCGGTGCTATAGTAATGCCCCTGTCCCCCATCCTCCGCAGGCTTACCTGTCTGCGCATCCCGGCTCCCCTCCTGGCTTCAATCAATTCTATGGAGACGGACCACGATAAAATGGCTGCCCCATAAAGCAGACAGTTCTCTGAAACTGTCTGTGGTATGGGGCGGCCATTTTATCGTGGTCCGTCTGCATAGAATTATTAATTGAAGCCAGGATGGGAGCCGGGACGCGCAGACAGGTAAGCCTGCGGTGATGGGGGTGGGGAGGCCGTCGGGGAAGGGGAGGTGCCCCCCCCATTAACGACGGGGGGGGCGCCCCAAACCAAGCTACGCCACTGGAGGAGCTGTTGCCGTGTCATGGTCCACTTCAGACAACAATCTCCTGAAAAGCAGGTCCTTGTGTCCACTGGAAACAGAAACAAAACATATGCTTTAAACAGAGGATTGAGCACGGTGGCCAGAATGTATTCCTCTGATTTTAATAGAACAACCACCCTCCTATCCTGGCAAAACGTATGAAGGGCTTCATCCGCAAGAGCTACATGCTTTGTGGAATTTGCAATGCTTTAGCTTCTCCACTTTCTCCAGCTGCTTCTGCAACAGCCTGATCAGGGGAATGACCTGACTCAAGCTGGCAATGTCGGAAATGACTTCACATTTGGCAAGTTCAAACTGAAAAACCTTGCACAACACAGAAATCAGTCTCCACTGCACTTGAGTCAGGTGTATCCCTGCTCCTTTGTCTATGTCTTAGGTGGCTATGTAGGTTTGAATGGCCTTTTGCTGCTCCTCCAACCTCTGCAGCATATCGAGGGTAGAATTCCAGCGCATTGCAACCTCTTGTTTGAGGTGACAGCAGGGCAGGTTCAGAAGTTTTTGATGGTAGTCCAGTCTTTGGCAGGCAGTGGCAGAATGGCCAAAGTGTCTTGCAATATTGTGTGCCACTGCAAGCATCTCCTGCACACCCCTGTCACTTTTAAGAAATTGATGCACCACCAAATTTACTGTGTGGGCAAAACATGGAACGTGTTGGAAATTGCCCATATGTAATGCCCACACAATGTTACTGGCATAGTCTGATACCACAAATCCCCAGGAGAGTCTAAGGGAGGTAATCCACTGCCAGAAGATTTCCCTCAGGTTTCTTTAAGTGGTTGTTGGTGTTGTGCCTCTTAGTGAAACCAGTGATACACTACGTTGCCTGCCTAGGAATTAGCTGCAGTTTCGGAGATACTATTAATGCTGCTGCTGCTGCTGTTGCTGTGGAAGGTGATGCGTCTCCCCAGTGGGCTGTCCCAGTCATATAGTCCTTAGTTTGCCCTGTACCACTTGTCCACATGTCCGTGGTTAAGTGGACAGTGGGTACAACTGCATTTTTCAGCACTGAGGACACTTTTTCGGATGTAGGTACATCCTGGGTATCTCATCGCTTGAGGATATTACATCCCTGCTGCAAATCAAAGTGATGGATCTGTCGACTCAGATGGCTAATATGCAAGCTAAAATGTATGATATTGAAGGGCGGCTGAGATGCAACAATGTTAGATTTGTTGGGTTTCCCAAAAGAGTAGAAGGCACTTCTCCAGTGATCTAGCTAGAGAATTGGTTCACTCAGTTGTTTGGAAAAGAAGCATTTACCCCTCACTTTGCTATAAAACGGGCCCATAGGCTTCCATCTCATCCAATACCACTGGGCGCTCCCACCAGAACTTTCATCGCACGCTTTCTGCATTACAAGGACTGTGATGCCACTCTACAGCTGGCACGCAGGAAATGCCCTCTGCAGCTGGATGGACACAACATTTCCGCTTTCCCAGATTTTGCTCTGGAAGTGCAAAAGAGCCGCTCACAGTTTATACAGATCACAAGCTCGTTAAGCTTTGTGACCGCAGTATGCAATATTTTTTTGCTTTTTCCGGCCAGATTACGTATGGTCTTTAACAATACTATAATTTCTTTACCTCTCGTAAAGATGCTGAGGATTGGCTTGAGCAACAACCTGAGTCCCATGCTTAGGGAACTAAATTATAGAGTTACTGTAAGAGTTCATTGTTTTTTTCACAGGTGAAAAAGTATTGGGCTGATATAATGAGGGAAATTTACATCTACTATGCCAAAAATACGAATTTTCGTATTCGTATTGATGGGACATTCCTATTTGTATTTACAAATACGAATGATTACACCATCGATAGAATACGACAGAAATCACCATACAAAAGAATGGTGATTCCTGATTTACTAAGCGGCCGTATTGAAAATACGGCCGCTAATTAGCGTGAAAGGGCCGTGAATGGCCAGCCAAATACGACAGGAAAATACACTTTATTTTCCTGTCGTATTTGCAGCCTTCAGTGTAAAAAAATAACCAGCACCAGGCTGAAAGAGCCAGGGCTGGTAATAAAAAATCAGGAAACCTGACAAATAGGGGTTCCCCGATCTTTTACAGGGCCGAAACTAGGTGTCTTGGCGCCCGGGGCGGCAGTCATTTGGTCGCCCCAACTCCCCCCCCCCCCCCGACACATGCCTGATTATCTGCAGCTCTGTGTGTGACAGATGCTCCAGTAGCTGTAAAGCCTGGCTATTCGACATGCGGTCCTACAGCTGCTATGGAACTACGCATCCCAGCATGACGTGCCACCGTTTTGCTATGAGGGCATGGTAAAGGTGTTACAGGGCATGCTGGGGTATATAGTTTTACAGCGGCTGGAGGGCCACATGTTGAACATCTCTGCTGTATAGTATTTGGCAGCTACAGGCTGATTCCTGTATGGACCCATTATTCCAATTAATGGTGCTGTATGCATTCCGCAATCATGTGTAAGTGCAGCTTATTCGTCACACATTGCTTAGCATTTGTCATTGTCTTCAGTCAGAGGTGATCCATGTCTTCTTTCTCGCGTACAATTCCAGTCAGTGGGGATTTCTCTAACATCTTATTGGGGGTACACCGTAATTGGGGGTTAAAGTGTCTCCTCTAAAATGGTTGCACGCCAGAACATAGGGGTTTATTTACAGGGGACACACACACCAAATGACTGCCTTGGGGACAGCGGGGGTCCAGGGACTGGAGTAGGTTAACTCCGGCTCCTAGCGCTGCCGGGCGGGAAGCAGATTTTGAAAAGACTTGCCGGACGCTGATTGGCTGAATTCAGCCAATCAGCGTCCGGCAAGTCTTTTCAAAATTATCAGCGCTTCCCTCCGCCAGGCAATTAGCGCTAGGAGACGGAGTGACGAGTGAGTGAAAGCTGCCGCTACACCAGTCCCTGGACCCCCGCTGCCAACATTCCTGTGTGCAGCCAGCGGGGTAGGCAGCGTCCAGGGGTCCAGGGACTGGTGTAGCGGCAGTCTTCACTCACTCCGTCTACTAGCGCTATCTGCCCGGTGGCGGGAAGCGCTGATGACTTTGAAAAGACTTGCCGGACACTGATTGGCTGAATTCAGCCAATCAACGTCCATCAACTGTTTTCAAAATCTGCTTCCCGCCCACCGCCTGGCAGCGCTAGGAGCCGGAGTTAACCCTCCAGTCCCCGGACCCCCACTGCCCGTCCCCAGACCCGCTGCCAGGACCTCACACTAGCCCCACCCCTCACGCGCCCGGTGCGCGTGACCCCCCAGCCCCCCCCCCCCTAGTTACGGCCCTGTTTTTTAAAACCAGCCCCAGGTTCCAGGTCCGGGTCTGGTTCCCAAGAATACGGGGGACAAAATGAATAGGGGTCCCCCGCATTTTAAGAACCAGCCCCAGGCCAAACCAGCCAGCAGGGTAATGTCACAGCCGGGGGACACTTATTATATAAGGTCCCGCGGCCAAAACATCACTCTACTGACCAGTCAGTCTGGCCAGGGGCCCTGGGAGAGTGGGGACCCCCCCCAATAAAGGCCCCCTCCCCTCCAGGACTTACCTGACCAGGATGAAGCCTGGTGATGTCCCCGGTGACCCTGGATCGGTGGTCACCGGGCTGATCTTTGTGAAAAAAAAAAGAATAAACTATTGTTTAATACTGTGGAACTATGAGTCCCAGTAAGCCTCCCCCGCAAGCTGGGACTTGGAGAACCACAAATCCCAGCATGCGGGGCATTAAAGGGCCTGCTGGCACTTGTAGTTCCACAGTATGAAAAATATTCAAATAAACACACACACTGACACATGAAAAATAAAACTTTAATACATCCAAAGCCCACACATACTGATACTTACCTATCTTGAGCCCGTCGGTAGGTCCCTGGGTCCGGGGCTCCATGGTCCAGGGTCTGGTGCCTTGGTTCCTGGGTCCGGGGCTGCAGAGTCCGGGGCCTTGGTTCCGTGGCTGGTCCGGGGTCCGGTGCTCCAGGGCTGTAAAATCTGGGGTCCAGGATCCGAAGAAATCCAAAGGGGTACCTGTGGAAGGAAATCCTACTCGCCGAAGATCCCGTCTTCTTCTCTCCGCCGTAGTCCAAGTCGCACATCACACGGTGGTCACCTGTCACGGACTGAGGAGAGACGCAGAGATGTTTCATCTTCCGCGCCTCTCCTCCGAATGATTCTATGAAATCCGAGAAAGTCGGCTCCTGATTTGCCGCTAGGAGGCCAATAGAAACATTCGGAGGAGAGGCGCTGAACAGGAAACATCAGTGCCTCTCCTCAGTCCGAGCGGGTACCCGCTGGGTGATGCGCGACTTGGACTACGGAGGAGAAAAGAAGATGGGATCTTCGCCAGAGGACCTGGTGAGTAGAATTTCCGGTACTTATGTAATATCTGGGCTCCCGTTTTTCTTATGAGACGGCATCCCCTCGCGGGGCTCGCTGCGCTCGCTACGCTTCAGGCACAGTGGCTCGCTGCGCTCGCTACACTATATAAAATCAACTCCATGCGTAGTTGGATAGTAGGGGTATGAAAAAATGGGGTGCATTTAACATGGGAGCCCAGATAATACATAAGTACCGAATTTCCTTCCACAGGTCCCCACATGGATTTCTTCGGATCCTGGACCCCGGACTCTTCAGCCCTGGAGCCCCGGACCAGCCCCGGAACCAAAGCCCCAAACCCGATGATGCATCACCCAGATGGACAGATTGGTAGTGATGGACAGATCGGCATATGAAACAGAGGCAAAGAGACTCCTGGGGGATGCATCATCGTACACTCGTTTACCCCAAGACCCCAAAGAAAAGTATGTGGATGAACTCCGTACCATTTTGCTGAAAGGCCTTCGCAACGGTACACTTACCAAGGATGAGTATCAGTACTTACTACATACCAATCCGACCACCACTATCTTTTATTTTTTACCAAAGATCCACAGATCCTTGCAGAACCCTCCCGGTAGGCCCATAGTGGCTGGCATTGCCTCCCTTACGTCACATCTGTCAGAATATGCGGACAAGTTTCTCTGACCTCATGTCACGAATCTTCTATCTTTCCTGAAGGACACCACTTCAGTCCTCAATATGGTAGAAAATTCATCTTGGGAAGAAGACTTTCTATGGGCCAATATTGACGTACAGTCATTATACACTTGTATCAGACATGAGGATGGGATTAAGGCATGCAACAAGTTTCTAAAAGAGGACGGCACCCTCTCAGATGACAACAGACAGTTTTTATGCGACACTATGAATTTTATCCTGAAGCACAATTATTTTAAATTTTTAGAGTGCTTTTACTTACAAAAGTGCGGCACTGCTATGGGGACTATTTTTGCCCCTAGCTTTGCCAATTTACTCATGGGCTACTGGGAGCGGAGATATATCCCTAACAACCATCGTTTTAGAGAGAACATTATCCTTTTTAAACGCTATATCGATGATATTTTAATAATCTGGAGAGGATCACAGACAGAGTTTAATGAATTCCTGAGGTACATCGGAGAAAATGACCTGAATCTAGTATTCACCTCCAACGTGCAGATGGAAGAAATTGAGTTCCATGACTTAGTATGAATGAAGAGCGGCAACACCATTATCACAATTTTTTTTGTTAAGAAATTAGATACGAACAGTTACATCCATTACGAAAGTAGCCATCTCAGGAAATGGAAGGATAACGTACCATTTTCCCAGTTTCATAGATTATCACGGAACAGTAAAACAACCACTGAGAGGAACTTACAAATTACTACCTATGCCGACCGATTCAGGGAAAAAGGATACCCTGAACACATCCTTAAGGAGGCAGAACATAAAGCAAAGACACTAGATAGGACCACTTTACTACAGTATACGAAAAGAGAACCACAAAATCCGGGTATTAAGTTTGTTACAACCTACAACTACCAGGAGAAGAAGGTAAAAGCCACATTGAACAAACACTGGGGCATCTTAATGATGGACCCAGTCCTGAAGAATCACCTACCCACCCATCCCCAAGTGGTCTACAGAAAATCGAAGAGCCTGAAAGATCTGATAGCACCGAGTATGTTAAGAAGTGAACCCCATCATCGAACCGTACTGCCCAAATGTGTAGGAAGCTTTAAATGCGAACATTGCAATATCTGCCGATTGCTACACCACAACAGAAACACAATAAAGACAAAACCAAAGAATACAAAATCAAACACTTTATAAACTGCACCACCCCATCAGTTGTATATCTCTTGGAGTGCCTGTGTGGCCTCCATTACGTTGGAAAAACGAAGAGGCCATTGAAGATGCGCATTCAAGAGCATGTCAGGAAGATCAAGAACAGAGTCCAAACCCACACAGTATCACAACATTTCATAACCCACCACAATGCAGACCCAGAAAACCTTGTGTTCAAAGGCATTGAACTTGTCGCATTAGGAGAACGAAGAGGAGACTTGTCCAACCTACTGTCACGTAGAGAAATATTTTGGATTTTCGAGCACAACACCCTCCATCCAGAAGGATTTAAAGACAATTATGAGATTGCTCCTTTCCTGTGAATATACTCATCTGCAAATCACGAAGATACCGGACAACCCCAAAATACTTTGAACCATGTACAACCAATAGGTCCGGTATGTGAGAGCCCTGATTTATACTTCATCCACTACTCTCATCATGGTCCAAGAAAGCCTGCAGAATTACTTTGTGCCAACCATAACTACCATAACCATACTACAGCCATACCACACTGGCTCCGCCCAACTACGTCCGATCTTGGAAGCTAAGCAGTGTTGGGCCTGACTAGTACTGGGAAAGGAAACTTCCTAGGAAGATTAGGTGCTGTAAAATAAGGGTGGAGGTAGGACACACATGTAAAGGATATTCAGACTGGCATACATGGACAATGAAATAAAATAAATTATTATTTAAATATATACACCTCCTGTTTGACATCTTGACTGTGGTTCACCCTGTTTTGGAGTTTAAATATATGAATATATCCAAATACGCCTCCATCAAATCTGTATTTATGGCTATGTATTTATTGACTTATTTATATGTCTATTTGTTTATTGACTTATTTATATAGATATTGGTTAGGTATCATGAACGCATACCTAGTATTCTTATTACATCTATAATATCATATGTAGGTCCTATGATAAATTGAAAGCGGAGGTGTGTAAAATAGAAAAAAATAAAATATGAGATTTCATATGCATCTGCTATAAGTTTATTTTCATGAGTAACTGTATGCATTAATATTATTTACCTCTGCTTCCTTTTCATGAATGAAATTTTTTGTAACACTGGCCGTATTCACAACCCATGAGAATGACAGTAATACACAGATTCCATCATGACTGAAATGACAAGCCACTCTATAGATCAGCCACAAGATGCCGCTATTACCGGGACCTGAGGCGCAGGCTTGCATTCCTATGAAGGAAACCAGATGTCCAAGCAACCGGATGCAGAGTCGTCTTAAGTAAAGGAACCCTAGGTGCGATGCGTGCACACACTGACGCATGCGCACTAGAACTAACAGGACGACAGGTGCGGGGTGGAAATGGGGCGGAAGTGACGTCACGCCCCACTCCACCGCAATCCAGAGACTTATTAAGAGCACATTCCGATTTCTAGTTTCTGCTCTATAATATAAATTATCAGGTATCGCTATCGCTTATTAAGATGTTACTAATATATCTTTATTATGTTTTCTACTATTACAATATCGCAATGGTAGGCTTATGTGCACTTAATTGATAGACAGGAAGTGATGTCAGTCTGCTACAGCATAAATACCTGCTCCCACCAGTTTGTCTCCACCCCCTGAGGAAGTCCTTTTGCGACGAAACATGTTGGGCAGCTTCTGAAATCCATTCTCAGTGCAATAAGTTAAGCCATCTTTTATATTGCATTTTTCCATTCTCATTATATATTTGACCTTTTACCTATTTTGGTTTTAGCATTAATACTGTACCTTTTACTCATCTAGCAACCTTTTATACTGTGTCTGTTTTCCCCCATTGTTTAGGATCTTGTTGATATCCCCATCCTTTATTTTTATATACCAACTCTCACTTATTGTAATTATATTTTACATATGAAAAAATTAAAATAATCCCACTTTTATAATTATATTCTTGATTACTATAGTCACCGGGTTCTTAACATATTTAACTATTATATATATATATATATATATATATATATATATATATATATATATATATATAGAAAAAGGAATAGGGGTGCGCTTAGTGAACCACTTAGTGGCTATACATACAATAAGTCAAAAACGTGTTTTTCATAAAAACAGAACAGCATTTATTATGGGTTCATCCAGCATTAAAAGACACTTTCATTTGTTCAGAATTTTTCAGATGTGTGCCACATACACTGTAAATCCGCGGCCCAACGCGTTTCGTCCCTTAGGACTTCATCAGGGGCAGTGAATCAATCTATTTTAGGAGGGATCACCAACTTTATTTGAGGGTGAGATTTAAGTTTCTTTTATGAGAGGCTTTGACTGAAATTGCCAGGATAGGTGTAGACTTCTTTGACCAAAGAGCAGGGTTTACACAGATCAATACATAAATGATAGTGTAGGTTTCTTCAGGTTTCTAGCGGGTGTGTTAATAACCCTTTAGGGTGGATGGGTGGATTTCAACACCAGCAGTGGGATCACATATACAAAGACATTAGGATATCCCTCCGTTCACAGAAGGATGCAATTTCCTTTAGGGTGGGCAGAAGGACTTCAGCACCAATACAAAAGAAAATTAGGTATCCCTCTGTTCACAAATAAATGCAATTTCTAAAAGCGTATAGACCAATGTATCACAGGGTCTCCAGAGGTTAATGCACAAAAGGCTGGATAGGGCACCAAAAAAGACGTGTCAACCGAGAAACCTGAAGAAACCTACACTATCATTTATGTATTGATCTGTGTAAACCCTGCTCTTTGGTCAAAGAAGTCTACACCTATCCTGGCAATTTCAGTCAAAGCCTCTCATAAAAGAAACTTAAATCTCACCCTCAAATAAAGTTGGTGATCCCTCCTAAAATAGATTGATTCACTGCCCCTGATGAAGTCCTAAGGGACGAAACGCGTTGGGCCGCGGATTTACAGTGTATGTGGCACACATCTGAAAAATTCTGAACAAATGAAAGTGTCTTTTAATGCTGGATGAACCCATAATAAATGCTGTTCTGTTTTTATGAAAAACACGTTTTTGACTTATTGTATGTATAGCCACTAAGTGGTTCACTAAGCGCACCCTATTCCTTTTTCTATTTCTTCCCCCTTGTACCTTCACTGACAGCAGGGTACTATAGAGGTGCTGCTCGTCTAATCGCATTATAGGGGCCACTACCTTTTTTTTTCTCTCTCTCTCTCTCTCTCTCTCTCTCTCTCTCTCTCTATATATATATATATATATATATATACAGAAGACAGGGAACGGCACTCAGGTCTCAGGTAACAGCAAAAATGACAGTACTATTACATATTTTTCAAGGTTTCAGTGCTCGTTTATTGCCCTATCGTCAGGATACAACCAGGTACGTGCAAACATAGAAGTAGTCTATGCTTGCACTTGCCTGGTTGTATCCTGACGATAGTGCCAATAAACGAGCACTGAAACGTTAAAAAATATGACATAGTATTGTCGTTAAATTTTTACTAAGAGTTTTGTTCCGTTTCATATGGAAGGGGATTTGGGTACAGAATAAAGGAGGGGGGGGGGGGGTACAATCCAACATACAGGAGTTTATACAAATGCAAATGGGAATGCCAATACACACAGAGATTACACTGAGGGTATAGTTAAGAGCAATACAGTACAAATAAAGGATTGACGATAAAGTGGAGTAGGCTAAATGGGTTTTGCAATACATTAGGTTATGTCGTATATCAGTGTTGCCCCTTCTGGGGTGGTAACATAATCACGCCAACAGGACCAAGTTACTAGGGGAGATGATGTTTTAGATGAGGAGGTTAAACCCATAGTTTCCATTTGGAATGAATGGTGTAGTTTCCTGATAATTTTAATAAGAGGAGGGGGAGGTGGTTTTTTCCAATCTTGGGCTATTGCTGCTCGTGTAGCTATGAACAAATAGCCTAAGACGTAGCATTTGATCTGTGGGAGGTCAGGAGGGTATAAATGCAACAACGTCGGGAGCGGGGACCTCACGATTGGAGCTCCGATGACTTTGGAGACAAGGTTAAAAACCGCCCCCCCCCCCCCATAGATGTATTATTTTCGGGCAGGCCCAGAAGATGTGATAGGTGTCACCAATCTCTCCACAATTTCTCCAGCATAAATCGGAAGTTGAGGGCCAGATTGTATGGCGTTTGGCAGGGGTAAAATATAGATTGTGTAGTAGTTTGAAATGCATTTCAAGATGGTTATTACATTTGGATATTTTATGTGATGCAAGATAAATTCTTTCCCATTGGTGTTGGGAGAAGGAACACTCCATGGCACCCTCCCATTTGATTTGAGTAGTGGATTTATTCTCTAAGGTGTCAGCCTGGCTCTCTAAATACCAAAAGCTTATTGATCCTTTTGAGTTACCAAGAGCTAATTTTGATAGAATTCTAGGGAAGGGGGGGGGGGGGGGGTAGCAGGATTGGTCCTGAGGATCTGATCACACTCTTTAACCAATGGATGATCCGTCCATAAGTGAAGAGTTCTTTATTTGGTAGGGAAAAGTGATCCTGAAGGGAGCTAAAGGGAGTTATGGAAGCTCCATCTATCAAATCTGCGATGGAATGAATGCCGCATGTTATCCAGGTAGAGAGGTTCATATTAGGTAATAATTTTGATAGCCATGTATAGAGAGGTTGCGGGAGGGGAGAGAGACTATTTTGGATGATATAACTAATGTGTCCCATGCAATTAGGGAGTCAGATATGGCCCGTGTAGCAGTGTGTGCTGGGGGTCTCTGTTGGGCAGGGTCCAGAGTAGATCTAACAGGGATACTCTGGAAAACAGCTGATGCTCCAAATCCACACACAGTTTTTTGCCTTTAGGTAAGGACCAATCGTTTATTTGGACCACTAAACATGCAAGTTGGTATTTCTTTAAGTCTGGTACCGCAAGGCCTCCGTGTTTTCGTAGTCTCGTCAATCTCTTATATGCTAAACGTGGGTTTTTTTTTCTTTCAAATATATTTCAGGATTATTGAGTGGATTTGGTTAATGATTTTCTGTGGGACTAAATAGGGGATTGCTCTAAAGAGGTACATCTATCTCGGTAGTATTGACATTTTAAAAGCTGCGATTCGCCCCAGCCAAGATATTTCTAGGCTGAACCAGTCTTTCAATAATGCATCTATTTGGGAAATCAGGGGGTTGAAATTGATTTCAGAGACTGTGGCTAAGGAGTTGGGGATGTTAACTCCAAGGTAAACTATGTAATCTCTCTTCCAGTTGTATTTGTAATGCTGTTTAAACGTGGAGATTTTCTCCGCGCTCAGGTTAAACGTAAAAGCTTCTGTCTTAGTCGTATTAAGTTTATAGAAAGATGCTGCACTAAAATGGTCAAATATCTCATGAAAGGCGGGTAGGGAGGTGTCAGGCTTTGTTGCTAAGAGAAGAATATCATCGGCAAACATGCTGATCTTATTGAGGGACGTGCCAACTCTAATTCCCGGAAATGCTAGTGATTGTCGTATTGCCATAGCTAGTGGTTCTATAGCTAATACACAGGGCAGCCGAGAGAGGGGGGGAGCGGGTACAAATTACCCGGGCCCAGGCTTGCTGGGGGGGCCCCGCAGGAGCCCTGATCCGACCCCTCCCTTCCCCCTCCGTCCCTCCCGGGTAGCAACAGCAGCACACACTTCTACAGCATGTGCTGTGCATGTGTGCTGCTGCTGAGATTACAGTTTTTAGAGTTTTCTTTCACCCTCCTTAAAACATTTTGGGGGCGTGGCCTAAGTGCAGGAGGTGCCCACACCTCCCACACTTAGGCCACGCCCCCAAATTTTTACCGGGGCCCGGAATTCCTCTCGGCTGCCCTGCTAATACATACATGATAGGGGATAGGGGTCAGCCCTGTCTTGTCCCATTGGAGATTTTAAAGAGAATCGGCCCTCGGAGGCCAAAATTTGTCAATGTGTCAGTAAGAAAGCCCCAATGTAGCCTGTCAAAGGCCTTTTCGGCATCTAGACAGTAAAATGGCTTCCTCTCTCATCTGAGAAACATAGTCTGCTAGATCAAATGCCCTTCTGGTATTATCGGTTGCTGGGCGCCCTTATACAAAACCAACCTGATTCGGGTGGACCAGATTGGGAATGAGGGGTGCTAACTTATTAGTGATTAACTTTGAAAAAAGTTTGAGATCGGTGTTAAGGAGGGCTATGGGCTTATAGTTCTGGCAAAGTGTGTGGTCCTTTCCTTGTTTGTGGATCGTGATAATGCGGGCTTGTAGAATTTCATCCGGGAGTGAGACGACTTCAGTAGCATAGTTGAACAGTGATGATAGGGAGGGCGCAAGCTCATTGTTAATTTTTTTGTAAAATGCGTTGGTGAAGCCATCTGGCCCAGGGGCTTTGGCTCGGGGTAGGGATTTTATTACCTGTAAAATTTCTTCTTCGGACCATTCTGCATTGAGTGCATCTAGTTCTTCTATAGACACTTTAGGAAAGCTTAAGGTTTCCAGAAAGGAAGTGATTAATGCGGTGGTAGGTTGGGGGGTGTCAGGAGCCGACTGGAGGTTGTACAGGTTTTTGTAAAATTTAGCAAATGAGTACTGTCGTTTTTGCTGTTACCTGAGACCTGAGTGCCACTCCCTGTCTCCTGTATTCCTGCTTTGAAATTAGCTGAGAAGGCACTAGGACAAGTTTCTACGCTACAGCATGCAACAACGCCGGGAGCGGGGGCCTCACGATTGGAGCTCCGATGACTTTGGAGGCAAGGTTAAAAACCGCCCCCCCATAGATGTATTATTTTTGGGCAGGCCCAGAAGATGTGATAGGTGTCACCAATCTCTCCACAATTTCTCCAGCATAAATCGGAGGGCCAGATTGTATGGAGTTTGGCAGGGGTAAAATATAGATTGTGTAGTAGTTTGAAATGCATTTCGAGATGGTTATTACATTTGGATATTTTATGTGATGCAAGATAAATTCTTTCCCATTGGTGTTGGGAGAAGGAACACTCCATGGCACCCTCCCATTTTTTTTTTTGGCATTAAAGTTTTTATTGAAAGAATTGTACGTACAAAAAACAAAACAAAAACCATAGGTTACTTATCCACCGACACAGTCGGGGTTTGCATATGGGCATTCTTAACAGAGTTTTTACTAGACATAGTAATTGAAAATTTGTTAGTTAGAAATGCACTAACCTGTAAATAATAAAAGACATATTCAACTTCTAATCTCAACTGTGCAAGAAATGGGTCTAGAAAAAGTCGCCAGACCAGTCAGGAGAAGCAACAGAGGGGGACAGATGAGTACGAACGTATGAGAACAGGGAGCATGGAGGTGGAGGAGGTGGGAATGGGGGTTGCCCGGGGGAGCGTTTATATGTTGATAGTTTAGTTGATATTGTATGGTTAATTTCTAGTGTAATTTTGGTAGGAAAGGGTGTCTTTGAAAAAGAGCCAGGGGGCCCATATAGTCTGGAATGCTTTAGAGTTAGAAGTGTTGGACAGGGCTATGTCGTCCATTGACATATAGAACTCGAGGCGGTTAAACCATTCCGCTATGGTTGGAGGGGAGGTAGACCTCCAGTGTACCGGGATGACAGCCTTGGCTGCACTATTTAGGTGTTTGAGTAAAGACTTTTTATATGTTGCGATAGGGTCATCAATTTTGTTCAACAGCCAGAATGTGGGCTCAGTACTAATATCTCATCCCATAATTTCTTTAGTGATAGAGATCACCGAATTCCAAAATGGCCTTATGGCGGGACATTTCCACCATATGTGTAGCGGGGAGCCTGGGGCTGCATTGCACCTCCAACATGTCGCCGCGACTCCCGGGAACATTTTCGCTAGTACCGTGGGGCATCTGTACCACCTGGATAAAATTTTATATTGGGTCTCTATCACTGAGTAACTGGGTGAGCAAGATAGCGTGACCTGGAAGATCGTACTCCAATCTTTTGGTTCTAGACAGACACCTAGGTCCTTTTCCCAATCAGAGGTAAATCGTGGTAATGTAGCGAAAGTGTCTCCTATTAGAAGTTTGTACCCTGTCGATAAGAAGTGCTGGGGAGGGGAAACGGCCATACAAGAAGCCTCGAATGAGGTGAGTGGTCTGTGTGCTGCTGTCTTGTATGGTTGTCTGGAGAGTAGGTGTTTGATAGGTATGTACCTACAGATCTCCGATGGGGGCAGGTTCCAAGTCTTGCTGATTTCTGGGAAAGGTGTCATCTCAGAATGAGACACCAACCGGCCAATGCGCAGCTCCCCCGCCTGAGACCAATGACGGTAGGCCAAAGGATTCATTCCCGGAGGGAAGTCAGGATTGTTCAGTAGTGGGGTCAATGGAGAGATCGGGGAAGAGACACATGGTCTTCTCCGGAGCAATCTCCACATCGAAAGCGTAGGGCCTACTGTGGGGTGAGTTGTCGAGGGTGGTGTCTGAAGCCAAGCCGCCAGTCCGAGTCGGGATGGCAGCCCATGGTTCTCGAGTATCACCCATTGTTTATCGGGTGCTTGTCTAGTCCATTCCATGATTCTCGCCAACGCGACCGCCTCGTAGTATGAGGGTATATGGGGTAGTTGTAGACCCCCTAATTTTCTGCGGCGAAATAATATGTCATGTCGAAAGCGGGGGTTGCTAGAGCCCCATACAAACTCCCGAATCAGTCGCTGAATTTTAAGGAACCATACTTTAGGTATATGGATGGGGATGGTTTGGAATAGATAGAGAATCCTGGGGAGTACATTCATTTTAATGATACTTGTTCTTCCCAGCCAGGAAAATGTGCCTTTGCGCCAGTCCCGAAGTTAATTTTTAAGTTTGGTCAGGAGTGGTAAAAAGTTATCTGAATATAGCTGAGATAAGTCTCTATTTATCCAAACACCCAAATATTTAATTTTTGAGGGATGCCATGCAAAGGGGAAGGTGCTTTTCCAGTTTTCTACCATAGTGGTGGGGGCAGTGAGGTTAAGGGCAGTGGATTTGGAGAAATTGATTTTGAAGTGCGATAGAGCCCCGAATATATGGAATTCAGAGATGAGATTGGGGATTGAGATGGAGGGATTGGTCAAAGCGATCAACAGGTCATCTGCAAATAATGATAATTTGTATTCCTGACCATCGATGGTCAGACCTGTAATATCTGGGTTTGTTCGGATCGCCTTGGCCAGGGCCTCCATGCACAAGACAAAGATGAGGGGGGATAGGGGGCAACCTTGGCGGGTTCCGTTAGAGATCCTAACTGGGTCTGAGAGGGCGCCATTCACTTTGATACGAGCCGTAGGTGTGGAGTACAGTGTTAGGATTCTGCCCAAAGAAGTAGCGCCCAACCCCATGTGTGTTAACACTCCCCTCATGAATAACCAGTTAATTCTATCGAACGCTTTCTCTGCGTCGGTTGTGATTATTATGGATGGGTTATGGGTGTTTGAGGCTAGATGGATCAGGTCTATCACTTTAGTGGTATTGTCCCTAGCCTCACGGCCCGGGACAAAGCCCACCTGGTCAGAATGGATTAATGTCGGAAGGAGTGTTTTAAGTCTGTTTGCTATAAGTTTAGCAAATAGTTTGATGTCTGTATTTAGGAGGGAGATCGGTCTGTAACTAGAACATAGAGTTGGGTCTTTACCTTCCTTGTGTATTACCGTGACATGAGCTTCCAGGGACTGTGGGGAGAACCGCATAGAGTCAGAAATAGAATTGAAGGCAGCAAGCATCTTGGGCAGGAGGATGGAATTAAACGTTTCATAGTACAAAATTGTATATCCATCAGGGCCCGGGCTTTTGCCTGTCGGAGTGGTTTTCAGAGCGTCTTCTAGCTCTTTTAAGGTAAATAGGCTGTCCAGCCAGTCCCTGTCGGCTTCTGTTATGGTAGGGAAGTTTATATCTTTTAAATATTTGGCTATTTTCGTCTGTAAATCGCTTACCCCCAGTGGGGAATCTGAGGGAGAGAGATTGTATAATTTGGAGTAATATGATTGAAATGCAGACGCTATGTCTGGAGTTGTTTTGCAATCTTTTCCCTTGTCATCTTTCATTACATCGATAAAGGCTACTGCTCTCTGAGCTCTTAAGGCTCGGGCAAGTAATTTGCCTGGTTTGTTTCCCCATTGGAAGTAGCGATTTCTGCAGAGCTTAAAATCTCGCTTAACTCTCTCATTTAATAGGGAGTTTAGTTCCGTCCGTGCCGACATCAGGGCCCGTCTATCCGTATCTGATAGGGATGCTTTATGTGTTAATTCTAATGACCTGATCTGTAGTAGTAGTTGTGTCTTACGTTCTTCTTTTTGTTTCTTAATGTGGGAACCTAGTTGCATCAATTTCCCTCTCAACACACATTTATGAGCTTCCCAGACTGTTACCTTGGATACTTCAGGGGAGTCGTTGAGCTCAAAATAGTCAGTGAGTGTCTGAATGATTTGTGGTCTGCAACAGTCATTGGAAAGGAGACTCTCGTTCAGACGCCATGAGCAGGGTCTGGATAGGGCAACATCTGTATATAGTGTTAGCGTGATCGGTGCGTGGTCAGACCAGGTTGTTGGTTCAATGGAGGTTTGGTCTATTAGGTGGAGAAATCTGTGTGGGAGAAGGAAATAGTCTATTCTAGAGTATGAATTATGGGGGTTTGAGAAGAAAGTGTAGTCACGTTCAGAGGGATGTTGAAGGCGCCACGCATCTGACAGCTGATGTTCGTGTATAATGTGTCTAACCCTACGATAGACCTTGTTAGTGAAGTGTCGTGACCGTGTGGAAGAATCCATGTCAGGCTGAAATGTCCAGTTAAAGTCACCCCCCAGGACAAGAATCCCTTCTGTCAGGGCTTCAATACGTTCAAGTACTTTCTGAAGGAAAGAGGGCTGATTGATATTGGGTGCGTAAAGACTAACAAAGGTATATTGTTGGCCATGTAGAACGCCTTTTACTAATAAAGCTCTTCCTCCTTCAATTGAGTGGGGCTCTAGGGACTTGAAGGGTAGACGGCGGGAAAATAATATCGCAACACCGAGTGTTTTACTGCATGTATTGTTGCTGAAGAAAGCAACAGGGAAGTTACGGTCTTTTAGTGAGGGGGCTTTATCTGCCAGAAAGTGGGTCTCTTGGATGAAGGCTACATCCGCTCTGAGGGCGTAAAGTTCTCGTAAAGCTCTGGACCTTTTTTCGGGGATATTTAAACCCTTTGCGTTGATGGAAACAACCTTAAGGGTTGTTCGTCTTGTACTAGTCATCAGGACTTAATGGTGAGCCCGGGCGTGGGAGGGGGAAGAAAGGAAGAGGAACAGAGGGGTATTTGGTAGAGGTTAAAAACAGAGGCATTAACTGTAACATTTGCAAAATATGAAAATAATTAACGAGTACGAGGTCAGACCGCTCCTTGCTTTCACTGGTGCAGAAGCTGCAGCCAGTTGCAAGGACAAACAAGTGCGGCAAAGGGGGCATCGGGGGGGGGGGGGTTGTAGTCCACAGCCATCCAATCGATGTAGATAAAAAGAAAAACACAAAATATTGAACAGTGAACTGACTAGGCCACCTATGGGATGGTTAAACATTTATCCTTCCTCTTCTTTTTTTATTTTAATATCTATATTTAAGGAGGAGGGGTTGATTTGTGGCATTAATAACACATTTTTGAAATAGTAACTTAGTAAGTAAAGGGTCACTCGTATATAAAGATACGTTCAGCAGGTGAGGAGGTGGTATACATAAGTTTAAGATATACTCACAACACAGATTACAACTCAAGAAGAGTAGTGGCCAGATGAGGGGTGGAGGTAATTCTATCCAATGGAAGTTGGGCATCATAAACTCCAATAACTGTAAAAATGATAATAATGTCCCTGATAGTTCGTAGAATTTATGTGGGAACTGCAGGCGTATTCAATTACAGTTCCGTGTAAGCAGTGGGAAGCCACCAGGTTTTATGGCCGAGCTCAGGTGACTCTGCTGTTCGTTGTATGGCGCCGACGGTTAGGGCTTCTTCTTTGATGTTCGACGGCTGTCCAGCCGTCCTTGTCAAGTCGGAGAGGTGAAGGTATGCTTATCGAGTGTTCCGGCCAGTCAGGAAGTTGAGGAGGTTCGAAACCCAAAGCGCTGCAGAAGGGTTGGAGATCAGAGGGATCTTTGAGGGTAAGTACTTTACCCTTGTGTATCACCTGGAGACTGAAAGGGAAGCCCCATTTGTATTTTAGCTCCAGACAACGTAATTCAGTGGTGAGAGGTCTAAGTGCTCTTCTTTGTTGCAGTGTCGACCAGGACAGATCCTGGAAGATTTGCAGTTTTTGCCCATCAATTTCAATTAGGTCTTGAGCACGCGTTTTGCGGAGTATTTCTTCTTTTTGGGTAAAGTAGTGAAGGCGACAAATAATGTCCCTGGGTTGGTCGGTTGAGGAACTGCGTGGGCGAAGTGCTCTGTGAGCTCTATCAAAGATGATTGTTGAGTTAGGATCTTTCCCTAGGATCTCATTGAAAATCCTGGTGAGGTAGTCTGTTAGGTTATTCGTTGGTACGTCTTCTGACACCCCTCTGATTCTTAGATTGTTACGTCTCCCACGATTGTCCAGATCTTCTAATCTTTGGGAGAGAGCGTTGATCATGTCAGTCTGTTGGACTGCTGTCTCGCGTAGATCATTATATGCCTGGGCCATGGTGTCTTGTATGTCTTCGCATTTAGACATCCTGTCTCCTAATTGGGCGAAGTCGGCTCTGATCTCTGCCATCTCCGAACGTATGGTGTCCCGCAAGCTACGGTCCAGGGAGTCAAAGTCTTGACGGGTAGGCATAGTACGTAACAATTGTATTATTTGTGAAAGATCTCCTCCCTCGCAGCCTTGGGTATGTAGGGGAGTTGGAGGTGAGGCTTGTGAAGAAGGAGGTTCTTGCACGGGTGCGCCTTGGGAATTAGAGTCCTCATTGTGGAGCGGAACTTCTGTGGGTTTGAGAAAGTGTCTCATGTCTGTTTTGGACGGGGTGGATGAGGGTGTAGCCATTTCTTTATCGCTGCTCACCTTTTTATTTCTGCCCATACTACGTCGTGGGTGTTCAATTAATAGAATTGATCCGTAATATTTCTTCACCTCTAAATAGGATATCGAGTGACTTGTATGTGTTAAGCTTAGTAGGGTGACTGTTTTCCACTTCCCCCCGACATGTGGGAAGCTAGGCAGCCATCACAGCGGCAAAGGGAGCCCTTTTATCCCATGGAGGTGTTGTGGGAGCATATAGCATGAGTCGTTTTTATGTCCCTCATAGGGCAATTGGGACAGGGACCTTGGAATTTTATAGGTCGGGTCGTTATGAGTATCTCCTTATAGTCAGAGGTAGAGCAGAAGCGAAAAGAGATTGCTTATGGTAGGAGCCGCTGTGGGAGGGGGGGGAGCCCTCTTTGTAGTAGATCACTCAGTGGGCCGGTTCCTTGAGGTGGGGTGTCACCTGTTTAGCTTGGGCTGGATAGCAAAGTCCTGGCCGCAAGGTCACGGGAAGGCCGCAATCCGCAGCTGGTGAAAGGGGACGCCCCAGAGGTGGGTGCACTGTATGTGGGGATCTTTGGAGCTTTTTTTTTTTTTTATTATTATTATTATTATTTATATATATATTTTTTTATTATTATTATTATATATATATATATATATATATATTTTTTTTTTACTTTTTTCACATATATATGCCTCTGTGTGAGAGCTTGGAGGTTTTGCTGTCCTGTGGTGGGGGGTTGCACAGGTCTGGTGTTGCTGGCAGGGGACTTTCCCCTACTCCCAGCAACAGCACCTCGTGGTGAGCTGCACTGCTCCTTCTGTCTGCAGAGGACACTCGTGGAGGCTGTGGGGTTTACCACTTCTGTGGTGGAGCGAAGGGCTGCAGCCAGTGATAGTTTTTATTATTATTTTTAATGATGGGGGGAGGGAGGGCAGATGTCCGGCGTCTGCCACCCGCCAATAAGAGGGGAACAGGCGGCCAGAGCAGCGCAGGAGGCTATATGTCCCTCCGGCTACTCCCCGAACTCAGGGTCCCTCAAGCCCAGGCAGCCGAGCGCCGAGATCCCGTCAGCCGCCGCACTATATGTCCAGCAGTGGCTGGCGCACTATCTCCCCCAGCAGACCCGCCTCGTGTGGAATGTTTCAGTGGCACTCACCCCAGGGCACCAGAGACCGGGCAATGTTAGGAGTCCCCTTCAGGCGTCTCCGGTCGAAAACGAAGGTCTCCGGCGCCACGGAGCTCAGCGGTCGGGGAGGCTCCAAAATCCAGGCCCCGGCTCAGCCAGTCACCCAAGGCCGCAATCCGCAGAAGCTGTCAGAACGGCTTCCCGACTCCGCGACCTCCGGCAACAGGTACGAGGGGGAGCAGAGGAGACCCGGAGAGCAGGGGGGCTCCCTGGTGTATAATCAATTGGTCCCAGGAGGTTATTAGTAGTCTTTTGGCACGGGAGCTCGCCAGAAGTGCTGCCTGCTCGTATGGCTGCCAAGCCACGCCCCCTGCACCCTCCCATTTGATTTGAGTAGTGGATTTATTCTCTAAGGTGTCAGCCTGGCTCTCTAAATACCAAAAGCTTATTGATCCTTTTGAGTTACCAAGAGCTAATTTTGATAGAATTCTAGGGAAGGGGGGGGGGGGGTAGCAGGATTGGTCCTGAGGATCTGATCACACTCTTTAACCAATGGATGATCCGTCCATAAGTGAAGAGTTCTTTATTTGGTAGGGAAAAGTGATCCTGAAGGGAGCTAAAGGGAGTTATGGAAGCTCCATCTATCAAATCTGCGATGGAATGAATGCCGCATGTTATCCAGGTAGAGAGGTTCATATTAGGTAATAATTTTGATAGGGCATGTATAGAGAGGTTGCGGGAGGGGAGAGAGACTATTTTGGATGATATAACTAATGTGTCCCATGCAATTAGGGAGTCAGATATGGCCCGTGTAGCAGTGTGTGCTGGGGGTCTCTGTTGGGCAGGGTCCAGAGTAGATCTAACAGGGATACTCTGGAAAACAGCTGATGCTCCAAATCCACACACAGTTTTTTGCCTTTAGGTAAGGACCAATCGTTTATTTGGACCACTAAACATGCAAGTTGGTATTTCTTTAAGTCTGGTACCGCGAGGCCTCCGTGTTTTCGTAGTCTCGTCAATCTCTTATATGCTAAACGTGGTTTTTTTTTTCTTTCAAATATATTTCAGGATTATTGAGTGGATTTGGTTAATGATTTTCTGTGGGACTAAATAGGGGATTGCTCTAAAGAGGTACATCAATCTCGGTAGTATTGACATTTTAAAAGCTGCGATTCGCCCCAGCCAAGATATTTCTAGGCTGAACCAGTCTTTCAATAATGCATCTATTTGGGAAATCAGGGGGTTGAAATTGATTTCAGAGACTGTGGCTAAGGAGTTGGGGATGTTAACTCCAAGGTAAACTATGTAATCTCTCTTCCAGTTGTATTTGTAATGCTGTTTAAACGTGGAGATTTTCTCCGCGCTCAGGTTAAACGTAAAAGCTTCTGTCTTAGTCGTATTAAGTTTATAGAAAGATGCTGCACTAAAATGGTCAAATATCTCATGAAAGGCGGGTAGGGAGGTGTCAGGCTTTGTTGCTAAGAGAAGAATATCATCGGCAAACATGCTGATCTTATGGAGGGACGTGCCAACTCTAATTCCCGGAAATGCTAGTGATTGTCGTATTGCCATAGCTAGTGGTTCTATAGCTAATACATACATGATAGGGGATAGGGGTCAGCCCTGTCTTGTCCCATTGGAGATTTTAAAGAGAATCGGCCCTCTGAGGCCAAAATTTGTCAATGTGTCAGTAAGAAAGCCCCAATGTAGCCTGTCAAAGGCCTTTCCGGCATCTAGACAGTAAAATGGCTTCCTCTCTCATCTGAGAAACATAGTCTGCTAGATCAAATACCCTTCTGGTATTATCGGTTGCTGGGCGCCCTTGTACAAAACCAACCTGATTCGGGTGGACCAGATTGGGAATGAGGGGTGCTAACTTATTAGTGATTAACTTTGAAAAAGTTTGAGATTGGTGTTCAGGAGGGCTATGGGCTTATAGTTCTGGCAAAGTGTGTGGTCCTTTCCTTGTTTGTGGATCGTGATAATGCGGGCTTGTAGAATTTCATCCGGGAGTGAGCCGACTTCAGTAGCATAGTTGAACAGTGATGATAGGGAGGGCGCAAGCTCATTGTTAATTTTTTTGTAAAATGCGTTGGTGAAGCCATCTGGCCCAGGGGCTTTGGCTCGGGGTAGGGATTTTATTACCTGTAAAATTTCTTCTTCGGACCATTCTGTATTGAGTGCATCTAGTTCTTCTATAGACACTTTAGGAAAGCTTAAGGTTTCCAGGAAGGGACTTCCGGTTCCGGCGGGCATGTAGGGAGCCGCAAGACGCAGCAGCTCCGTGGACGGTGATCAGGGCGGCACCCCAGGATCACCGCTGAGCGGTCACACACGACAGGCAGCGTCCCTACACCCTCCGGAACAGTCCCCGCTGTATGGAGAAATATTTATCTCCGATGCCAGGACGCCAGCAACAGCGCAACACGATCCAGCCAAAAATCAAGATGGCGGCCGCAGCATCTAAGACGCCCAGAGCGACACGCGCTGATCCATCCAGCCCCAAGATGCCTGCACTTCACCCACAGCAGACTGATCCCCACATCAGCAGCCCTCTCACCCCTACACCAAATCAGGATTGCGTGGAGAACACAGGACAGCAGCCTGCAGCCTCATACCAAGAGATGGTAAGAGCAATAAGAGACACTATCACTCCCATGTTTCAGCAGCAGGCAGACACATTTAAGACCTCTATAGAGGAACTAAAAGGACACCTATCTCAGCTCACTCATCGTGTATCCCACAATGAATCACAAATAGGGGCTGTATTCCATGAAGTGCAAGAATTAAAAGCACATAATGAAGCATTACAAAAATCCTGTCATATGATGACTAATAAATTGGATGATCTGGAAAACAGATCAAGGAGGAACAATTTGAGGCTGGTGGGGCTCCCAGAGTCAGTGAGGGGACAGGCACTGCAACACTTTATAAGAAACACGCTGCCTGAATTGCTAGATGTGTCCGCTGACTGCAGTGACATGGTTATAGAGAGAGCACATCGCTTGGGCCCAGAGAAGGAAGGAGCTGGCAATAGACCCAGAGTGGTAATTTTCAGGACACTGAACTATTTACATAAAGAATTGCTGTGGGCAGCTTCCCGCAAAGTGAAGGGCCTGATGTGGGAAACGCACAAGTTACACTTATTTCAGGATTACTCGGCTGAGGTCACCAGGGCCAGGAGGGAGTTCTCAGTGATCTGTACCCAGTTGATACGTGACAACAGGAAATTCGCGCTAATGTACCCGGCCAGATTACGGTTGTTTGAGGATGGCAACTTTAAAGATTTTTCTACACCGGGAGATGCACAAGCGTATTTAAGAGCTGGAGAGAGAGATAGCCCAACAAGAGAGTAAACAGAGCTACTGCTAGAAGTGATGGGACTATGTATAACCACTGGGGAGTGGAGGACTAACAATTTGGGTTAAGAAACACAAATAATTGGAGTGACTTGTGCAGCAGGATCAATCTGCAAGTTATGTTAAAAAGACAGATGCTGCACTTTTGGTTTGTTTTGTTTTGCAAGGCCCACACAGCCAAACCTAAAGGAGGGATACATAGACTCATGTGTAGAGTTTTAAGTACATTTTGAATGAATATTGGGGTGCCGACCCTTGTCGTTTGTCCGGGACGCTTACAGCAGAACTGATGTGCTCTGAGAGGAGCTCTTTTTCCCGGAAGTTCGAAGACAGGCAAGATATTGCCGAGGAGAAAAGTTTTCTCCGAATTTTTGAGTTTTGTTATGACCCTAGGAATAGAGTTGGGGTTACCAGTTTATGTTTTACTACATTTTGTAGGGGTTGGGGATGTTTGGGGAGGGAGGGAAGGGCGGGCAGAAGGGAGGGGAAACAGGTCTTGGGGCAATCTTGCAGAGATACACTAGAAATAGGATAAGATGACAGCTATAAGAGTATGCTCGTGGAATGTCGGTGGGGTGAACTCTCCCATAAAACGTAAAAAGATACTACTGTATCTCAAAAAACAAAAGGCAGATGTCGCCTTGTTGCAGGAGACTCACCTCACCGACATGGAACACGCAAAATTGGGATCGATGGGCTATGTTGTAGCAGCCTCTGCCTCCTACGGATCTAAAGCAAGAGGAGTTGTTATATTAGTCAAAACCACTTTAAATCCACAGATCTCTACGGTATATGTAGACCCAGAGGGCAGGGTGATCATAGTGAAAATGCAAGTAAATAAGGAACACTATGTCATTTGCAACATATATGCCCCCAATTCCTCCTCAAAGCAGTTCTACCGCAAACTAATGTCTAAACTTTACACACACTCGGATTCAAGACTGATTCTGGGAGGTGACTTCAATATGGTGGCTAACCCATTTATAGATAGGTCGTCCTGCCCGAGAAGGCCCCCTTCACAACCAGCAATAAATATCAAATTTATTACAGAACAATTACATTTAATAGATTGCTGGAGACTACTGTACCCTACAGATAGAGATTATACGTGTCTCTCAGCCGCACACGGTACATTGTCACGTATAGACTACTTGTTGACCTCCTCTTCCATGATGTCGGACATTCTGGATGCTGGTATAGAATCAATATGTCTGTCAGACCACTCTTTGATCTGGTGTGACATAGCCACATCGGTTGATACGGGGACACACCGCCAATGGCGTTTCCCAGCGTATCTATCCTCATCCATCAAGTTCCGCAACATGTTAGAGGCAAAATGGGAGGAGTATATACATAACAATGCAAACCAGGATTCAGACCCATTACTACTATGGCAGACAGCAAAAGCAGTCTTGAGGGGGGAAATTATGTCCTTTGTTGGCAAATATCGTAGGGACAGAACAACTCTTATTCAAAAAGCACAGGAAGAATTAACCACGACCTTCGCACAATATAAAACACAGACCTCTGAGGAACATAAACAGAATTATGTTAAGGCCAAAGCTCATTATGACTCACTCTTAGCTGTGGAGGCCACAAAGTGCATGTCTAACTCCACTTTCCAGTTCTACACGCATGGTAACAAAACAGGGAGATACCTGTCTAATTTATTTAGGGGGACTAGAACTTCGGCTGCTGTGGCTTCTCTCAAGACCCCTGAGGGAGGCACAACACATAAGGGAACAGAAATATTAGATGTCTTTAACAAGTTTTATACCCAACTATACAGTCAAGATCATATTGATCAGGCCAAAAAGGAAGAGTTCTGGGGAAAGGTAAAGCTACCTGGGATCTCGGACTTGCAAAAGGAGAACATAGTTGCCCCTATCACAGACGAAGAGGTCAAACAGGCCATAGGCATGTTGAAGCCTTTAAAAGCCCCAGGGCCGGATGGCTTCTCGGGGGAATTTTATAAGATCCTAGCCCCAAGAATTGGGGAAACATTGAGAAATGTATTTAACACCATAGTAAAGGGTACGCGGGTGACATTGTATTGCAATTCTGCTATTGTCAAGGTGATACCTAAACCGGGAAGAGATAAGGAAGATCCGGGAGCTTACAGACCCATCTCCCTATTAAATGTTGATTACAAGTTATTAACTAAAATTATAGCGGAAAGGCTGAAATTTATCCTGCCACGTATAGTAGACCCGGATCAAACGGGGTTCATCTGTGGCAGGCATTCAGTAGTAAACGTTCGTAAGGTGTTAGCGGTGATTCAACATGGAAGGGGGGTAGGAAACCCAGGTGGCCAGGCAATTGTGTCTATGGATGCGGAGAAGGCTTTTGACCTGGTCACCTGGGACCATTTATTTGAATGCTTAACTAGATACGGATTTCCGACTCCTTTTGTAGACCTGATTAGGGGTTTGTACTGGCACCCGCGGACCCAAGTAGCCTGTAATGGGTATGTCTCCGAACCATTTGAGATACAGAGGGGCACCAGACAGGGATGCCCCCTGTCCCCCCTGCTGTTCGCTCTGGCCCTGGAGCCACTGGCGGTTGCACTACGCGACAGCCAGGGTTACAGAGGAATAGAGGTGGGAACCACGACAATGAAGATATGTCTCTTTGCCGATGACATGCTTTTGTTTGCCTCAGACTTGAGAAATTCGCTGCCAGCCATTTTGGATTTGATTACAGCGTTTGGCTCATTTGCGGGCTACAGGGTCAACGTGGGCAAGTCCGAGATCCTGAGGGTGGGGGGACTAGACGAGATGTGGGAGGGTTCCCCGACATTAGATAAATTTAAGGTCACAAGGGACTCAATTAAATATTTGGGCATTAACATACCAGGGGATCTAACTAAATTATACCAATTGAACTTCACCCCTATAGTGGACAAGGTTGTTGCCATGCTGGAGAGCTGGAATAATTTACCACTGTCTATGATGGGGAGGGCAGCGGCCTTACAATCCATAATATTCCCGAAGCTGTCATATTGCATCCAAATGTTACCCATAAAATTAACAAAAAAAGATATAGCTAAATCATACCTCCCAACTTTTCATGCGAAGAAATAGGGACACTCGCGCGGCGAAGCCGCGCGAGCGCCCGAAAAGGGGGCGTGGCGTATGTAAATGAGGGCGCGGCTTATGCTAATTAGCCGCGACCTCATTTTCATACGAGAATAGACGCTGTGCGCATGCGCACAGCGTCTATTCTACTACATTGGGGGGTCTCCCAACTGCCACCCCCCCGCAGCGGGACAATGCCTGCCGCGGGTGGGACGTCGGGACAGGACCCGAAAATCGGGACTGTCCCGACGGAATCGTGACAGTTGGGAGGTATGGCTAAATTAAATACAAGTTTTTTCAAGTTTCTATGGCAGGGAAAGAAACCAAGAATGGCTAGACATAAAACATTCATTAAAAAGGCAGAGGGAGGGCTGGGAGTCCCAAATATTGTAGCATTTACTCAGGCAGTGTTCCTAAGATATGCTCTAGATTGGTTGCACAATGGTCAGTCTTACACGCATAAGGCTTCAGAGGAGGAATTGGTAGAGCCGTACTCGTTGGCGGCGCTGCTGCATTTACCACGAAAGGATATCCCTGCGGCAGTTCTGCAAAATATATTATTTAACGACACCTTCTGGATGTGGGTCCAGGTAAATAAAAAATTGGGTAGAAGACACACAGTTACTAAGTTTATACCATTAATGGGCAATCCAGCATTCCCTGCGGGAATGAACACGGCAGGATATCGCAGATGGAAAGAAAAGGGAATATTGACTATAAAAGATGTGTTTGATCCGGGAGGCGGGGTAATGTCATTTCAAGATATTAAGGATAAGTTCTCAATCCCAAATAGGGATATGTTCTTATATTTTCAGGTTAGGCCAGTGGTTCCCAAACTGTGTGCCGTGGCTCCCTGGGGTGCCTCAGGACACATGCAGGGGTGCCGCGGCTTGGTGGTCCAGGACAAACTCAAATTATTAATGGTAATTATTTAGGAGCAAAACCAGTGCTGGTGGCTGCCAATCATAGAATGTGTACAAACAGAAGCAAATCCTGCCCTTTATCACATAACTGACCCTAAGAATCGCATATAAACCCAATCTAATTATTTTTTTTGGACCTGGGGGTGCCGTGAAAAAAATTCTGATTCTCTAGGGTGCCGTGAATCAAAAAACATTGGGAACCCCTGGGTTAGGCATTACATACAATCGCTGCCACCCCCCATGGTAAACCCTGAACAACCAGACGCCCTAAAATCAATATTTGTACTAAGTTTAACTGGGCCTTTCAGACTCAGATATATATATACAGACCTTCTCCCGGTACAACCGGAGAAGATCTGGACTGATGCCATTGCGCACTGGCAACGAGACATACCAGAGGTGACTGAAATTGACATCTTTCTAAAACCCATGGAAAAAACGTTGAAATTACTCCGATCAGCCCAGATGCAAGAAGTACATATTAAGACTTTACATAGGGCATACATATCTCAAGCGCAGAGGAGACATTATGCCCCCGGGGAAACGGGGAGATGCCTGAAATGCAAGGGCTCAGGAGCTGATTTTTACCACTGTATGTGGGATTGTGGCCGCATAAGAAAATTCTGGGACAAAGTGATGGGATTCATAAATGAAATATGCCACTTAAAATTGACCAAAGATCCCCTGGCCATGTTATGCGTAAACTTTACTAACTGGAACCTACAAGGCCGCAAAACGGCTCTTGTTCCTTTTCTAACAATAGTAGTGACAGTGGCTAAGAAAACCATACTAAGGAGTTGGACAGTGCCTTCTCCCCCATTCCTTCACTCGGTCAAAACGTCCCTAATACACCTGTTACATCTAGATAGGCGAGCCACAATCCCACATGTAGAACAAGGGGTTAAGAAGTTCATGCACAAATGGGGAGTGTACATTGACTCACTGGATGGTGAATCCCAGCAGCGCATTTATTCTTTGTATGAAGGTACCACTTGGTACCTTACCAGATCGCTAAGCAACACTTAGTTTGCACCCAAGACCTGACTGGAGGGGGAAGGGAGGGAGGGTTAGAGGGGGGTAGAGTTGGGGTTATAGTTCGTTATGCATGTAATGATACTACAAGAAAGAAAACATTAATACTTCAAGTCACTCAAGGCATAACGCTTTATTGACATGTTTAGATAAATGTGACATGACATTGTATGTGAAATATGATATGCACACAAATTTCTTGTTGTTACTTGATTATTGTTGGAAAATAAAGAAAAAAAATGTTTTGGAAAAAAAAAAAAGGTTTCCAGGAAGGAAGTGATTAATGCGGTGGTAGGTTGGGGGGTGTCAGGAGCCGACTGGAGGTTGTACAGGTTTTTGTAAAATTTAGCAAATGAGTACTGTCGTTTTTGCTGTTACCTGAGACCTGAGTGCCGCTCCCTGTCTCCTGTATTCCTGCTTTGAAATTAGCTGAGAAGGCACTAGGACAAGTTTCTACGCTACAGCATGGAGTGCCGGTCCATCTACTAAATATTGTTTATGCTCCTTCAAGTAAGGTTCAGACAAGGCACCCGCTATATATTATCTTCTGGACATCACTCATCAATTCTATTTCTTTAGGTTCCATGAGCACTGTGGTGTGAACGCTGACAAGTCATCAGTAAACAGCTTCCTCCAGCTGAATTGCAATATGGTAGAAGGATTTGCACCTGACGCTGACATTCCATTTCTATGCTTGCACTTACCTGGTTGTATCCTGACGATAGCGGCAATAAACTAGCACTGAAACCTTGAAAAATATGACATAGTACTGTAGTTATGAGATAGACGGATACTTAATTAGGCCTATATTTTGATATAATTTATTTGGATGGCACCCTCCCGACTCCTGTGAAACTATCCAATAAGAGTCCGGGGGCCATGCCTTAACGCTGGTGATCCTATGGAGATTAATCCAGCACATATATCACATACATGATAACATGTATTTATGTGCCTAGCGATCCTCACCACCACTGCCGAGAGTGGCACTGAAATTATTTCTACACTGTAAAGTAACCATGCTGGTGCTGTGACACTACTAACTGATGTATACAGTAAAGTCCTTTGAATGCCACTCATCCCCCCTGTTACTATTTATATATATATATATATATATATAGATAGATAGATAGATAGATAGATAGATAGATAGATACAGTTGTGCTCATAAGTTTACATATCCTAGCAGAATTTGTGATTTTCTGGCCATTTTTCAGAGAATATGAACTTACAAACTTTTCTTTCACTCATTGTTAGTGGTTGGATTAAGCTATTTATTCTCAAACAACTGTGTTTTTTAAATCATAATGACAACAGAAACTATCCAAACAACCCTGATCAAAAGTTTACATAACCCATTTCTGAATACCGTGTATTGCCCCCTTTAACATCAATGACAGCTTGAAGTGTTTTGTGATAGTTGTGGATAAGTCTCTTTATTTTCTCAGATGGTAAAGCTGCCGATTCTTCTTGGCAAAAAGCCTCCAGTTCCTGTAATTTCTTGGGCTGTTTTGCATGAACTGCATGTTTTACATCTCTCCAGAGTGGCTCAATGATATTGAGGTCAGGAGACTGAGATGGCCACTCCAGAACCTTCACTTGATTCTGCTGTAGCCAATGACAGCTCAACTTGGCCTTGTGTTTTGGATCATTGTCATGTTGGAACGTCCAAGTACGTCCCATGCGCAGCTTCTGGGCTGATGAGTCCAAATTTTCCTCCAGTATTTTCTGATAACATGCTGTATTCATCTTGCCATCAATTTTGACCAAGTTTGACCAGTGCTTTTGTAGCTCACACATCCCCGAAACATTAGCGATCCACCTCCCGTGTTTCACAGTAAGAATGGTGTACCTATCATCATAGGCCTTGTTGACTCCTTTCCAAATGTAACGTTTATGGTTGTGGCCAAAAAGTTAAGGTTTGGTGTCATCACTCCAAATGACTTTGTTCCAGAAGCGGCACTCAGAATAAAATAAATACAGGAGCCAGCAGAACGCCAACATTTCAATTGTATTACACAATTTTCGTCAGGGTAACAACATAAGTAAAGTTACACTCACCATATATACATGTGCTCACCATCACCAAACTTCCTCCATGGGCGGTGCTACACCACCTCTGTGGTCGCGCCATGATGACATCACCCAGTGCACCCTTCACCACCATCTTAGCTATTGGAACAAAGCATGGGAATAAGATGGAAGTACTGGCAAGAAATACAATTACATGTAGAATATTGCTGAAAATATAATAATAATATAATATAATAATAAAGACATGGCTATAAAAAACAATTAAGCCCCATGTTTTCATTCAGTCCACGCAGACTCAGGGTGTCCAAAAGAAAAATCCACCTAGCCTCCCTTTGTAATAAAAGTTTAGTCCAGGGTGGTATATGATCTATAATCATGTGGCATAAAGCCGTAGATGAGTGTCCTGCCTCCACATAATGTCTGGCTACAGGCTGTGTGCTGGTCCCTGACATGATTGCAGCACCGATTGCCTGCCTGTGTTGGCCCATACGTACTTTGAATTGGCAATCAGTTTTGCCAATGTAGTATTTACCACATGGGCATATCAGGGTATAGATAACAAACATGGAAGAACATGTGAGTCTATGATGGATCTTAAATTACTTAGATGTATATGGATGCTTAATGCTGGTACCAGTAAGCATATACCCACATGTAACACATCCCAGACACTTCGCACATCCTAATTTAGGAGTGGTGAGGAAGGTGTCAATCCTACCCTTGCCCATTTTAGTAACATCGGTGTGGACAACATAGTCACGGATATTTCTCCCCCCGTGAGTAGCTGGGCATAACCTATAGATTCTATAGGTTGAGGTATATATTGTTTTGTAACTGGCAGGGCATCTGTACAATATAGGCTGTGTACTTGGGGCTGCTCTTACCTTCTGTGCTATATTCGCCATTAGTTGGCATTCTGGCGCATTGGGTGTGAGCACTACCCCTTTTTTAAACATATGTGTGAATATGTATGGGATTCCCCTGGCCAGGCCTTTATAAATGCATACAATGTTCCCCATAGGATACATAAAACTAAAAGCAATATTAGAAACTATTTGTGCAGCAGTTGGAACACAGCGCAAAGGTAGTTCCGGGTCTAAGGAACACATGGGGTGACTTTCTATGAAATGAGAGTTGTGTTTTTGGCGATTTTTACTCCAAAAAACGGCTAATTCGCATTTTTCGGTGAATTTGCATATTTAATGTGATGCGAAAAGGTCCCTAAATCGTATATTTTTTGCAATAAGTCATGCATACTGAAAGTGCGGTAAAAATTCGCACTTTTATCGCATCCAGATGTTTTCCAATAGAAAAGTATACAATTCGCTTATTTAATAGAATGGGATTTCGCAAATCGCACTTTTAAGGTGTCTAATAACCGCCATTTTTTCAGACCAGGTTCTGTTGGGCGATTTGGCCCAGAACTCAATTTGGTCAAGTGCACACATGGTTAATGTCATCACAGGTGTCCTTAATTTCACTCACAAACACCCCTACATATACCCCCACATCATTAAGGACACCTGTGAGGGTTTGAGACATGGAGATTGTGCAGAGTGGATTTGAGTTGCTCATTTTGGATTTGGCCCATTTGGAGGAGCTGGGCAGGAGGGAGGAAGCTGCGCACCAGAACCAGGTACCACCCCAAATAGTGCGTACCCCACGTATGTATCGTGCTAGGCTGTACCTGGACTCCCTCTCGGATCAACAGGTTGTGGGGATATTTAGGCTAAACCGCAATAACTTGTTGAACTTATATGAGCAGGTGAGAGATGATTTGGACCCTTTGGGGGGGGGGGAACTATGCAGTGTCTGAGCTGCAGAAATTAATGTGTACCCTCTACTATTTGGCCACTGGCTCCACTCAATCTGTGACCTCATGGTCCTTGGGGGTATCACAAGCCACTTTCTCAAAGCATTTACTCAAGTGTTACTTGCTTTTAAGAAGTTGTGGCGGACATACATCAGATTCCCCAGTTCAGAGTCAGAGTGGCAGGACCACAAGGTTGCTTTCTATAGACTCTCAGCATTCCCTCACGTGCTGGGAGCTATAAACTGCGCACACATTGGGATTAGGGCCCCGCACGTGCGGGGCCACGTCTGTGTCAATAGGCGTGGGCGGCACTCCCTGAACGTGCAGGTTGTATGTGATGCTCATCTCAAAATCCTAAGTGTGGTTGCAGGCTTCCCTGGGAACTGCCATGACGCCTATATTCTGAGACACTCCGGCCTCTGGAACCGACAACAAATGCCTCTGGAACCCAACAACAAATGCCAGAGGGCTGGCTACTTGGTAAGTACATTTTTACATATTACCCTCTCTATTCGTATTTGTACCTGCTGAAATGTGTGTGTGTGTTTCAATTTTCACCAGCCTACTACTCTTGTCCAAGTAAATACTATTTGCCCACTGCACATACCTTACCATATAAGGCAATAACTTCCTTTCTTTGGTTTAGGCGACTCAGGATATGGGTGTCTTTCCTGGCTCATGACACCTTTGCGCACCCCTGATGGCCCTGCACAGCACCGGTATAATGAAGCCCATATTGCAACCCGCAATGTGGTGGAGCGTACGTTTGGAGTGTTGTAAAGTAGATTCCGGTGTTTGGACCGGTCATCTGGTTTGCTGCTTTACCACCCTGCAAAAGTAGTGATGATCGTCCAGGCTTGCTGCATGTTACACAACATAGCCCTATACCAACCAGCCTATGTGGAGGAGGATCATGCAGCAGTCGTGCAGGAAGCCCAACCTACCACACCTCGGGTAGTGAGGGGTACGCAGAGGGGGAATCTGGTGCGTACAGACATCATCAGGCACTACTTTTCTGGTAAGCACATGTGCCCTCTATTCCTACATGTACCTTTGCTGGAAGTGAACTCACCTACATTACATTTATCACTAACATCTTTTTGCCCCCACATTTAGCCCAATAGACACAGTTCAAGGGTACAGTTGGTGGTGCAGACCTATCCCTTGCTGTAAAAAACCTTGTAAGTATATTAACAACATGTATGTGATTTTTGTGCAATCAACTATGGCTCACCTGTTGTTGTGGAACTACATGGCCCAGCATGCCCCGACACACTGTAAGCATGACAGCTCAAAACATGACTGCCACAGCTTGCTGAAATATGTAGTTCCACAACCTCGGACGGGCCAGATTTGAGACAACAGCATCTTCCACCAATACCTTGCCCATATATCATTACATTATGGAACAGATCACACAACAAATGTTTGAAGAATAACACACAGACAAAATGGTATGCATTGTGACATTTTTAGTACAGTATATTATGTCATACATAACCTGCATTTGTCAGTCGCTAAACAATAGAAATGTGTATTAATGTAACAAAAATTCAAGCATAGTACATGCATTATCAGAGCTGGCCTTAGGCATAGGCAAACTAGGCAATTGCCTAGGGCATTTGGAATGCTTAGGGGCATCAGCAGCTTCTGCTGATTAAAATGATATGCAGCATGCCTATATTCTGTGTGTGAGTGAGGCTGTATCTGCATATGAAATAATGTATTCATGGAAATCACCAACATATGCAGGTACAGACACAGTCGCACACAGAATATAGGCATGCCACATATCATTTTAATCATCGAAAGCTCCTTGTGTGTGCTGGTCATAACAATGCAAATAAGACGAAGTTTCAGGAAAAAAGGCACCCAACGTTAGCAGAACTGGCCAGGAGCTGCATGGCCTATTGAGTCAAGATATATGGGTAAACATCTGTATCCAAGCAAAGGCAGAGGTCACAGTGTTAGCGGCTGTGCGAGTGCTGTCTACGGGTGGGTTGGTTGTGCAATAGTGTTCGGCATATGTGTAAGGGGCATTATGTGTGTCATGTATAAATGCATTAATAATGTGCGACATGTGTAACAGGCATTATGTGTGCCATGTGTATAAGGGCATTAATAATGTGCAACATATGTGTAAGGGGCATTATGTGTGTCATTATGTGTATGAAGGACATTAATAAAGGTTGGCATAATGTGTAAGGGGCATTATGGTTATAATGACATTAATAATGTGTGTCATGTGTAATGGACCCTGTGTGGTATTATCAGGGGTGCCAAGAGAAAGGGGTAAAGGGTGCAAATTACCCAGGCCAAAGTCTGATGGAAGGGCCCAGTGGGGGCCCCAGGCCCCCTCCCCTTAAGTGACAGCAGCAGCTGCAGCTCTTCTCCTCTGCTCAGCACACATTGCTTTGTGCTGGGTTGCAGTGTGGACATGGAGGTGCTTAAAATACAATATTTTCTCAGGTTTTTTTTCTAAGGGAATAATGTGAAGAGTAATGTACATAAAGTAAAGTGGTACAACTGTGTAATGTAACGTGAATAAGGGACAACATTGCATGATATAATGTGAATAAAGTACTGTGTGGCATAATTTGAATTGGGGGTACTATTGGGTGGCCATGCCCCTTTCCAGCAAGAACACACCCCTGGTTGAGCACCGAATGTGTGCACTGTTTCTATTTAAAATATTGCGGGTAGGAGCACCAAAATGATGACTGCTATGATGAGGGTTGATGGTGCTGGGAAAGGGGAGCAGGGTCAGAGGCGGAACTAGTGGCAGTGCTAGGGGGCACCAGTCAAAATCTTGCCTAGGGCGTCATTTAGGCTAGGGCCGGCTCTGTGCATTATCAATTTATTTTATGTTAAATAATTATTTTTTCCCTCCATCAGGCCGCGCACTACCACCTCTCAGGGCCGTTTCTAGACAATTTAGCTCCCAGGGCGAAGAAATCAAAATGCGCGTCCCCCCCCAAAAAAACAAAAACAAAACATAACATGGTATCATAGAAATTGTGCGCGCCGGAGGGGGGTGTGGCTTAATTTTAAAAGGGGTGTGGCTTAATATAAGGCGTGGTCTAGCAGGAAAACAATTACCTTATATCACACTTTTGCAACCTGCATGACCAGACATTGGTTACTGCAGGAATTGTTATTGTCCTCCCGCACTTAAGTTGGCGGGCTGAGGGCCACACAGTGACCTAGTACGCCTCACAGATCAAGGCCAAACAATGACAGGTTACTTAAATCATTATACACTATTTATCCGTGATGACAATTACCCATTACGCCGTACACTGATATGACGATTACATATTACGCTGCACACCGTGATGACAATTACACATTACGCCGCACACCATGATGCCCATTAGACCCCACAATGTGATGGCAATTACACAATACTCCCCACATCGTAATGCCCATTACACATTATGCCCCATGTGCCGCTGCCGCACAACTGATGCCGTTTACTAATATGCCCCCACAGTGCCAGCTATGCCCCCACAGTGACACAAATATATGCCCCCACAGTGACACAAATAAATGCCCCCACAGTGACACAAATAAATGCCCCCACAGTGACACAAATAAATGCCCCCACAGTGACACAAATAAATGCCCCCACAGTGACACAAATATATGCCCCCACAGTGCCAGATGTGCCCCCACAGTGACACAAATATATGCCCCCACAATGCCAAACTCACTTTGTCTCTCCCTCTGCTGCCTCTGCTGCCGCTGCTTCCGAGGGGAGGGGAGCGCATCGTGCCTCTTTCCTTCCCCTTCAGTGTGTGTACCTGAGCTGAGCCGTCAGCCATTCATACCTCGCGCCCGAGCTCTGATTGGCTGACAGCGGCAGCCCAGTGACGTGAGCGAAGGGAAGGAGAGACGCACAATGCGTTCCCCTCCCCTTTCCAGGGAAATGTCAGCCTCCGTTTATCGTGCGTGGAGTCGGACCGGCCGGGGACACAGAGCGGCGAAGGAGAAGGAAGGGAGGAGGAGGCGGCGGCGGCTACGGCGGCGTTGGGGGAGACTGCCGGGCGCCCTGGCTGTTTCAGAGGCGGACAAGCCGTGCGGCGCCCCGGGCTGCTGCACGGCTTGTCCGCCTCTAGAAACGGCCCTGCCACCTCTTGACCCTGCGCACACGCCACCCCGGGTCCTAATACTCCGACGGGGTGGGGAGGTTGGTGAGCCACTTACTGGTGTGCTAGATACACTACTAATTGTAGATGTAGTTGCACCTATGACACCTGACACCTCCATTTGATGGATTTGTGCCTGCATAGCGATCAACGCATTGGTCTGCGCAGTACACGATTGACTAATTGAATGAATACTTTGTGCAAGGCTGCCAATATGGATATTTTGCTCCCTTACAGCAGAACTAAGTTCAGCAAGACGGGTGTCTATGCTATTTGCCATACGCACCTGAGTGCCTACACCAACCCGTACACTCCTAGACAATTTTCTCAACTGTAGAAAGGTGTCACGCATGTACCCCTTAATGTTGCCCATTTCCAGACTTTGGGAGGCCATAAATTTTAGTTGTTTGTCCTTGAAATGTACCAAGGAGGTAGCTACTTGGGCAGCAGAAGCAGCTGTAGGGGGAATATTTCTGGGTGGGGGTGGGTTTGGAGTCACCCCACTTGGTGGAAGATCACTCTGTGATGATGTGTTTATTTCCTCCTCAACCGCAAACGTGTCCACTGGTTATCTCTATGTCATCCACCGGCATATCAGAGGATTCTGTGGATTGTTGTCCTAGTTGTACAGTACCTGTGGATACAGAGGAAGAGGAAGTACAGATGCATATATTGTCCTTTCTGTCGTCAGTACTGTTTTGGAAAGGGTCTGAGATGGTAGACGCCCATACCTAGGGGTACTATGTACTTACAAATGGACCCCGATCCTGCATGAAACATTGACAATAATCTTCATTGACATGGCTAGGCCACATTACATTCATGTCCGTTGCAATGTAGCAGCTGGAGATGACTGTAATGGGATTTATTATTTGATGTGACATGGGTGTGTGTACTGTATGTGTAATGGCCTGTGGTTTGAACATTTACCTGCTTCCACAGATGCGGCACCATGGGAGCTTCTTCTCTTGGATGCTTGATCACTTCGGGACGGACAATCTGTGAATGGAAAGATCGGCAGACTTTATGTACCGAGCAATGGAGATGCTTTTGTGCAAAATCATCAAATAAATTACAATAATGGACAAATTTACCTTTGGTTTAGGGCTATATTATTTACTATTTATATTTTTACATTGATGTTTTGCACCTGTAGTCAGCCCAAAAAATTAAAACACTGCTTGACACATTACAACTGTTGGCAAATCTGTGGTATGTAGGCGTGACTGCTAAACCACCAGTACACCAATGTTTTTGGGCCACATACATATGAAGGTGCTAGAACAAATGTTACAGTGTGGAACAATAGATGTGTAGTTGTGGAACTACAAGGCCCAGCATTCTGATCATTTTTAAAGTAGGTGTAAACTATTGCCATTGACAGACCTTGCTGGGCTATGTAGTTCCACAGCACCACATTAATTAGTATAACAATACAAAATAACATTGCAGTTTAAATACATTGGCATGTATGTTTCATATTGCATGTGGTGACACTTACCAGCTCGGGGTGGGCTTGCCGGCCTATTGGTATCCGCAATGTGCATCCCAGGCAGGACCTCAGGGGGGATAATTCTTTGGAGCTTCACCTCATATGATGTGTAGGATATTGTGGTGGGGCTTCCTCCGCCAGTCTTGGTGGCCTCCTCCATCTCCATGGCCATTTTCTTTTTCAGCTGCCGCTTGATGTCTTTAAACCGCTTTTTAACGTTTTTGCTTAGCCTCTTGCGGTGACTGACATCGTTGACCGCCTGGGTGATGTCCTTCCACATACCACGTTTACGATGTGAGGTGGTCTTGTGCTGGTTTTTCCCCAGTAAGCGGTCATACAGGGGTATGATGGCACGGACAAGCGCCACCAGGGCTATTTTTGTGCAGGCTCCAGCAGGAACTGTGGCCCTTATTCTAGTTCACTGTTTCTGACAAAATATTCCTCAGATGGACAAAACCATGTGCACTGCAGGTGAGGCAGGTGTTACTTGTGCAGAGATAATTAGATTTGGGTGGGGTTTTACACCTGCCTCACCTGCAGTGTACACGGTTTTGTCCATCTGAGGAATATTCTGTCAGAAACAGTGAACTAGAATAAGGGCCTCAGTTCCTGCTGGAGCCTGCACAAAAATAGCCCTGAGCGCCACATTCTCCTCATAGCTGAATCGGACCTTTCTCCCACTTTTGGTGCGGCCAGCTTCACCCTCCTCCTCATCCTCTATATCTTCCACATGCATGTCAAAATCCTCCTCCATGCCAGTGTCTTCTTCCTCCTCCTCCTCCTCCTCCTCCTCACCTCCATCTTCTTCCATCTCGGACATGTGGCCCTCCTGCAGCTGCTGTGGGGTATGGGCAAGGTCCTGGCTACAGGATTCTGGCATGTATTAAGAGGGGAATGGAAACTAGGGACTCAAGGGTAATTATGCCACTATATAAAGCATTGGTGAGACCTCACCTAGAGTACGGAGTACAGTTCTGGGCCCCACACTATAAAAAGGACATCATAGAATTAGAAAAAGTCCAAAGGCGAGCAACAAAGCTTATTAGGGGAATGGAGAATTTAAGCTACGTGGAGAGATTAAGCAATTTGGGACTATTTACATTAGAAAAGAGACGTTTAAGGGGGGACATGCTCAACATGTACAAGTATATCAAGGGCCAATATAAGGAACTGTCACACACCCTATTTTCTACTAGAAAGGAATCTAGGACGCGAGGGTATGAGTATAGATTAGAAGAAAAAAGATTTCATTCAGCTAGTAGAAAGAATTTCTTTACGGTCAGAACAGTCAAACTCTGGAACTCTCTTCCCAGAGAGGTGGTAACGGCTGGCTCATTAAATGCGTTCAAGGCAAAGTTGGACAAACATTTACTGGAGAAAAACATCCATGGGTACAAATAAGAAATATAATTTGTCTGTAAAATACCAGAACCTACCAAATCAGCAATGGATATCTATACCAGGTTGAACTAGATGGACGCAAGTCTTTTTTCAGCCTTACCTACTATGTAACTATGTAACTATGTAACTATGATGCCAGCGGATCCTCCACCTCCTCCTGCTGGGCCTGGTCCGCCAGGGCCTGGTCTGGGGCTGCCCTTGCAGTGGCCATGGTGGCTGCCACACTGCTGCCACTCCCTGTAATGGAGGTCGACCTCACCAGTCCTCTGCTGCCTCTCCCACTGGCTCCTCTTGCCTGGCTGCTGCCACTGCTCCCTCTGCCACTGGCCCCTCTTCCTCTGGTCACACTGCCACTGCTCCCTCTGCCACTGGCCCCTCTGCCACTCCTCGCTCTGCCACCAACACCTCTTCCTCTTCTCACACTGCCACTGCTCCTCTCCATGCTCCTTACTTCCTATCAAAGAGTGAAATGGAGCCAATGCCCCTTTATATAGGGGGTGTGATGCATAATGGAGGGGACCTAGGTGGCCCAATAGGTTAGGGGGTTATTTGTCATGTGGAGACAGTCTTGTAAATCGCACTCCGGTTGGTCTAAAATGCACACATGACCGGCGGAAGAAATCGCACTTTTTAGTGACATAATTTCGCATCAATTCGCCGCAAATCGAACTACATCGCACATTTTATCCTCTAATGCGCATCCCATTAAATATGTGAATTATGACCAAAAAATGCGATTTCTGAAAGTGCGAAGAGCGGCGATGTGGAGTGCGAAAAATATATGCGCTTTTCTCTCAGCCCATAGAATGTCACCCTCTATGTTAATAAACAATGGCAAGGTCTAATAGACGTGCCCCCGGATATGACATGATACTAGGTGAAAACCACATAGGTGATGAAGTGGAACGCACGCTGCGGTGCATGTCAACAGCGGCGGAAGCTACGTGTAGAAAGACAGGAAGTGATGTTACTTCCGGGTCTTTGGAACGCACGCCGGAGGACAGCGTGCTTACAGGTATGATTAAAAACAGCTGTTTATGCCCGCGTTTGCTGCACACTATTGATTGGTAACTTTTGGGGCGGTATGTATAACATTTAAGGCGGGCCAGGGTGACTGGCTGTCTTGAAAAAGGGTCGGATGAGGACCCGAAACGTCGACAATCATGTCTAAATTTTAAGATTGGAATTAAAGGATTGTAGTTTAATCATTTTGAAGTCTGGTGAGTGCGCTCTGTGGATGTCTCCCTGCTGTGGATATGTATTGGCACATTGTGGTATAAGCGTTATGGGACCTAGGCTTGTGGCACTATAATACAGGAATATTGTGAGTGCGGCTGAAATACCTTGGATACATATATCTATCTATCTATACATATATATATATATATACAGGGCTATTTTTCAGCAGGCACCTGCAGGAACTGAGGCCCTTATTCTAGTTCACTCTTTCTCACAAAATATTTCCTAGATGGACAAAACCATGTGCACTGCAGGTGAGGCAGGTGTTACTTGTGCAGAGATAATTTGATTTGGGTGAGGTTTTGCACCTGCCTCACCTGCAGTGCACATGGTTTTGTCCATCTAAGAAATATTTTGTCAGAAAGAGTGAGCTAGAATAAGGGCCACAGTTCCTGCTGGAGCCTGCTGAAAAATAGCCCTGTATATATATATATATATATATATATACATATATATATATATATATATATATATATATATATATATAAATATGTATATATACATATAATCTATGCTTCTGATGAAAATTCCAAAACAGGAATTGAAACGTTAAGCTAACCACTGTGTAGCGTCGTTATTTGTAACCTGCGAGTGCCGCCACCACCCCCGGACATTTATATATATAATATAATATATATATATGTATATGTGTGTGTGTGTGTATGTGTACTTCCTTTTCTGGCTTTTCTTATTAGACCAACAGTCAGGCAGCTCTCCCATGTCAGTTATAGCTTATACCTATGTGTAAGTTATTGGTTTGTGTCCTGGATTTCCTGTGGATTCTGTGTATCTGAACTTCGCACTCCTAGTCATGCCTGAACTTTGCCCTGCCTTTATCATTATCTTTTTATTCACTTGCATGCATTTTATTATTCTCTCTTTCATAACCTGTAAGTAGGGGTGTGGACCAGGCATTTTTCGTGTTTTGTGTTTTAGATCTGGATCTCCTGTCATATTTTGGATCTGGATTGTTTTTTTTGCAAAACCACTCTTTTGGATTTTGGTCTTTGATCTGTATTTTTGGGTGTTTTTATTCCTAGGCTACTATTAACCTCAATAACATTAAATTCCACTGATTTCCAGTCTATTCTGAACACCTCACAATATTCTTTTTAGGCCAATAGGTTGCACTGAGGTAGCTGGATGACTGCGAAGCGACACAAGTGGACGGCACAAACACATGGCCCATCTAGGAGTGGCCCTGCAGTGACAGCAGTGACAGACAGATGGCAGTTTTTAAAAACTAGGCCCCAAAGTAGACAAGAAAAAAGAGGTGCAAGATGGAATTGTCCTTGGGCCCTCCCACCCACATGTTGCCTAAACAGGGCATGCACACTTTAACAAACCAATCATGTCAGCGTCATTGTCTGCTACATGACTTTGGCTGAAATGATTGGTTTGTTTGGGCCCACACAAAACAAGCTGGCAATTAGTGGTGTACAGTAGCTATCATTCGGCATACCCCGCGGTGGCTTAGGGGAGCTGCAACAGTGAGGTCTGTGGTGGGCGCCCGGTGCACTGACATTAGGCTGCCACTGGCTGATCTCACAGTCAGTGTCAGTGACACCCGAGCCCTGCTTAAGTTGTAACACCCAGCTTATAGCACTATTTGCTGGCGGCGCTGGAAGCGCTGCTGAATTTCAAAAGATTGGCCGTACGCTGATTGGCTGAATTCTCTCAGCCAATCAGCATCAGGCCAGTTTTTTCAAATTCAGCAGCGCTTCCCGCCCCACCGGCACATAGTGCTACAAGCTGTCCGCTGCCGCCCGGATCATCCCTGCTGCTGCACATAGGTGAGGGGGTGAGGGGGGACTGTCGGTTAGACCGTCAGCTCCTGGGGGCAGTGTGCAGCAAGGAGAGGGCAGCCTGCTAGGAGCCAGGCCTGGCATGTAGGAAGAGGGATGTCCAGGTGGCCATGGTGCTCGCCATGCCGTGTGGCGCAGTGTCACACAGGGGATGGGGTACAATGCACCGACCAAGATGGTTCTGTCTGGGAGCTCACTGCGCTTTCCCTGCTCTAGAAGAAGCAAATAATCTCTCTCTGTACAAACTGGCTCTACAGAGGCAAGATGTCATCCTCATCCCCCGATTCCTCGTCTCCTTCAGTGTATACATCCTCATACTCACAGATTAACAATCCATCCCTGCTGGAATCCACCATCACAGATCCCTCTATGGTCTCTGGAGGCAATTGCTGGTCTTTGTTGAAGAACTGATAATTCATTTTGATGAACATTATCTTCACATTTTATGGAACCAACTTCCTACTCCACTTCCTGACCAGGTTACCGGCTGCACTAAAACTCTTTCAGAGAACACACTGGATGGTTCAGCCATTGTCCAGTCATGGTCCTGTCACCGTCCAGCCGTGGCTCAGCCGTTGTCCAGCTGCCATCTTGCTGTGGTCTGTGTCCAGTCCTGGTCCGGTTACGGTCCCGTCTTGGTCCAGTCCTGGTTCAGTCTTGATCCAGTTCCGTCTTGGTCAGTGTATCACCATCAAGTCCTGCCAAGTCACTCCTGGCGTGCACGTCACCATCCGGTGCTGCCAGAGGGTTCGATCTGGTCACGTAAGTGCTCCATTGGACCCCGGTTCCTTATCTCTTTATTTTTGTGGGTAAGCTGCCCTTTGTCCTGAGTTTTTATTATCCTTATTCTAGTCCAGCTCTCCGTGATTCGGAGAGGCCCACAGTGGTGGGTTCATGCCGGTTTTGGGGTACCGTTACTTTACGTTTACCGTTTTATGTTGGCGTGTGTTTTGTTTGTTGGCACCCTGTTATTTCTTGGTCTGGTGCTTGTGACTCAGTCACACTCCCCGTCCTTGGCCTGGTGCCGTTAGCCAGGGTGCTTTATCCAGATAGGCCCTGTTAGGTAGATCGTGTTTTATCCAGATAGGCCCTGTTAGGTAGATCGTCCTCTTGGTCCAGTCACTTATGGTCGCCGTAGGTTTGTACCATCTTAAAACCTGGTTGCATCGGGGTCGGAGCAGGCTTAACTTGCTCCTTCGAACGCAGTGACTAAAGGAGAAGCCTAGCACCTCGCAGCCTACTTTCACCTGCCCGGTACGGCCAATAGAGTTAGAGTAAGGTTTTGCCGTGTCCGTTCTAAACAGCGGTCCTGGCTGAGGGCTTTGCCCACGCACACGTTACATTATCACCGGCCAAACAGATTATATAAATTTAATTTATATAATATACCTGTTTTGTCCGCGGGTGCTGGTGGTTGTGGGAGATCCTCATCATGAACCCCACTGCCCAGGTTATGGGTCTAACGCAAATGGTATAGGATTTGTCCCTCCGGGTTACCAATCAGGAGAGAGTGTCCCGATCTCCTCCGGTAGCGACACCTGAACCAAAAATGAACCTGCCCACTTACGGGCCCTAAGGCAGGGTAGAGATCCAGTAGAAGTATACTGCACGGAGTTCCACCGGTGGGCGAACGACTGTGGTTGGAACGATCTGGCTCTGTGTAGCCAGTTCTGGTATGGGTCGTTTGATACCATCAAAGACTGCTTAATCCAATATCCGGTGCCCGGCTCGTTAGATAAACTTATGGAGTTGTCTATTAAAATAGACCGCCGACTCTGCGAGCGCAGAGCAGAGAGAGCGTCACTCTCTTGCCCCATACTATTTGTTATGGATACCTCAGATGATGCCGAAGAGCCCATGCAATTGGGGTCTGTTTGGATCACACCGGAGGAAAGGGCTCGCAGGATCGGTGCTGGTCTTTGCCTGTACTGCGGTCATAAGGGTCACCAATACCGCACCTGTCCTAGCAAGTCGCTAAAAGGTCAGACCAAGTGAGTGAGGAAGAGATTCACTTGGGCCTGAAATTGTTCTCCTCCCATAACTCCCTATTAAATACCCACTACACTCCCTTATGGGGAGGTTAGTTTTGATTGCTCCACTGTTTTCGATAGCGGCGCAGCCGGCAATTTTTTGGATGCCGCTTTAGCCAAGAGACTCTGCATCCCCGCTATTTCTTTAAGGCAATGTATCATCATGAGAGCATTAGATGGTAGATCATTGCCCAATGGGGAGATTTCTTTTCAAACTCCTAACATGCGGCTTACTGTTGGCTCTCTTCATAGGGAAGAGATTTTGTTTCTTTTGGTTACTTGTCCTGCCGTACCGCTGGTCTTGGGCCATCCTTAGATTAATTGGAAGACTGGGGATATTGTCCAGTGGAACTCCAGTTGTTTTGGTTCTTGTATCAATACCTCCTTCCTTCAGGCCTCGGTCTCGCTGTCTGCTGTTCCAGCGGCCTACTCAGAGTACACAGATGTGTTTTCCAAGGGGAAATCGGATAAGCTCCCTCCCCATCGTCCATACGATTGTGCTAACCAGCTTATTCCCGACACTCCATTACCTAAGGGTAGGCTCTATTCTTTGTGTATTCCAGAGACCAAGGCCATGAATGAGTACATTCAGGAAAGTTTGGAGGAGTTTATTTGCCCGTCAAGGTCGCCTCTTAGCGGAGGGTTCTTCTTCGTAGCCAAGAAGGATGGGTCCCTGCGCCCATGTATTGACTTTCGGGCTTTGAACAAGATTACAGTGAACAATGGGTACCCACTCTCTGATCTCTGTCCTGTTCGAGCAGTTGAGGTCTGCCACCGTATTTTCTAAGATTGATCTGAGGTGGGCGTATAACCTCATTACAATAAAGGCAGGGGGTGAGTGGAAGACGGCATTTACTACGCAATTCGGGACAATATGAATACCTTGTCATGCCCTTTGGGCTGTCCAATGCCCCTGCCGTGTTTAATGATTTTATCAACGACGTCTTACGAGACTTTCTGGGGAGTTTTGTAGTCGTTTACCTGGATGACATTCTTATTTATTCCAAAGATCTTGATTCACACAGAGCCCAAGTAAAACAGGTGTTGCACAAATTGCGAGAAAATTGTTTATTTGCCTAACTCGAGAAATGTGAGTTTGAGGTGTCCCAGATTTCCTTCCTTGGGTACATCATTTCTGCTGAGGGCTTTAGCATGGATCCCAAGAAGCTTCATGCGGTAGTTGATTGGGTTCAACCTACCAATCTTAAGGCAATCCTGGGATTTGATAATTACTACCGGTGCTTTATTCATTCTTTTTCGTCCATTGTTTCTCCTTTGGTGGCTCTTACCAAAAAAGGGGCAGATCCAGCTAATTTGTCTTCCCAAGCCAAACAGGCCTTTCAGACTCTTAAACAAGCCTTTTTTTCTGCTCCGATTCTCAGGCATCCTGACCCTGATCGTCCCTTTGTGGTGGAGGTGGACGCCTCCGAAGTGGGAGCAGGACCAGTACTCTCGCAAAGCAACACAAAAACCCAGGTCCTTCATCCTTATGCCTACATGTCAAGGAAAATCTCTGCGGCTGAATCCAACTATGATGTTGGTGACAGAGAATTATTAGCCATCAAGTGGGCTTTCGATGAATGAAGGCATTGGCTAGAAGGAGCCAATCATCAGGTGTTGGTTCTTACAGACAACAAGAACCTGCAATATATTGAAGCTGCAAAATGGCTCAATGCCCAGCATGCCTGCTGGGCTTTGTTCTTTACTCACTTCAATTTCTTGATTACGTATAGGCCTGGTCCTAAGAATGTTCGAGTGGATGCTCTGTCACGATGCTTTTTTCCGCAGCATTCAGGCCAGTGTTCAGGGAAATCGGTCCTCATTACCCCATGCAGTGCATGTTTTGCAGGTCTCCTCAAAGAATCACAAGTGAAATAATTAACTCCACCTGCGGACCTTATAAAATGTGTCTGGGAGTAATTAGTACACCTGTGCACCTGCTGGGTTACCAGAAAAACATGCACTGTGTGGGGTAATGAGGACCGAGTTCCCTGACCACTGGTCTAGGCCTTTTGGTGAACTTATGCCCTTATCCGTCCCGTCAAGACCATGGTCACACATTGCCATGGACTTTGTGGTAGGTTTGCCAGTGTCAGCCGGCTGTCAAACCATTTGGTTTGGTTTTGGGGTACCGTTACTTTAAGTTTACCGTTTTATGTTGGCGTGTGTTTTTGTTTGGTGGCACCCCGTTATTTCTTGGTCTGGTGCTTGTGACTCGGTCACACTCTCCGTCCTTGGCCTGGTGCCGTTAGCCAGGGTGTTTTATCCAGATAGGCCCTGTTAGGTAGATTGTCCTCTTGGTCCAGTCCCTGACAGTTGCTGTAGGTTTGTACCATCTTAAAACTTGGTTGCATCGGGGTCGAAGCTTAACTTGCTCCTTCGAACGTGGTGACTAAAGGAGAAGCCTAGCACCTCGCAACCTACGGTCACCTGCCCGGGACAGCCAATAGAGTTAGAGTAGGGTTTTGCCATGGTCGTTCTAAACAGTGGTCCTGGCTTAGAGCTCTGCCCACCACCACTGCTCGCACGCACCCACGCACGTTACACTGCTGCAAAATGTGTTTGCCGGAAACATTGACACAACATAGTGTCATGCACAGGATGCTTACCTCCACAGCAAGAAGCATCCAGTGGGGTGTGCGTGTCAACAGGCAGCGTTGCAGGCTCAGGTTGGTGGGGTGACATCTCCAGATAGGGTGGCAAGAGGTGTCTCTGGTGCAGCGATGATCTCCATCTTGCTGAGGCCCGTGTGGGTATTGGTGCTGGTAGCTGGAGGCTGGGAGCTGTTGTACTCTGAATCCTGCAGGTGTCCTCTTTGCAGGGGGGCGCCATGTTGGAGACCGGATCAAACCATTCTCCCTGAGTCCCTGTGCTATGGTTTAATCCAGTTCCTTAAAAGGGATCAGGTTTTCACCATCTGGGCCAGTACTTCTAGTCAAGTGCTACAGTCCTGAGCTCCTGAGTTAACCCTCGATACGCCTGTCCTAGTTGCTGCCACTTGAGCCTTGCAGTGCTGACTCTGCTTACAGCTTGTGATGTTGTCGCTGAGTCTGCTGCTGGAAGGTATCCTGATTCTGACAGTTACCAAAGCTTCTAGTCTCCAGTGTCAACAGCCAATGCTTCAGTCTACCTCCTGGAGTGTGGTTCTCTGGCTTGTGCTCCACAGTTGTTCTTGCCCAACCTGCTGCTGCTCCTGCCCTGTGTTCCTTCAAGATTTCCAGTTCCGCAGTGACCCACCAGCGTGCTTCAGGGGATCCACCTCTCTCCTGTTGGGACAGCATCTCTGTGCTTCACAGTCATCTCCAAGTTCTTCACAGTCATCTCCAAGTTCTTCACAGTTGTTCCAAAGCTCTTAAGATATTCCACAGTCATTTCCAAGTTCTTCACAGTTGATCCCAAGTTCTTCACAGTCATCTCCAAGTTCCTTCACAGTTTTTTCCAAGTGCTTTACAGCTGTCTCCAAGTTCTTCACTGCCATCTCCAAGTGCTTCACAGCTGTCTCCAAGTTCTTCACAGTTGTTTCCAAGTTCTTAACAGTTGTTTCCAAGTTCTTCACAGTTGTTCCAAAGGTCTCAAGATATTCCACAGTCATTTCCAAGTTCTTCACAGTTGATGCCAAGTTCTTCACAGTCGTCTCCAAGTTCCTTCACAGTTTTTTCCAAGTGCTTCACAGCTGTCTCCAAGTTCTTTACAGCCATCTCCAAGTGCTTCACAGCTGTCTCCAAGTTCTTCACAGTTGTTTCCAAGTTCTTCACAGTTGTTTACAAGTTCTTCACAGTTGTCTCCAAGGTCTTGGTATATTCCACAGTAATTTACAACTTCTTTACAGTGTCTCCAAGTTCTTCACAATCATCTCCAAGTTCCCAGTGTATTTAAAAGTTGAATTCAAGTTCTGTGCAACAGTCTATCTACTGATATATGAACTGCTTCTGTTATCATTGTTGCCTGTGATCACTGCATTTCAGGTATCTGTTTTGCTTGTCAATTCATTGAAGTTTATTCTTAGACTGTACTTTAAGACTTTATCATTAAATCTATTAAACCTCACTCAACTCTCCTCCGTTTATCCTGTACTTTGGTACATGAGAAAGCACTACATCCATCCACTCACTTCCACTTCCTCAGCTGCCTCCTCCCTGCCAGTCCCATAAAAACTCCAAAGTGTGACACATAGGCTTTAAACCGAGGTTCGAGCTCGGTGACCAAAATTTAGTGGTCTGATTTTAACAGATTGACCAGCCTCAAATCCTGGCAAAGCAAATGAAGGGCTTCATCCACAAGTCCCACATACTTAGTGGAATCGCTACATTTTAGCCCCTCCTTTATGTTCTCAAGTTGCTTCTACAAATGTCTGATAAGGGGAATGACCTGACTCAAGCTGGTAGTGTCTGAACTAACTTTACATGTGGCAAAGTTCAGAGGTTTGGAGAACCTTTCACAACATGGAAATCAGTCTCCACTGCGCTTGAGTCATGTGCATCCCCCCTCCCTAGCCTATGTCATAGGTGGCTGTGTAGGTTTGAATGGCATTATGCTGCTCTTCCATCCTCTGCAGCATATAGAGGGTAAAGTTCCACTTCATCACTAAGGCCCTTATTCTAATCGGCTCGGTACGGCCCGCGTGCGGCCGTACCGCCGATGTTTTCTCTCTGCACATGCGCAGAGGTCACTCTGCGCATGTGCAGGGGAATTCTCCGTGTTAAAAATTTAGACGCCGCAAAGGGGGCGTATAGGGGCGTGAGGGGCTTCATCCCCTCATTTCCCTATGTGTACGCCCCGCGTTTCATGGGCGTTCCCATGCAAACGCGGGGCGTACGCATGGTAATGAGGGCATGACGCCACTCATGGGGGCGGAAAGCTGACGTCGCCGGATGTCAGCTTTCAGCCCCCATACAAGCTACCACACGGACGATTGTCCGTGTGGTCTCAGCTTGCGGGAGCTGCCGCGGCGTGCGGTCCTGCCTTCGATGGTCGTCGACCATCGAATGCAGGGGGCAGCTCCCAGCATGGTGGAGGCGTACGCCTCCACCATTTTCGTGCGGTTCGCCAGCCGTCCGTGTACGGACGGCCGTGGCGAACCGTATGGTGGGCGGGGATTCGTCTGGTGCGGTCGGAGCCGCATATGCGGCTCGACCGCACCAACCAGAATAAGGGCCTAAATCTTGTTTAAGGTGACTGTGGGGAAGGTTCATGAGGGTTTGCTGGCACTCCAGTCTTTGAAAGGCAGTCCAAAATTTTACAGGCCACAGCAAGCATCTCCTGCAGGCCCCTGTCACTTTTCATGAAATGCTGCACTACCAAATTTAATGTGTGGGCAAACCATGGGACATGTTGGAATTTGCCCAGATGTAATGCTCGCACAATATTGGTGGTGTCAGATACCACAAAAACCCTGGAGAGTCTTAGTTGGGTAAGCCATTGTGCGATGATTTCACTAAGAGGTTCTTGGCATTGTGCCTCTTAGTGAAACTATTGATACACAGCTTAGCCTGCCTTGGAACAAGCTGGCGCTTCTGAGATGCTGCTGCTGTTGTTGCTGAGGAAGGCGATACATCCACCATCATTTTCAGGACACTGAGGATACTTTTTTGGACATCTCTGTACATCCTGGATATTGCCTGCCTATTGAAGTGGAATTTAGATGGGATTTGGTACTGAGGACACACTACCTCCCTCAATTGTCTAAATCCCACTGCACTAATGGTGATTACCAGACGCATGTCTAACACCAACATAGCTGTCAAGGCCTGAGTGATCCACTTTGCAATAGGATTATTATTATTATTTTATTTATAAGGCGCCACAATTGTTTTGCAGCGCCGTACAAAGGAACAGTACAGGAAGACAAAACTTAACATTACAGTAAATAAATAACAGAAATAAATTTACAGGTAAAATGAATGCCACAGTTCAATACACATTACAGCTTAAATGTAAGTAGTGAGGACTAGATACTTACTACTAGGGGCTGGTAGTCAAAGATGTACACTCAGTGTTTGAGTATGGGAGAGCTGTGAAATGTGAAGAGAAGAGGGATTAGGCAACATGAGGGAAGATGGCCCTGCTCTGAAGAGTTTACAATCTAGTAGGATGGGGCAACAGACAGATTACTTGTGGTGCGAGCAGATGGGATGTGGGTTTATGGCAGGATGTAAGCAGGCAGAGATGGTCAACGCGTGTGGCAGGGGTCAGAGGACAAGCATCAGGTGTAATTTATGCAGCGGAAGGAAGCTTTGATGAATAAGTGAGTGGATGTTGGGTGCAAAAGAGAGGGAGGAGTCAAGAGTGACACCCAGGCAGTGGAGTTGGGGAAGTCTGCCCGTTCCTCCACCCTGGGGGCCATCAGGTCTGACCGAGTGGGTGAAGGAGAGGCCTCCATAGGCAAGGGCAGAGGGGATCTAGTGTCAGAGGAGGAGAGCCAGGTTTCAGTGATGGCGAGAAGGTTAAAAAAGTGGGAGATGAGAAGGAGCCATGAGAAGGTAATGTAGTAGAAACGAAGAGTGCCTACAGAAGATATTGGAATATAAAGAATGGGTGAAATTGTTACACAGTGAATGCAGTTAGTCTATTATTGGAGCAAAAAGGAGTGTGTAATAGCATTTAATGTCCAGTGTCCAGGCTGTGCAGACTGTTGCTGTATTAGGTAACGCACTACAGTATTTTGATAGATGGAGCTTGAGCTTCCTCTATGACTGTCCCTCTGCATTTCCACCCCAATTCTTCTGACGGGGTCTGCAAGCAATGCAGCACCGCCGGCTGTTGTTCCACAGTGCTACACACTGAGCTAGCGCCACTTCCGGGTAGGCAGTATCACTGACAGTGGAGTGCCGTGCGCTCGACTCCACAGGGTGAGGAGACTTGGTGAAAAGTAAGTGGATGAAGCAAATGTCTCCAATGCGTATCGACCTTGTAGGTCTTCTTCAGGGAGGAATGGTAATCCCACACACACACATGCCCATCAAGTACAAGTCTCCATTATTCCATTTATTATACAGCAGGGTTGCCTCCTTTCAGTCTGCCTTCTCTGGGAGAGGGCAGACAGTTCAGTGTAGCATGGGGGGCGTGGCCACTGACCGGATGAAAAAGGGGCCGGACACCAATGGAACATCTTGCAGGGGCGTGCCCACCATTATCATGTCCTCATGGCCACGTTAATTCAGACATTGCACTGCGGTGGCCGGGGCTAACTGACGCAATCTGCGTCATTTGACCTATCCCCCCCCCCCCACCGAGGGTGGCCTCAGGAGCCAGACTTTCTGGGAAGGTTGCCTCCCACTCCATGGGGGCCGGGAGGGGGACGCGATTTCCAGGACCCTCCCCGCCATTCCAGGAGGGTAGGCAACCCTGCTATACAGCCTAATCTCCACTGATTAAATAGCAATCCACAGGCTTGTAATCCACTCTCAAACTCCACCCACAACAAATGGTGTGATCAATATCAGATGACTGCCCCCACTAATACACAGAGATTTCCTGCTTAGTACAGACTGCAGCAGAAACTGCTAAATAAAGAATATTCAGAAAGTTCAATAAGCGTGTGGAAGATATAACAGCGTGACCTGCAGTTTGCAGGTGATTCCTGTCATACTTCATCTTTCTTGCAAAGGACTGTTGGATGCTCAATTGCTTAGTAAAAGTAGTGCTGTTGCAACTTCGTCTCCGGGAAGATGAAAAACTCCCAGCAACAACAGCAGCAGCAGTAGGCTTAGCACTCAAGGATCCTCCAGAGGAATCCTGGATGGGAGAAGAGTCAGTCATGCCAGTGACATGGCCTGAATGAGTACTTCACATCCTGATTGAGGAGAAAATTGACGAGGAAGGAGTTGGTGTTGTGGATTGCAGGTGCTTGGATATAACAGGAGAAAGTGATTTAGCAAAGGTGGCATCCTATCACAGTACCAAACTTGAAGTCACTGAACTCTTCAGAATGAGCCATTTTATAACACAAATGTTTGCAAATGGAGACTGCATGGGTAGGTACTTGAATTTATACACCTGCGGCCCTATTTTTACTGTGAAATATTTCTCAAGAAGTATATGCTCAGAATTCAACTAAAAAAATATCAAAGTCCAGCCCAAACAGGACATCCCGGATCCACATTTATAAGTTTCAAAGTACAAGTAATTTATTAAGTCTTAACTAGAGAAAATGTAGATTACATTATCAGTGAAAAAAAAAAGGGGAGCATGCCAATTTATGTGCTCACATGAAGTCATGAGTGATAAAAAGACTATGCCATAAAAAAAAGGCAGTGCAATATTCTGATATCGACCAGTAACATTTGTAAAGCAAAACATTTGTAATAAAAATAATGGTTATTAGATAAAATGTTTAGACAACTCTATAACTAAAAGCAATACATGTGCTATAAATAATCATGCTATAAAATTCTTCAAACATTCTTCATATTTAACATACCGTATGTCTGTCTAAGAAAAAATCTAATTTAAGATTCATGTAAAAATAACCATATAGTCCACATATGTGTTCTTCCTAATTTTTTAAGCTGTTATTCTCTACTGCTCACCACAGTATGGGCCTAATTCAACTTGAGTAATAGTTGTGTGAATAATAAACACTACGGCATATGTGTTAAGCCTGGTAAAGTGATAAAGCGGTGATAATGTGGAAAGTGATAATGTACCAGCCAATCAGCTGTTTGAAAGATGATAGTTAGGAGTTGATTGGCTGGTACATTATCACCTTACACTTTATCACCGTTTTATCACTTTACCAAGCTTCAGGGGTGGATTGGATTAGAAAACCAGCCCGGGAAATTTATGGAAGCAGCCCTAATGGGGGGTGGGGTCTGCTTAGAGGCGGTGTCTGTTGACAGGGAAGGATGCAAATAGAAACTTTTTATTAGTGGTACTGATAGCGTGCACCAAAAATGGGCATTACCATGTGTCACTAGGGAGTATGGTCACAAGCATAGGCGAATCTAGAATTATGGTAATGGGTGGTCCCAGATCTAGACACAACAGCGGGGAACTTTGCGCGGCGTAGCCGCGCTGCCAAAAGGGGGTGTGGCCTCATGGGAAGGAGGCGTGGCATCACAACAAGGGGTGTGGTATTACACTTTAGACCATACACAGTAATGCCCATTACACATAAAGCCACACACCATAATGCCCATTACACATTGCGCCACACATCATGATGCCCATTACATACTATATAACAAACCGTAATGCCCATTACATATTTGCCACATAAGTGTTGCTTACCTACGTGCTCATTGCTAGGGGTTCTTGCTTGATGGCACCATAGTACCCATTACACATGATGCCGCACACCATAGTACCCATTACACATGATGCCGCACACCATAGTACCCATTACACATGATGCTGCACACATAATGCCCCTTACACATGATGCTGCACACAAAATGCCGCTTACACATGATGCTGCACACTGTAATGCCCCTTACACATTAAGCGACACATTATGCGTAATGCCCCCACATACCGCCATTTGTAGCGTCCCTTAAGCAATGCCCCCAAAAGTGCCACTTAATGTAAATCTTTATATGAGCCTTCGCTGCTGCTGCAGGGAGAGATGGAGAGCGGTGCAGCTGCTTCTATGGGGAGAGGAGCAGAGTGCAGCGCAGAGCACGCTCCCACTCCCCTCCTTCTGTCCCCTCTAGCCGAGTGGACATTTTAAATATTGTGCGCACTGTTGTTGTGCTTGACGTCGGGGGAGCACGCCGGGTGCCGGCATCACATGATTAAAAGGGGGGCGGGCTGAGGTGAAAGCGGCAAGAAGAATTGGAGCGGAAGCTGCAGGGGTGACAGTCATTGACAGCTGGGCACAGGGGCGGATTGGGAATTAAAACCAGCCCGGGAAATATCTTGAAGCAGCCCCAAGGGGGTGTGGCCTATCAATATGGGGGTGTGGCCTATTTCAATGAGGCCACGCCCCATTTCCCCACTGTGAGGGACGCACAGGATGCAGAGTGTGATGGGGGAACTCAGAGTGACAGAGGATGCAGGGAGGGTAGTATGCGTGTATGGGTAGAGCAAGGCTGTGTGTGTGGGGGGGGGGTGTATGGTTAGGGTTAGGCTGTGTGGGGGCGTTATGGTTAGGCTACAGGGGGGTGGTATGGTTAGGATTAGGCTGCCTGGGTGGGGTGTATTGTTAGGATTAGGCTATGGGGGGTGGTATGGTAAAGATTAGGCTGCTTGGGTGGGGTGTATGGTTAGGGTTAGCCTGCCTGCGGGGTGTATGGTTAGGGTTAGGCTGTGGGGTATATGGTTTGGTTGGGCTGTCAGGGGCGATGTAGTGTAGTGTAGTGTAGTGTAGTGTACTAACCTTGACATTTGCACCTGCTTGAGTTTCATGTGGCAGGGAGTCACTTACAGCAGATGCGCTAATCTGTCCCGGATATCCAGTAACATCCCTGGCGGACAGCACGGCAGACATGGACATGGCGGCGAAAGTCATGGACATGGCGGCGGAAGTCAAGGAAGCCTGGAGACACAGCACAGCAAAAATAGTGAGCTGGGCACTTCTGCTTAGCGTTCCCCACACACAGACATACTGTATATATATATATATATATATATATATATATACACACATACATACACACACACACCAACTCCCCCATCCGATACACACATACTATATACACACACACATCCCTCACACACATATACTGTATATGAACACAACACACACACGCACTGTATACGCACACATCCCTCCCACACACATACTGTAAATGAACACATCCCACACACAAACATACTATATACACGCACACATCCCCCCACACACATACTGTATACGCACACATTCGCCCACACACATACTGTATACGCACACATCCCCCCACACACATACTGTATACGCACACATCCCCCCACACACACATACTAAGTATATACACACACACATATATACTGTAGATGAACACCCACACACATTGTATACGCACACATCCTCCCGCACACACACTGTATACGCACACATCCCCCCGCACACACACTGTATACGCACACATCCCCCCGCACACACACTGTATACGCACACATCCCCCCGCACACACACTGTATACGCACACATCCCCCCGCACACACACTGTATACGCACACATCCCCCCGCACACACACTGTATACGCACACATCCCCCCGCACACACACTGTATACGCACACATCCCCCCGCACACACACTGTATACGCACACATCCCCCCGCACACACACTGTATATGCACACATCCCCCCGCACACACTGTATACGCACACATCCCCCCGCACACACACTGTATACGCACACCCCCCAGGCACACATACTGAATATACACACACACATATATAAATATATATTTATATATATATATATATTTATATATATACACTTAACATCGGCACTCACCTTTCCTAGTTTTGGGGTGCCCTATGGCTTGTGACCACATTGTTTAAACAGACATTGGATGGGCTCTGCACACACTAAATTAACTGATAATAAATAGTGGAGATTTGGTTCATGAATTGATCAATGCATTTAAGCCTGCAGCCCCCGTCAAGGGACCCCACTGTTCTGCAGGTCCTACCACTATCGCTGAAAATGGCTGCAATACACATAGCTATCACATCAATGTTTGATACCAGGCATACTATCAGGTCTGAAGCTCACAGCAGACTTTGCTTTTATAGGTGAGCAGCTACCAACACACCTGTCACTAATCATCTAATTTTTTAATTAGTCTTATTGTGGTCACATTCTCTCATGCACCCTGTTTTTAACTAAGATTCCATAGCTTATGTTAGCCATTTCCCTAGATGATTAGTGACAGGTGTGTTGGTAGCTGCTCACCTATAAAAGCAAAGTCTGCTGTGAGCTTCAAACATTGATGTGATAGCTATGTGTATTGCAGCCATTTTCAGCGATAGTGGTAGGACCTGCAGAACAGTGGGGTCCCTTGACGGGGGCTGCAGGCTTAAATGCATTGATCAATTCATGAACCAAATCTCCACTATTTATTATCAGTTAATTTAGTGTGTGCAGAGCCCATCCAATGTCTATATATTTATATATATATATAAATATATATTTATATATATATATTTATATATATATATATACATATACATATATATATATATATATATATATATGCCAGTGTGCCCTTAGTGCCTAGTTTACCCTGGGTGCTGCTGTGCTGGGTGGGTAGTACTCTCCTGCTGCTGCTGCCGCCCATCGGCTCCAGGCTCCAGCCCAACAGTAATCCTGTGGCTGGCTGGATCACGTGGGCAGAGAGCCAGAGGCTGAGCATGAAGCCTCTGTCTGGACCGCGGGAGCGGCTGCGTGCGCGCGCGCATGCGCACCAGCCCTCCCGCGGCCATTATAACTGTGCCAGCACTTGAGGCCGGCCGCGGCCATCTTTGTTCAGGGCAAAATGCATGTAGATGCCGCGGCCGGCCCTGTAAAGGAGCGAGGGCAGCCTGTTGGATCAGGAAGCCTCTGCCTGGACCACGCATGCGCACCAGCCCTCCCGCGGCCATTTTAACTGTGGCAGCACTCGAGGCCGGCCGCGGCCATCTTTGATAAGGGGAAAATGCACGTAGATGCCGCGGCCGGCCCTGTAAAGGAGGGAGGCGGCCTGCTACATGCCAAATATGCCGGCCCACCGGGAAACAGCCCGGTTTCCCGGTTGGCCAATCCGCCCCTGGCTGGGCAGAGAGCAGGGGGCTGCCCGGCTGTATTCAGAGCACTGCAGGTCACGGCTGTTTGAAATAATACCCCTTTCACAACAGAAAATGCAGGGATTTACCCGGGAATATGGTCCCAGGATCATGCAGGGACATTCCCAGGCTGACCTCTTATACACCAGCCTAGTCCCTGCATTTTCTGGTGTGAGGGGGAGAGACAACCACTCCCCTCTCCATACCCCCCTTTAACCAACCAGCTATATCTTCAGAACCAACTGACCCATTTACATGAGTAATATCATATTGAAGAACTTTTAAGTTGGCTTAGAATGATTTTGGTCACGTGAAACAGGGCTGTTTGGTTCCAGAGAAATCTGCCCTCAAAGAACATAAACAGTCATGAAATTACATTTAAGAAATGAAAAAAAAAATGGTTTAACCTCAATATCCCTGGAACCAATTCACCCATATGGATCCAGCCTGGTATCAGATTGAAGGCCCAGCGATTTGGGTTCGTCTGAGATCAACCTCGAGCTTCAGTGATGCCGAAGGGGGAACTGGCAGCCATTGAACTGGGTGGGGGTCGGAATTAGCGGACCCCATGTTATCCTATAGGGAAAACGTTCCAGCTTTGCCTGGCCGTATATCTCTGGTTCCCAGGGGGCTAGAGACACGGGGCTGGGCTTGTTGGAAAGCCCCATCCCTCAGCTACAAAATGGGCTAATGGGTGGTCCTGTGCACCCCCGGACCACCCCCTAGATTCGCCTATGGTCACAAGCAACTATGGGAATGGCTACATGATAGAGGGGTGGCCACATTATGCCACGTACAGTAATGCCCCTTACACATTATACCACACACCGTATTGCCCATTACACATTATTGCATACACTGTAATGCCTATTACACTTTATTGCACACTGTCATGCCCATTACACATTATGATAAACACCATAATGCTAATTACATATTCTGCCACACAATGTAAAGCCCATTACATATTCTGGTACACAATGTAATGCCCCTTATACATAATTCCCCCACCAGTGCCCCCTTATGCATATTGCCCCCACCAGTACCCCTTAAAGATAATGCAAGTGGACTCACCGCTCTGAGCACTGTTCCTCCATGTCCTGTTCCGCCCCCAGCACTGTTCCTCCATGTCCATGGCCTCACTAGAAAGTATGGCAGGAAGGCTGTCCAGATCAGTGGAGGCAGCCTCCTCGGTCAGTCACCAGCCAGTGGTGCTTGCATGGTGCCAACAGTGTCGTTCCATCAGGGCTGGCAACAGAAATCTTGGGGCATAATACTCTGAAATCTCTGGGGCCCCCCTCAATATACAAACATTATATGATATGTGTTTTTGCTGGTGACTGTAATTGAGAAAGACCTGAGGGAGAGACCAAGGACAGAGAGAGAGAGAGAGACCAGGGGAAGAAAGAGAAAGAGAGAGACTAGGGGCAAAGAGAGAGAGATAGACCAGGGAAAGAGAGAGAGAGTCAGACAAGGGAAAGAGAGGGAGCGAGGGACCAGGGAAAGAGAAAGACCAGGGAAAGAGAGAGACAGAGACAGACCAGGGAAAAAGAGAGAGGGGGAGATAGACCATGGAAAAAAGAGAGAGAGAGACCAAGGGAAAAAGAGAAATCAGAGCGAAAGAAGCAGATCAGGGAAAGAGAGAGAGAGACTAGGGACAGAGAGAGACACAGATAGACAAGGGAATTAGAGAGACACAGACCAGATAAAGAGACAGGTAGACTGGGGAAAGAAAGACATACAGACAGACCAGGGAAAGAGAGTGAGAGAGAGACAGACCAGGGAAAGAGAGAGAAGCTGGGGCAAGGGAGAAACAGACTGGAGAGAGAGAGAGACAGCCAGACAGACAGACCAAGGAGGGAGAGACAGATTAGATAAAGAGAGAGACAGAAAGAGAGATCAGGGAAGAGAGAGCAAGAGAGAGACCAGGGAAAGCAAGAGAGACCAGTAAAAGACCAGAGAGAGAGATCAGAGTAAAAGAGACAGATCAGGGAAAGAGACCAGGGATAAAGAGAGAGACAGACAGACCAGGAAAAGAGAGAGGGAGAGGCAGACCAGGAAGAGATATAGAGAGGGAGTGAGAGAGGCAGACCAGGGGGAAAGAGAGAGAGAGAAAGAGACAGACCAGGGAAAGATTGAGAGAGATAGCCCAGGGAAAGAGAGACAGACTGACCAGGCAAAGAAAGGCAGACAGACCAGGGAAAGAAAGAGAAAGGCCAGGGCAAGAGAGAGAGAAACAGATCGGAGAGACAGACAGACCAGGGAGAGAAACATAGATAGATCAGGGAGCAAGCTCGAGAGACAGACAGACTGGGGAAAGAGACCAGGGATAGAGAGAGAGGGAGAGACAGACCAGTGGAAGAGATATAGCCATGGGGAAAAGTGAGAGAGAGATAGCCCAGGGGAAAAGAGAGAGAGAGATAGCCAAGATAGCCAAGGGGAAGAAAGAAATAGGTGAGTGGAAGAGAGAGACCAGGGGAAGAGAAAGAGACCAGAGGAAGAGAGAGAGACCAGGGGAAGAGAGATACCAGTGGGAGAGAGAGACCAGAGAAAGAGAGAGACCAGTTAAAGTCATTTACAAAAAACGAGTGCCGCTCATCATTCCGGAGGGTAACCTTGGGATATTGTATATATATATATATATATATATATATATATATATATATATATATATATATATATATAAAACAGTAATATGGACACTACTATTTGTATTATTTTCCAGTCACTATTAGGAAGCTACTCCTTGTATAGATAACATAGGGGCTGTTACTATTTCCTTATATTATTATGAAGCTTAAGCCAGCTTACTGCATTATAAACATTGGTGCCGGAGTCATGGGCGTGCATTCCATGGCCAGACTCTGTGCGGTCCAATGACCGGAAGTGACACGCCATCCACTGGACTGGTGGGGGACGAGGCCGGGCACACCAAAGTAGTGCTCTATCGCCTGTTCTCCCGCATGTGCAAGGTGTAGACGGCGCCACTGCGATTGCCTAACAAAGCTGGGGCATTTGCGGTCACTATAGTGGTTTTTGTGACTGGATTTATTTAAGTTAGGAACACGGAAGTAGTTATGCGTTCCAGCAACACTTCCTGCGTTCCACTGTATGTAGTGTGATGCTTGAATTTTGGCGAGACTGTGAGTACTATTTATATGGCACACTGTCAGTTAGCCTTTAGCTGTTGACAAAGGTGGGTGTCAAGCTCAATGGGCTGCACTATGGGATACAGGTTCTGATATCACCATTTAGGAGTGGATCATAGAAGATACAGTAAGTAATTTACACCTGGACCCTGCAATGTTTATTTTCAATATGCTGCCATGTGCTTTAAATCTGTTTTTTTGCTTGATGCATTTAATACAAAAATAAGTTTTTCAAGTGGTGTGCGGATCTCTTTCCTTTCTAGTGGAGGTTATAATATATATAAAAAAGCGAATGTAAGGTGCGCTGCTAACTGTTGCTGGTTTATAAAAGTATAACAATTATTTATTACACACTTATAAAAACAAAGATTAAAGGAAAATTTATAAAATAACATATATATATATATATATATGTATATATATATATATTTTATATATATATATATATATATATGTGTGTGTGTGTGTGTGTGTGTGAATAAAAACGGAATTGACTGCCTCTAGACACACTAACACTAAGACTGTTATTAGAATAATTCTTCTATATCACTGCTGCAGATTCAATTGAGAAATTGTACTTTCAATGCAGCAGATTATAGATTACCAGGTGGCCGTTGAAGTCCCCAGTATGGAGTACTGTGTCCATAGATGTTTGATGGGTTGTATCCGGTATACCTGGGTGGTGGATTTGGATGATGAAATGGATATTTACCAGGCCCCTGCAAGGATTCCAGGTGTGGAAAGCTCTTACCACAATGATGTTTGCAGGATAATCAAGGTGCCTTAGTAAAGAGATGCTTATGCTGCTGGTGGTCAGGTCCTTAGATTGTGAACGGGACCATATGAATGTCCAAAGAAAAGGAGAATTCGCAATCCTCAGGAGAAAGGGTTTTTTGGAGAAACAGTCCTCAGGAGGTGTGGTGTCTGTTTAGGGCATCAGCTCAACGCGTTTCCCTGGGTTGTGTCTCTCAGCTTCATCAGGAGCAGAATGAAGTGCGTCTCCGTAGAGTGCATACAGTGGCGTAGCTATAGCACCGTGGTGGCGGGGAGGCGCTGAGAAAGTGTGGGTGCAAGGGGTCTGCGGGGCTATGGTTATGCCGCTGCAGTGTCTGTGTCTGTGGCCGGGACTGTTACTGGTCTGTGTGGTCCCGGCTTTCCTCGTCGCTTCTGCTGCAGTGAAAACTGACCCTCCCAAAATGGCTGCCCCCATACATAAGACAGTTTTACAGGATGCTAGAGGAGGCAGCAGCAGCGGCGGCCTCCTCTAGCATACTTAAAAATGGTCTGCTATAAGGGGCAGCCCATTTTGGGAGGGTCAGTTTTCATTAGGAGTAGAGGAGCGCCGGACCGGCGCAGATCCAGCCCAAGAATGCGGCGGTGGAGGCAAGCGGAATGCTGTGGGGTAAGGAGGGGGATGTTAACTTTACTCGGGGCGGGGGGGGTGTTTGTTGGGGGCGCCGCTGACGAAATCGGCGGGGGGGGGGGCGCATTTTTATTAGTTACGCCACTGAGTGCATATATATACCCTATAGTTGATTAGGCAATAGATTGCAGCTGTATGCTGCTCAGTGAAAAGGAAGAAGCCGTCCAAAATATAACAATAAAATATACATAATCCTAATGCTTATTTATATTTTACAGTGGAAGATATAATTAGAATTGGTTTTAATGCAGTAAACATGATTTTTTAACAGAGTAATTTATCTATTAGCTAAATTAATTCAGTCACATGACAATTGATCCGATCACGTGACCCGGAAAAGACAATAATGGGATTCTACGTCTGCTTTTTCGATATGTGCAAAACCGATATGTCTATCCCCACCAGGGATAATCCAGCAGGTGGTGCAGTACCCTCCGCATCCATCTCTGGCATCATATATTTACATCAAAATTGGGCTGTATATTTACTTACAGGGGTAGTGCGCCGTTCTTGTGGCCACCTCAGGGTATGTGACGCTGTATTCTACAAGTTCTGTCATAGGTTGACTATGGTCACGTGGTCGAGGCTAAGGGCTTATACCCCTTTCACACCAGAAATGCAGGGACAAACCGGGAATTACATTCCCGGGACAAGCAGCGACATTCCCGGGTTGGGACCCTTTCACACCAGAAAAGTCCCTGCATTTTCGGGTGTGTGAAGGGGGCGGAAAGGAGGCCATCAGGAGGTGGGGAGGAGGCGGGCAGTTGTTCGGGATGGCATCAGACAGTCGGTGGGATGGTGGCGGAGGTGGGCAGGAGGTGGTAAGAATACTCACCCCGGTTGCTGGTCCTCCGTGCAGGCCAGGGATCCACACAGGCGGCGGCGCAAATGACGGGACAAGCGGCGGATGAAGATGACGCAGCTCTCCGGCGCCCTCACTGCCACCGGAGAGCTGCGTCATCATCACCCACCGCCTGTCCCATCATTTGCTCCCGCCGCCTGCGTGGATTCCCGGACAGACAGCACAACGAGGACCGGCAACCCGGGTAAGTATACCCTAGCCCGTTCACACCAGCCAGGTCCCCGGGTTGATCCCGGGAGCAACCCTGCTACCTAGCAGGGTTGGATTGCCAGCAAATTAGCCCGGTAATTTGTCCCGGGTACCTTTCACACCAGCAGTAGTACCGGGTTGTTCCCGGACGCAACCCGGGAGTATAGTCTGGTGTGAAAGGGGTATAAGAGGCAAATTCCTTCTCAGATGGACAAAACCATGTGCACTGCAGGTGGGGCAGATATAACATGTGCAGATAGAATTAGATTTGGCGGGGGGTTTTCTTCAAAGTGAGATCCATACTGCAGTGTAGAAATAAAGCAGTCAGTTAGTTTGCTTGCACCGAAACAAAATAACTCACACAAATTGAATTCTTTCTGCACCTGTTACATCTGCCCCCCTGCAGTGCACATGGTTTTGTCCATCTGAGAAAGAATTTGCCTCTAAGAGTGAACTAGAATAAGGCCATGACCATTTGACGCTGGGAGTGTGTTTCTAACATCGTAATTATATTTGTTACCATAGTGACCGGTGTTTCTATATAGATGTGTCTTATATACACTATTGTCTTATATTCCAAAGAAAATATGATAATATATGATACTTTCAAATTAGTATTCATAATTTATATACTACGAATAGTTTCATAAGTAGATATAATAATAACTTAACCATCTATAATGGCCGCTTTAACATGTATATTTTTAAGTATAAATCAATCACCAATATTATAACAGATAATTTTCACATAAAACTATGTAAATATATGATTATATTCAGTTCCCCCCTTTTTGAAATAGGAATATACATAATAATAATAATCATCATAATAACCTAAAATATAAATAAATAAATAAATAGGAATATAAATATAAAAAAAAAATGTATTAACAAAAATAAATAAATAAATAAAAATAATATTAATAATAAAAACAATAAGGATACTAGATAAAGTGTTGGTAGTGTTGTAAAGTATTTATTGTTATTCCCATGTAGGGAGTGGGTAACATATGTACCATAACGCCCTAGCCAGATCGTCATAGTGCGCAGTTGAAGGGCATATGGAATCTCCTCAATCTCCCACATATGAAAAATTATTGGTACTCGTTTGGTAGCAGGGTGTCCAGTTTTCCTACGTATGCTACCGTAGTGAAATTGCATCTCATCGCATCGCATGTTACACTTTTGCCGTGCGATGCGATTTTACGCACCTTGTCAGTGAAAACTCCAGAGGAGTCGAATCTGTTCCTAAAACCCCACCGGTATCAACGCCACCCCAAAGCGTGGTGAGCACAGCGGAACGCGTCCTCCGACCTTTTCATACTCACATCAGCGTGGAGTTGATTTTATATAGTGTGGCGAGCGCAGTGAGCCCAGCAAGGGGACGCGGATAACTTTACATGTATTCCGCATCCCATCGCGGGGCTCGCCACGCTTCGCGCTCGGTAGCTCGCTGCGCTCGCCACACTATATAAAATCAGCTCCACGCCGACGTGGATAGTGGTGGTATGAAAAGGTCGGAGGACGCGTTCCGACACCGCTCGCCACACTTTGGGGTGGCGTTGATACTGGGGGTGATCGCATCGCGTTTGATGCACTGAGATCGCATGCGATATTTCATTGTATAAGCACTCCTGTGCACTTTATATGGACATCGCATCGCACGCATCGAATGCTAATATAACGCGGCATGCGATGCGATTTCACTACAGAGAATAGCCCACTACTCATTTAGCGTACTGGGCGCCCTGCTAGGAAACCAGTACCAAATTATTATATATGTGCATAGAAAATCATATTCAAAATCTACAAGACTATATTTAATTCCATGGTCTCATTCAGACCATCTGGATGTAACTAGGGATGTGCACCGGCCACTTTTCGGGTTTTAGGTTTTGAGTTCTGATTACCTTGAGGTTTTGGGTTCTAATGGGTTTTGCCAAAACACCTCCTAAATGTTTTGTGTTTGTTTTTTGGGGTTTCGGGTTCTGATTTTTTTTGTTAAAAAAGCATAAAAACTGCTAAAATCGCAGAATTTTTTTTTATTTATTTTTTTGCTCCTTCGCTATATTAACCTCAATAACATTCATTTCCACTCATTTCCAGTCAATTTGAACACCTCACAATATTGTTTTTAGGGCAAAAGGTTGCACCGAGGTAGCTGGATAACTATGCTAAGCAACACAAGTGTGCGGCACAAACACGTGGCTCATGCAAGAGTGGCACTGCAGCGGTAGATACGGCAGTACTAGGCACCAGACAGGTAGATACGGCAGTACTAGGCACCAGACAGGTACATAAGGCAGTACTAGGCACAAGACGGGTAGATACGTCAGCAATACTAGTATATGTGCACCAGCAAAATTTATGATAATTAATTTTATTGTTAGGTACTGCTTGGCAGTGGCACACGTCAGTGCACCAGCAGCATGTAATTATTTTTTACAGTCCCACGCAGCACAAGTATTATTTTTTAATTAAATTATATATAGCAGCCTAGTATGTAGTTGTACTACTAGGTAGGTACACTTAGGCAGTAACACTGCTAGTGGCAACAGTGGACTGAGTAAATAATACTGGCAACCTCTATTCAGAATATTCAGTGCAGGCAGCACCAGTGGACTATATATAATTAAATTAATTAAGTATTAATAATAATATAGCAGCTTAGTAGGTAGAGAAACTAAACTACTAGGTAGATAGGCAGTAACACTGCCAGTGGTCACCACAAAAGGTAGTTACACACCACCAGTAGCACACTATTATGCAGTGCACCAGCAGAATTTATAATAATTAATTTTATTATTAGGTACTGCTTGGCAGTGGCACTCAGTGGCACATGTCAGTGCACCAGCAGCATGGAATTATTTTTTACAGTCCCACGCAGCACAAGTATTATTTTTTTATTACATTATATATAGCAGCATAGTATGTAGTTGTACTACTAGGTAGGTACACTTAGGCAGTAACACTGCCAGTGGCAACAGTGGACTGAGTAAATAATACTGGCAACCTCTATTTACAGTATTCAGTGCAGGCAGCACCAGTGGACTATATATAATTAAATAAAGTATTAATACTAATATAGCAGCTTAGCAGTGTTAATGGCGATTAAATATGACCAGAGAGACAATAAGTGAAAAGCGCAGGTTACGTAATAAGTCCGCAACCAACGTACCCTTTATACCTAACTACGTGCGAACAAAGCGTAGCGCAGCGTAGTGTACCTTTTACTGTATTATGTATACCAAGAACCAATACCTTAATCAGAGATTCCTTCGCAGTACTTTGTCTCTAATCTGCGAATATACCTTATCGGACAGTGTCCGTAATATACCTTGTCGCTATTATGCGAATAAACAGACACGACCACTGTATAGAAATAAGGAGATAAGAACTCCGTAAAAAGGTTGTATTTAAGTACCTAATGGACAAAAGGGGGTTACAGAAATAAGAATAAACAGATATAACAAGTGATACAATATACTAACAATGAATACTAAACAGGCTCAGCTAGGGGGAAAGAAAACAGATACAAGACACAATCAGCCAATCAATACAATAAGAATAAATACCGTTAATGCAACCGTTACCGTTCTCATCAAATATGCGAAGTGCAGTCCGGTCAGAGCTCGCTATCGTTCAGGAATGAACTATAGCCCGGTGGACAGTCAGGGAAAGGTAGATGTGCCGAAGAGACTTTGGCTGCTCTGGGTCGCCTATCTTATAGGGTCAGAAAGGGGAGGTCAAAGGCCGTTCTCATTGGTCAGAGGTCGAATGTCAGGTCAGCTGTGATTGGGGGGTAAGGTGATACACTGGATTGGCTAGGTCCAGGGGAGTGAACTTTAAGAGTCCTTTGTTTGGTGGTTTCGGCGTCAGCAGTGATAAGAACTGGTTTCATCTGGATTTCTTTGTTACATTCTTTTAACAGAAACTGTCCCTGGAATATGGATTATGTCCATAACTATCGAATCGTGTATATTGCGAAATATTCGCAATGACCGGAATACTTCGCACAATGAACGGAACGGAACGATACTAAACATGATACAGACAGATGTATGCAGAGCTAACTAAGCTATGTGTGGTGCTCTAAACCTTTAACTACATTTTACTTAGTGTCAGTATGTATTTATGAATTTATGTGTGATAGTATGGCTACTCTTCTGGTCCACTTTGGCACACATACTCGGGTATGGAAACTTTATTTGCGCAACTCTGCGAACCAAAATGGCGGCCATACTATCCTAAAATGGCGTGTGTGTAACTCGACTTCCATAGTCCACCCTTTAACAGTAAATATAAAACTGTTACAATACAAAACATTTCACACGATAATACAGAAATTCATAATCCTAACAAAGAAATTGGGATCCATGAATTAAACATATAAGGGGAGTAAACCATCTGCTCTTGGCCGATCCGGGATCACGGATAAACGATGGGCCGCATTTATCGAACAATCTACTCAGGGTCACGAAGGATAATGTACAATTTTGGGATAAAAATAAAAACAAGGGTGGTTACAACATATACACGTTCACAAATATGGTTTCTTTAAAGGGAGGTGGTTTCGATTCTAGGGTCATATACCAAACCCTGGTCTTCCTCGGTATCTCTCGTTCTTACACTCATGATTTCGGTACGTTTTGTCTTTCCCCGGGTCACCACCTTTAAACATTTGAACAATAGCACAAAGACTATGATGGCACCACCGATACAGAGAAGGAGTTTTCCTATGCTAGCTATGATCCCTTGCGCCCATTCTCCTAAACCAGAGAACCAGTGCATTGGATTCAACCAGGAGGTCCATTCACTAACTTTGTTACCTATTTCTGCCAGGCTGATATTATGTTCCCTTCTAAATTCCCATTTAAGCTGAAGAATCTCATCCATCCGATGATCGATGATTTCTTCTGGGTCTTCAGTATTGTTGGTGATATATGTACAACATTTCACCCCAAACTGTGTAGAGAGGGTGACGCAATATCCTCCTGTCATAGCTGTCAGATAGTTCAGCACCATCCGATGTTGGACTAGCTCTCTTTTATATGCTTGCAACTCCTTCCCAGTGTATCTAAAGGTGTCATCATAAATCTCAGTGATGTTATCTACCAAGCTGGCTAATGCTTGTATATATTTAAAATTTATGACTCCTCCTGCGGTATGGGTGATATCTAATGCAATGAGAAGTTGGATACCAAATGACTCGTGTATCATTTCAGAAGCTAGGGGTTCTTTCCTGATTGTTAAATCCCTTTTATGGATTTGATCATAATGGGTATGAGTGTAAGGAGGAGGTATGCCTCTGTGTATGCTCACCATCTCATCATGGGTGAGGGTCATCACTTCAGGTAACACTCTGCCTAGGTAACAAATTCCAACGTAGTTCATGGAGAGCCATTTGTACGCCCTTCTACCACAAATATAATAAACATCGTCAGGGAGAAAATAAGGGACTGAGTATTTCATGATCTTGTCACACATTATCCATAAGAACATTCCCGTCCCCTGCTCCCTGACTTGTTCCTCACAAGTTTCTGGCTGTAGGGTCATATTACAGTAGCCGGCTGATACTCTGCCGGCCATCATTTTACTTTTCTTCACCGTGTAAACATATTTATAATGTCTCCCACTGGTTCGGATTTTTAACAACAATTCCTTGTCAATAGGCTCTCCATCTGGACGCTGGGAGTAAGTTATTGTCTGGTTATGCCATGTCACTTCCCAAGTACCAATCGCTCTGGAACTCGAGAAGTTCATACATACCAGGGATTTATCCACTTGGTATGGGTGTAATCTAAGACTAGGGGACCTGGTATACAGGTATCTCTTATCCAATGGCCTCCCCTTGTTTAATACGCTTATCTCTGAAATATTAAGCGGGTATGGGACTAGGCCTACACTACTCCTTTTATGTAACACTTGTGAACACACCCAGCATTCTGTTTGGTTTAAGACCTTACCCACTAGTGAGTGGTAATCACTCAAAGGATGTCGGCCTGTAGTTGCCTTACTTATCGACTGACATCGCTGGATGCATTCTTCTTCCATTTTAGGTTGACAATATCTACAGACACAGTACTCACCAGACAATAACTCATCACATAGCCCTTGAACTACGTTTCCCTCATACCTTTTACCTTCTCCTGTCATGGGCAAAGTGTCAAGCTGGTTTAGGGATTCTACCTCACCCATATCTGGGTCCATTATTACACTGTCAGAACTCCGCTCCGATCGCTCTAGAATGTGGCAGCCACCGAGTATCTTGGGATGAAGAAAAGAACACAGAAAGAAAACAAAGAAATATATGCATAACTGTGAACCTGTTGCTTGGAGTCCTTCCATCATCTCTACCCAGGAGACTTTTATTTTGCTCTGCTCTGGGACCTTTGTTCGCTCAGGTTGCTCGACCTTGGCTGCTTCTCAGTGTTCCCGAAACAATGCTTCTAGCGACACTTCTTCTCTTTCGCTCTCTGCACACTGGGATTCTGGGTTACTGGCTTTCTTGCAGTGGGACGAATGTATCCAAGTCTCTCTCTCTGCGACTTTAATTGATGTAGTGCTGGTCAACAAAACTTGGTACGGTCCTTCCCAACGGTCTATCAAACAACCTGAGCGTAAAAAATTTTGGATCATAACAAAGTCTCCTGGTTTAAGATTATGACAATTCTCTGTAGGCATATCAGGGTTCAGTAACTTCAGCTGCTTTTGTTGCTCCCTTAGCTGTTTGTTTAGCTTTAGGATATACTGTACAGTTAGCTCATTGTTACATTTGAGATCATCCTGCGGGTCTATTATGATGTGTGGCTGCCGACCAAACAATATCTCGAAGGGGGACAAGTTGAGCGGAGTCCTGGGAGTGGTCCTAATGCTATACAGCACAATAGGCAATGCCTCTGGCCATAACAACCCTGTTTCAGCCATAACTTTACCCAATTTGTTCTTAATAGTACCATTCATTCTCTCAACTTTGGCGCTCGCCTGGGGACGATATGGAGTATGAAGTTTACTATTAATCCCCAGGAGTTTACACATGATTTGGAAGACATCTCCTGTGAAATGAGTGCCTCTGTCACTCTCAATGACCTTTGGGATACCATACCTACAGACAAACTCCTGACATATTTTCTTTGCTGTAAAGGTAGCAGTGTTGGAGGCAGCGGGGAAAGCCTCCACCCAGCTGGAAAACATGTCAACACAAACTAATACATATTTCAAATTTCTACAGGGTGGTAACTGTATGAAGTCGATTTGTATTACCTGGAAAGGGCCTTCTGTAGGAGGGATGTGGGATGGCTCTGTTGGGATGGCTTTTCCAACGTTCTTCCTCAAACAGGTGAGGCATGACATTGCCACTCTACTTGCTTGAGAAGCGAACCCTGGTGCACACCAGTAGGCCTTTACCAGCTTGCACATACCTTCCTTCCCAAGATGTGTCAGCCCATGGGCCGCCTCGGCTAGACTAGGAAGGTATGCCCTGGGGGCCACTGGTTTCCCGTGTCCATCTCTCCAAAGTCCGGTAGACTCTTGGCCACATCCCTTCGACTTCCATACTGCTCTTTCCTGTGGGGAACACAAATTCTGCATGTCTATCAGTTTGGATGTGGATACCATGTTCAGTGTACAAAGGTTGGTAGGATGGGTGAAAATATTTACAGGGCATGCGGCCCTTTTCGCTGCCTCATCAGCGCGGCTGTTACCAAGTGACACCGGGTCCTTCTCTGATGTGTGAGCTTTGCACTTGATAACAGCCACTCTGTCTGGAAGCTGAATAGCTCCCAGAAGTCTCCTAATGTATGTCGCATGCGCCACTGGTGTGCCAGCCGCCTTCATGAAATTTCGGAGACGCCATAGGGCTCCAAAATCATGCACTACTCCGAAAGCATATCTGGAGTCGGTATATATGTTAACTGCTTTTCCCTGGGCCAGTTCACATGCTCTGGTCAGTGCCACCAGTTCCGCTACTTGTGCTGAGTGAGGTGGTCCCAAGGGTTCAGCTTCCACAATACCTTCTCCATCTACTACCGCGTAGCCTGTGTACAGCTCTCCCGTCTCCGTCTGTCTATGACAGCTACCATCAGTGAATAAGGTTATGTCTACCTCACTTAATGGGCTGTCGCTTATGTCAGGACGTGCTGTAAAGGTCTGATTCAGGTAGGTCATGCAATCATGCTTGTCCTCACTCTCACTAAACTCTGCTTTACCATATTCAGCAACATTCCCATCACCCTCCACCCTTTGTGCCTTGGAGGGCACATGAGGGAGGAATGTGGCTGGGTTTAGTGTGTTGCATCTTTTGATGGTAATATTTACTGGGGCCATCAGCGCCAGTTCCCACTTAGTGAACCGTGCTGAGGACACATGACGTGTTTGGGCAGAATTTAGGAGGGCAGAGACAGCATGGGGAGCATGAACAGTTAAATCGTGTCCTAACACTACGACCTCACTCTTCCTTACTAGTTGTGCTATTGCAGCCACACTTCGTAAGCAAGTTGGGAGTGAGCGTGCTACTGTGTCCAGCTGGCCACTGTAGTACGCTATTGGTCGGTTGGCATCACCATGTTTTTGTACAAGTACTCCTGCCGCACACCCACCTGATTCAGTTCCGTACAGTTCAAAGGGTTTCCCATAATCTGGCATTCCCAGTGCCGGGGCCTTTGTTAGGCTCACCTTTAGATCCTCGAAAGCCAGCTCAGATTCCTCAGTATGAGAGACCCGATCTGGCTTAGTTGAGGAAACCATCTCTTGTAGTGGTAATGCCAGAATAGAGAATCCTGGGATCCAATTGCGACAGTATCCACACATGCCTAGGAACGTACGGATCTGGTGCTGGGTCTGTGGCAGTGCCATGTTTCGAATCGCTTGGATTCGGTCGTCGGTGAGGTGTCTCAGCCCTTGGGTAAGGCAGTGGCCCAGATACTTAACCCTGGTCTGGCATAACTGCAGCTTATCCTTTGATACTTTATGTCCTGTCTCTGAGAGATGCATCAGCAGCTGTCTAGTGTCATCCACTGATGACTCCAGTGACTCAGAACACAACAACAAGTCATCGACATATTGTATCAGTATCGAACCACTCATGGGTTGAAAGGATTGTAAACAATCATGGAAGGCCTGGGAGAAGATGCTGGGGCTGTCTATGAATCCTTGGGGGAGTCGTGTCCAGGTATACTGTACTCCTCTGTAAGTAAAGGCGAACAGATACTGGCTGTCAGGGTGCAAAGGGACGGAGAAGAACGCTGAACACAAATCAATGACTGTGAAATGAGTACAGTGAGGTGGGATTTGCATTAGGATGACAGCTGGGTTTGGCACTACGGGGAATTGGCTCTCAACTACTTTGTTTACCCCTCTTAAATCCTGCACTAGTCTGTAGCCCCTCCCCCCGCTCTTTTTCACAGGAAAGATGGGACTATTGGCCGTGCTGGAAGTTCTAACTAGGATTTCCTGTTGGAGCAATCGTTGGATCACTGGGAATACTCCTAGCTCAACTTCAGGTTTTAAAGGGTACTGCGGTATTTTTGGGGCTATCCTGCCTTCTTTTAAGCGGATCTCTACTGGAGCTACATTTGCCATCAGCCCAGCGTCCTGTCCATCTCTAGTCCAAAGGGAACTCAGTATTTGTGCTGTAATTTCAGCTACCCTAGATGGATTTGATTCTACAACAGTGGAATACAACATTAGCCTCTGAGGACTGTCCAGCATATCTTGCACTTCTTGTGTAAGATTTTTAGGAGTGTCTAGAAATACCCCATCGGGGGTGCAATAGATGACACATCCCATTTTGCATAGTAAATCTCTACCCAGGAGGTTAGTCGGGGCCGCTGCAGCCAACAGGAAAGAGTGTTTGGTATGCAAAGGCCCGATTGTAACCTCCGCTGGTTTCGTCAGTGGGTAATGTTGTATTTTTCCTGTTACCCCAATTGCCGCTACTGATTGGTTAGTGAAACCCAAGTGAAGAGGAGTGTTGAGAACAGATCTGGCCGCCCCTGTATCAACCAAAAAGGTTTGCCTTACTCCAGCTATATCAACCTTCACCTGAGGTTCCTCTCTAAGGTGTTGAGTTAATCTAACTGGCTGTAGGATACAGGTATGACCTGTTTCCTATTGTCTGACCTGGGTTGCCCTTAGCACAGTGTCAGCCATCAGATGGGGAGGAGGCATGTTGCGTGACCTGTCTGTCTCCTCCCATTGTGTAGGGGCTGGGTATCTCCGTGTCTCACCTTTGTGAGATTCCCATTCTCGCTTATGTGTCTGATAATTCCTGGGGTTTCCTAACCTACAATGAGCTGAGTAGTGACCTTCCCCATTGCAGTTGTAACAGATAATTGGTTTTCTACCTGTGTCCCTGGTGTTTCGTTGGTATGCAGCTTTGTTTGGGGCATTAGTAAGGGCTTGGATGCTAACCATCATCAGTTTGTCAGTTTGCAGTTCTCTGCGTTTCTTGATGTTACGGTCGTGGTCTACAGCAGATTCCCGTAGGGCATCCACTGTCATTCCACGCCAATTTGGAAAAGAAGTTTGGACTCTGGCTCTCAGGTTTTCGCTAAGCCCTTCCACCAGCACAGAGACAATCATCTCCCTCAGGTGGGGGTCGTCCTTAGGCTCGGAGACACCAGTGTACTTTGATACCTCCAGTAAGGCCTTTGTAAAATAATCAGCAGCAGTTTCGCCATCTTTCTGTTTGATGGTGAAAATCTTGCTATATTCTACTGCTGCAGGAAAATACACTCCCAACTGTAAGTTAATCAGGCGTATATTCTCCTGGTTGATCTCATCATTTATCTCCTTGTCCACTTTCAATCCACTATCCTGAATGAATTTCGGGATGTCAATGTGAGTGGGGAGACAGGCCCTCAACATGATTCTCCAATCCTTGTTGGTGGGCTCATCAGAGTTTCCTAGATCCCTTACAAATTTCCGGCACAATGCCAGATCTTTCCTTGGGTCAGGGAAATCTGTAATGATGGACCGCAGTTCCAACCGTGTCCATGGGTTTAGCATGGTCATCTTTCTGGTAGGTATCACACCCTCTCTGTCTGCCTTACCATAGGGAACCTCCAGTGTGCGCATAGGATATGTTTGTACCACATTCGCATTACTGGGACCTGCTTGGGAGTCATTTGTGTCTGTGCTGTGTGGTGCATCATTACCTGAGTCCAATACTATGCTGTTGGCATCAGCCGTCTCCTCCTCCTCTGCTGGGGCCTCAACAGCGGGTTGAGCTTTTCCCTCAATCATATTAATTGCATGAGAGACGGCCAGTGCCAACAGCTGCTCGTTTTCCTCTCGGGTTTCCTTGTAAGGGGATAAGACAGGGTACAGGTTAGCAACGGATACATTATTACTTATACCTTTCTTATGAGTCATTATCCCCTTCGGCACATATGGGGGTGGGGGAGCTGATTCTATTGTGGCAGCGGTTGCATTTATATTGTGGCTGATTGCGTCTGGTATTGCCAGACCTCTGCTTCCCCATTGTTCCTGTCCTTCCTTCTGCCACAATTTAAGAATATCCATGTGCTTCACTCTCTTCTTACGACTGGAGAGTAGACATATTTCATCCTTTACTGCAGATAAGATTTCTGGATCAAAGCTACCAACGCTGGGAAATTCTAACTTGCTGCCTTGTGTCATTCTTCTCCATTTATTTTGGTAAACAACTGCGAGTTCACCGTGCTTCCTGCACATAATGAAAGCCGCCGACCCTTTGGGTCGACTAGATTCCTCCCTAACTGACTCGGTATCCCTGTGTGAACCGTTATTACCCATAATTACAGGAATAAACGTTCACAGCTAGCAGAAACCGGAGGGCCGTTTATCAGTGAGTCACTCCCAAATCACTCCTTCTCCACAAAATGGCACTATTCCGCAATCAAGCGTGAAGCCCACTATGCGAGGTAATGTACTCAATCACCAAGTCTTTCAACTAGTAGCGAACTGCTAGCCAACTTGCAAGGTGCGGCAGTTTTTCCAGGGCACAGCAAAACTTGTTTTTCCTGTACCCCCAAAAACTGGTATTTTTAAAGTAGCTGATCGGATCACTGGGTTCCGATTTAGCCTCTTGTACCCTCCCAGTGTATCAAAATAGGTAGTTCCACGGAAGGGGCAGTTCCTATGGGCACGTCGTCACGTGAACCCGGTCCTAACTGGACTGTCCTACACTGGCTACACTGCGCTTGAGTCGTGTCGTCACACATCCGTTCGCCTCAGTTATTTTTCACACTGGGTGCTGGTTACACCTTGGTCTTATGCATATATTTGAAATATTTCTGTACAGAAAGTCTTCCCAGGCTGGTAGCTTTTCACTAGATACTTATGCAGGTATAAATCCCTTATAATACGCTATAGGAATCTATTAAAATAATGCTTGAGTTGCTTGCTTAATGAGAAAATGAACAAAAAGAAAAAAAAATTATTTTCTCTTTATTTAATCACCACCTTATCCACAGTATATTGCTATACTGTTTAAATAAAGCTAGTGGTTCAATACTGTTCACCTTTGAGTTCCTATGTGTGCTGCATGTGCAGTACCAATGAACAGCCACGTGTGTACATGCGCTGTTCACAGGCCGCCGATGAATCGGCCACCCACGTGTTCTATAGTATATTTGCAAGGTTGCACTCGGGTTTCGCTATACGCAGTAATTGCGCCTAAATGTGGAATAAATCCCTTAACTCCGTCCGAAAGTTACGTATCAAGATGCGAAATAAATCCCGCACTTAATCCGTAAATCACGTACAAAGATGGGAAAATTTCCCGATATGGGCACGTGCGCGCACCTTGCGTAATATACAATAGACGCTTTACGTTACTACAAAAGGCCCAGGGCTTGTCGCCACGTGGCGGAGTCTCTGGTTTTGCAGTAACTAACAATAAAAGTTATAGTTTTGCACAGAGGGGATCCTCTATGTACTATAATAAACACAGACTCCACGTGTGCGAACCTTATCGCACGTGGTACATATACTATAATGAACAAGCAACTCAAAACACTATACCCCGTTAAACTACTTGTGGCAGGCAGAAGTACAGTTTACTAAACACTTAATATATGTTTTAAAACACGTGGCTTTCACTTATTGTACTCCGGGTTCAGCGCTAGCACTTCCCGAACCCCGCACCGCCGCGGACTCGGCCTATCCAGCAATGGAAACAAATAAATACTTCCACCCTTTTGCTGGTATAGGTCGGGTCGCACGCCTGGTACTGAGTTCTGGAATGTGGAGCGGACGGACGAGCCCTCAATTGTTAATGGCGATTAAATATGACCAGAGAGACAATAAGTGAAAAGCGCAGGTTACGTAATAAGTCCGCAACCAACGTACCCTTTATACCTAACTACGTGCGAACAAAGCGTAGCGCAGCGTAGTGTACCTTTTACTGTATTATGTATACCAAGAACCAATACCTTAATCAGAGATTCCTTCGCAGTACTTTGTCTCTAATCTGCGAATATACCTTATCGGACAGTGTCCGTAATATACCTTGTCGCTATTATGCGAATAAACAGACACGACCACTGTATAGAAATAAGGAGATAAGAACTCCGTAAAAAGGTTGTATTTAAGTCCCTAATGGACAAAAGGGGGTTACAGAAATAAGAATAAACAGATATAACAAGTGATACAATATACTAACAATGAATACTAAACAGGCTCAGCTAGGGGGAAAGAAAACAGATACAAGACACAATCAGCCAATCAATACAATAAGAATAAATACCGTTAATGCAACCGTTACCGTTCTCATCAAATATGCGAAGTGCAGTCCGGTCAGAGCTCGCTATCGTTCAGGAATGAACTATAGCCCGGTGGACAGTCAGGGAAAGGTAGATGTGCCGAAGAGACTTTGGCTGCTCTGGGTCGCCTATCTTATAGGGTCAGAAAGGGGAGGTCAAAGGCCGTCCTCATTGGTCAGAGGTCGAATGTCAGGTCAGCTGTGATTGGGGGGTAAGGTGATACACTGGTTTGGCTAGGTCCAGGAGAGTGAACTTTAAGAGTCCTTTGTTTGGTGGTTTCGGCGTCAGCAGTGATAAGAACTGGTTTCATCTGGATTTCTTTGTTACATTCTTTTAACAGAAACTGTCCCTGGAATATGGATTATGTCCATAACTATCGAATCGTGTATATTGCGAAATATTCGCAATGACCGGAATACTTCGCACAATGAACGGAACGGAACGATACTAAACATGATACAGACAGATGTATGCAGAGCTAACTAAGCTATGTGTGGCGCTCTAAACCTTTAACTACATTTTACTTAGTGTCAGTATGTATTTATGAATTTATGTGTGATAGTATGGCTACTCTTCTGGTCCACTTTGGCACACATACTCGGGTATGGAAACTTTATTTGCGCAACTCTGCGAACCAAAATGGCGGCCATACTATCCTAAAATGGCGTGTGTGTAACTCGACTTCCATAGCAGGTAGAGAAACTAAACTACTAGGTAGATAGGCAGTAGCACTGCCAGTGGTCACCACAAAAGGTAGTTACACACCACCAGTAGCTTTATGCAGTGCACCAGCAGAATTTATAATAATTAATTTTTCTATATTAGGTACTGCTTTTCAGTGGCACTCAGTGGCACACGTCAGTGCACCAGCAGCATGGAATTATTTTTTTACAGTTACACAAAGCACAGGTATTATTTTTTAATTAAATTATATATAGCAGCCTAGTATGTACTAGGTAGGTACACTTAGGCAGTAGCACTGCCAGTGGCAACAGTAGACTGAGTAACTAAATAATACTGGCAGATTCAGTGCAGGAAGCACCAGTGGACTATATATATATATATATATATATATATATATATATATATATATATATATATATATATATATCTATCGAAAGGGAGTGGGGTTTAGTGATCCTTTTTCCGCGCCGGTTTGTGGGCTGCACTTCTATCGTACCTAGCTGTTAATATAGGTACCAGATGGGAAAAAATAGAGATAGAGAGAGAGATAGATGTGCGCTCTATTCACCACTTAATAACCATACATTGGTACATAAAATGTATATTTATTCAGATTTACAGTATAAATGAAATAGTTTTTCAATAAAAACAATGGCAATGTAGAATCCAGATTCAGATAAGGTGTTATTCAAATGAATGACAGGAAGAAGATCCGACTTCACAACAGATAGACTTCTTTAGCAAACGAAACCCTACGCGTTTCGTCCCTTAGGACTTCATCAGGGGCAAAAGATGATGATCTGAATATGAATCAATTCTGGACAGTGCCATACATAAAAGTTTGTTCCAACGATAAAAGCTGGATGAAGAAGTTGGGTGGATAAGGTAACTGACCACGTCAGTTCTGGTAAAACCTCTGTCCTGCTTTTATAGGTGAGCCATAGGGCACCCCAAAACTAGGAAAGGTGAGTGCCGATGTTAAGTGTATATATATATATATATATATATATATATATATATATATATATACGACATCCAAAATCAATGGCACTCCAGAGGCAAATATCAGCAAAGAAAAAAGCGTGTATTTAGAAAACAAGCTTTCGGGGTTTGATCCCCTTCATCAGGATACACTACAGCAAAGGACACACAACACATAACATACATAAATACCTGACCGCAGGTCTCACCTCCCCACGCCGTCCAATGCCCGGGCGCACGCACCTCCCGCCGGAAGACGGGGTTTGATGACGTCATCTGACCACGTCTCAGCTACGGCGCCGTTGCTAAGCAACAAGCGTCGCTTGCGTTCCAGCGCAGTCCACGACGCCATCCTCCTCACTTCCTGGTAGCGCTGTGATCCCTGCAGGGCTGGCGGAGAAGGGAGACAAACAGATTAATATACAGACAATAACATAACATATATAAAATAACATATACAAACAAGGGATGGGACACAGGGGAAAAGCAAAAGAATAAATACAAAAACTCAGCAGCAATCAAAACTGGGAACATATCATTAGAATCTCAGGTGACCGCATTCCAACTAATTTTATCATTTAACCCATTCGGGGAAATTGTATTAAGTCGAAATATCCAACGTGACTCGGTGATAAGCAGGCGTTTAGCCCTATCACCGCCACGTAATGAATCTTTAATGTGATCGATGATAAAATATTTGAGTGAGGACAACGGGTGTCCAGACACCCGTTGTCCTCACTCAAATATTTTATCATCGATCACATTAAAGATTCATTACGTGGCGGTGATAGGGCTAAACGCCTGCTTATCACCGAGTCACGTTGGATATTTCGACTTAATACAATTTCCCCGAATGGGTTAAATGATAAAATTAGTTGGAATGCGGTCACCTGAGATTCTAATGATATGTTCCCAGTTTTGATTGCTGCTGAGTTTTTGTATTTATTCTTTTGCTTTTCCCCTGTGTCCCATCCCTTGTTTGTATATGTTATTTTATATATGTTATGTTATTGTCTGTATATTAATCTGTCTGTCTCCCTTCTCCGCCAGCCCTGCAGGGATCACAGCGCTACCAGGAAGTGAGGAGGATGGCGTCGTGGACTGCGCTGGAACGCAAGCGACGCTCGTTGCTTAGCAACGGCGCCGTAGCTGAGACGTGGTCAGATGACGTCATCAAACCCCGTCTTCCGGTGGGAGGTGCGTGCGCCCGGGCATTGGACGGCGTGGGGAGGTGAGACCTGCGGTCAGGTATTTATGTATGTTATGTGTTGTGTGTCCTTTGCTGTAGTGTATCCTGATGAAGGGGATCAAACCCCGAAAGCTTGTTTTCTAAATACACGCTTTTTTCTTTGCTGATATTTGCCTCTGGAGTGCCATTGATTTTGGATGTCGTATTATTTTTCACTATTGGGCACCGGGGCCCGCTGTATCTGCTTGTAAACACTGAGTGCCGGCAGACTTGGAGCAGTTATATATATATATATATATATATATATATATATATATATATATATATATATGTGAATAAAAACGGAATTGTCTGCCTCTAGACACACTAAATAAGTACATTTATCAATTGCGCATATCCTATCAAACAGATTATTTCACGGAATTATAGAATCTTAAAACAGAATAAGATTTTACATGACATAATACCTACTCAACCTAAGGTGATCTACAAGAAAAACAAATCACTATAACTAAAACTATCTTAGCACCCAGTCAACTTAAAACTGTGAAGATCCCTGCTCCTGAGACGATAGGAACATCTTGGCTAACCCATAAACCTAATGGTTTCTTTAAATGTGGCAAAGCAAGATGCGCGATGTGCACCTATATCCTAAGAAGAACATCTTCAATCCTGCTACCCACCACAGGAGATATATATACTCTTAGATCATTCATGAACTGTGAAACCAATTATATCATATATTTACTTAGATGTGGGTGCGGCATTAATTATATAGGCTGCACAACAAGACCTCTAAGAGTAAGATTTATGGAACATCGAAGAAATATTCTTAATAAATCCAATACACACAGTGTACCAAGACACTTTAATAATATCCATAATAGTGATCCTTCATCTTGTTGGCATAAAAAACATAGAACCCACCCCGAGGGGGGGGGGAGATAGATTCACAAAGTTATGCAAAAGAGAAGTATACTGGATGCTAAAATTTAATTTGTTACATCTAGAGATGTGCAGACTCGGATTCCAGAGATCCGAGCCCCCACAGACGTCATCATTCCGAGCCCGGTTCCGAGCAGGGCTCGAAGATTCCCACCTGACTCGGGTCCGTCCGCGTGGGCAGAACGTCATCACCCGGCTCCGGATTTCGCGAGGCTTTAAATAGCAGCTGCTGCACCCGCACATCTTCACTCCAGTCTAGTAGTGGGTTGGGAGAGGGTGTGTTGGTGCTGCTGCTGGGGCTTAAACTTGAGCTTGACCTTGAATGCAATATTTTTTATTCGCTGGGGCTGTCTCTCAGTGCTGCTGTGTAGTCTAACTGTGAACTTGTAGTACTACGGTCTCCTCTGTGTGGTCTACCTCTAGTGTGCTGTGCTGTAATTATTTTATTCGCTGGGGCTGTCTCCCTCAGTGCTGCTGTGTACTCTGTTCTCCTCTTTGCTTAGGGTGGGATCTCCCTAGCAAGGAGGACAGTTTAACTGTGTACTTGTAATACTACTGTCTCCTCTGTGCTGGGGCCTACCTCTGGTGCTGTGCTGTAATATATTATATATTATATTAATAATTAATTATATTATATATATATATATATATATATATATATATATATATATATATATATATATATATATATATAGAGATAGAGAGAGAGATAGATGTGCGCTCTATTCACCACTTAATAACCATACATTGGTACATAAAATGTATATTTATTCAGATTTACAGTATAAATGAAATAGTTTTTCAATAAAAACAATGGCAATGTAGAATCCAGATTCAGATAAGGTGTTATTCAAATGAATGACAGGAAGAAGATCCGACTTCACAACAGATAGACTTCTTTAGCAAACGAAACCCTACGCGTTTCGTCCCTTAGGACTTCATCAGGGGCAAAAGATGATGATCTGAATATGAATCAATTCTGGACAGTGCCATACATAAAAGTTTGTTCCAACGATAAAAGCTGGATGAAGAAGTTGGGTGGATAAGGTAACTGACCACGTCAGTTCTGGTAAAACCTCTGTCCTGCAGAGGTATAGGACTTCAAAAAAGAGGGTCCAATTTCTGCCGATATCTAGCTTGAAGCGACAACTGCTCAACCACAGAGGTCCACGTTAGTGGTTAACACATACAGACACCGGTAATCCAGGAATATCACAGGAGTATTACTGGCAGAGTTGAGTAATTGAGTAATACTCCTGTGATATTCCTGGATTACCGGTGTCTGTCTGTCGCTGAAAATAGCTGCAATACACATAGCTATCACATCAATGTTTGATACCAGGCATGCTATCAGGTCTGAAGCTCACAGCAGACTTTGCTTTTATAGGTGAGCAGCTACCAACACACCTGTCACTAATCATCTAGGGAAATGGCTAACATAAGCTATGGAATCTTAGTTAAAAACAGGGTGCATGAGAGAATGTGACCACAATAAGACTAATTAAAAAATTAGATGATTAGTGACAGGTGTGTTGGTAGCTGCTCACCTATAAAAGCAAAGTCTGCTGTGAGCTTCAGACCTGATAGTATGCCTGGTATCAAACATTGATGTGATAGCTATGTGTATTGCAGCCATTTTCAGCGATAGTGGTAGGACCTGCAGAACAGTGGGGTCCCTTGACGGGGGCTGCAGGCTTAAATGCATTGATCAATTCATGAACCAAATCTCCACTATTTATTATCAGTTAATTTAGTGTGTGCAGAGCCCATCCAATGTCTGTTTAAACAATGTGGTCACAAGCCATAGGGCACCCCAAAAATAGGAAAGGTGAGTGCCGATGTTAAGTGTATATATTGTTTATTAGATTAATTTTTTAATTAGTCTTATTGTGGTCACATTCTCTCATGCACCCTGTTTTTAACTAAGATTCCATAGCTTATGTTAGCCATTTCCCTAGATGATTAGTGACAGGTGTGTTGGTAGCTGCTCACCTATAAAAGCAAAGTCTGCTGTGAGCTTCAGACCTGATAGCATGCCTGGTATCAAACATTGATGTGATAGCTATGTGTATTGCAGCCATTTTCAGCGATAGTGGTAGGACCTGCAGAACAGTGGGGTCCCTTGACGGGGGCTGCAGGCTTAAATGCATTGATCAATTCATGAACCAAATCTCCACTATTTATTATCAGTTAATTTAGTGTGTGCAGAGCCCATCCAATGTCTGTTTAAACAATGTGGTCACAAGCCATAGGGCACCCCAAAACTAGGAAAGGTGAGTGCCGATGTTAAGTGTATATATTGTTTATTAGATTAATTTTTTAATTAGTCTTATTGTGGTCACATTCTCTCATGCACCCTGTTTTTAACTAAGATTCCATAGCTTATGTTAGCCATTTCCCTAGATGATTAGTGACAGGTGTGTTGGTAGCTGCTCACCTATAAAAGCAAAGTCTGCTGTGAGCTTCAGACCTGATAGCATGCCTGGTATCAAACATTGATGTGATAGCTATGTGTATTGCAGCCATTTTCAGCGATAGTGGTAGGACCTGCAGAACAGTGGGGTCCCTTGACGGGGGCTGCAGGCTTAAATGCATTGATCAATTCATGAACCAAATCTCCACTATTTATTATCAGTTAATTTAGTGTGTGCAGAGCCCATCCAATGTCTATATATATATATATATATATATAATTTTCATAGGTGCGGCACTCCAATGTAATAAAGTAAGCGGTGCCCTCCGTAGTATACACCTGACGGCGCAGGTGCTGGTATGCAGACGGGAGAAGGACGGTGGCACTCGGAATAAGTCAAAAAAGACCAGGAGACAATAGGATATAGAATCCGACGTTTCAAACCTCGGCGGGTTTTTTATCAAGGTGCATTAGACAACCGTAACACATACAACCACATACCTTTATACAGGTCTCCACCGTTCACGCTCCCCCCAGCGTCCCGCCCGGCGCTGCAACATGACGTCACCTGAGGAGGCAGCCGACGGAGTCCGTGAAGGGCTTCAATGACCTGTGTAACACAGAACAAAAACATGATATATAAATACAACATAAAAGAACATCACGCGCACCTGAGTACACATATGAGACAGAGCGTGCATGATAAAAGACAAACAATGCAAAATTACACATAAATCTAAAAGTGCATTCCACAACCAGGTCACCTGACCCAGAGCTATCCATAGCCCAATGTGGATACATATAATGCAACAACCTTATAAAAAAGTGACAATACATCTATGAGTCCGTACGGGACCTAGAAAGGGACCACGATGGTCCTTGCGGGGACTGTCTAATGTGAAAAAAATATAATGCCCCTGTATCTGATCTGATCTCATTTGAGGATACCACCCAGTCTGGGGTGGAATGAATCCATGTTGCAACATGAAGCAAAAAAAAAATACTTTGATGCAAATGTATAAAGAAATTCTCCTGGCTAATTACTACATGTAATCAAGACTACAGAATGTAGATGGTTATAAAAAGTGGGACAATCCGGCATGTTCGTTTAACCCCCGGGGGGCCAGAGTGTCCAGGCGGAAAATCCAACGGCTCTCCGCCTGGCACAACTTAAGTCCCCTGTTCCCACCTCTTTTAAGTGGGGGAATTTGTTTGATAATCCTGTATTTCAGGGAGGACAATGTGTGACGTGCCCTGGCAAAATGCCGGGCCACAGGTTGGCCGCTCGTACCTGAAAGTAACGCATGTTTGATGGCTGACCGATGGGCTGCAGCCCTTTCTTTAAATGCCCTGATAGTTTTGCCAACGTAATGTTGGCCGCACGGGCAGCTGATCAAATACACAACATAACTTGACATGCATGAAACTCGTTGACGAATCTTAAAAGGTTTGCCCGAGTAGGGGTGACAAAAGGTGTCTCCTGTGGACATATAGTTGTACGTAGTGCAACCACTACACTTGAAACATCCTACTTTGGGAGTGCTGAGAAAAGTGGAGCCTGTTGTTGACACCGTGTCGACCACATCATTTTTACTAAATAATCCTTAAGATTTTTTCCCCTAGTGTAGGCACACATAAGTTGTGAATTTTTTAGGGAACATAACGATGGTTCCGTTCTCACAATCGGCCAATAGGATTTGGCCATCTTGTTGATTAAGTGACTCTTGGGATGAAACGAATTCACCCAAATGAATTTATCCTTTTGTTTGCACTGGACCGGACACAGCGCTTGTTCCCTAATAAGGGAAAGCACTCTCTGTTTAGATTTCAGCAGATCTGCCATTTTGTACCCCCTGGCACTGAATTTGTCAATCATTTTGGACAAAGATCCTTCTAGCTCCTCCAGGTCGCTCACTATTTGCCTCACCCGGAGCATCTGAGAGAAGGGCAGGCCAGTTTTTAAAGGGGCAGGATGGTGGCTTGATGCTAGAAGCAAATTATTGCGATCAGTGGGTTTACAAAATAAGGAAGTGGATACCACCCCATCGTTGTTCTTGATATCCACATCCAAAAATTGTATGTTCTCCCCACTGATGTTGAACGTTAGCTTTACCGGTGATGAAGATGCATTATGGTTTTCAATCACCTGCTCCAATAACCTTTGCGGCCCAGACCATAGGATCAGCAGGTCATCTATGTAGCGTGTGTACAGTACAAGATGCCTGCTGATCTCTGGGTCATCAAAGAACAAGGTCTGTTCCACCGTGAACATGTAGCTGTTAGCCAGCGATGGGGCCACTGAGGACCCCATCGCACAGCCACACAGCTGGAGATAGTACCGGTTATTGGACATAAAAAAATTTCGTGTAAGTGTCAATTCTAGCAGCTGCAAGAACAGATCTATATCGGGTCCTTTGTAAAGGGGATTGTCCGTGATCAGCAGGCGGACCGCCGCGAGCCCCCCCACATGCGGGATGCAGGTGTAGAGGCTCGCAACGTCCACCGTACACAGCAGACACCCCTTGGGAAGGCGCCCCAATCGCTGTAACTTAAGTAATAAGGCATTAGTATCCTTAAGATATGTCCCCTGCCCCTGTACACACGGCTGTAAAAAATTGTCCAAATAGATGGATACGGGCTGGTATAGCGACCCCCGGGCAGAGATGAATGGCCGGCCTGGGGGATGCACTGCATCCTTATGGAATTTGGGTATAGTGTATAACAGGAGCACAATCGGGAAGTCCGTAGTCAAAGCGTCCTTGGTGACAGAGTCAATTAAAGAAGATTGAAGTGCTGACTGAAGAATAGAATCCAATTCACGTTTATACGTGGCTGAGGGATCTTGGGTCAGGCGTGTGTATACACTGGGATCAGCCAACTGTCTGGCGATTTCTTTAAGGTAGTCTGAGGCATCCTGAATCACCAACCCACCGCCCTTGTCTGCCGGGCGGATGGTGATTGAGGAATCAGAGCTTAGTGATTTCAACGCCTTCCAATCTGAGGCGGAAAAGTTGGAGTGTGTGTCCATAGAAGATGCTATGATGGACATGGTGTCGTGTTCCACAAGTCTGTTAAATGTTTTTATAGACGGGTTCACAGATAGTGGTTCAAATTTAGACTTTTTACGTATGGCTGCGGGTAACAATCCCGTACTCGCTGCTACTGATTCCTTGTCCTGAAAATGCTCTTTCAATTTAAGTTGACGGTTAAGCTTAAATTGTTCGATCTTTATTTGAAAACAGTCCACTTTATTGGTGGGGATAAAGTTTAACCCCTTAAGCAATACCCTTTCTTCACTGAGGGATAGAGTTCTGGAAGAAAGGTTAAAGATTGGCTCATCTATTTCTTGACGGCTGATTTCTGTTGCCCTCTGCGTCCTTTTGTTTTGGCCTCCACGACGGGTGTAGGCTCTTTGCCGTGGGCCAATTGATGGCGGGTGCGCACCCCCCCTGGGATGCGACTGCGGGGGTTTTTTGACCCCTCTATTTCACTTGCGGAGGATCCCTCCTCCCTGGAGGATTCCGTGTCGCGGATGTTATGTTGGAATCGCTGGAATTTCTTTCGTCTATATGGACGGGGCACAGTGTCACCGCCTGTGAGCCATGGGTAGACTAGATGTTTGTCATAATCATTAGTCACGTGGTCTTTCTTGTTCTTTTTGTAAGATATGAGTTCTTTTTTGTATTTATCTAGCTGTGCTGTTAATTTTTCCATCCAATTTGTGCTGGTATCGCTAGATAATTTGGGGACATGGATCTGTTCAAATGTAGCAATCTTAGCCCTGGGGTTTTCGCATCAAGAACGTGCCTACCCTGGGTCGACACAGCATCCCGTTCTGCCGTACCTGGACCTCGATCCTCAATAAATGCAGTTTCGACCTGATGCTCCTGGTCATTGAGGAGGTCACTAAAGAACTCTCGATCACCAGGGAGGAGGGATCCTCCGCAAGTGAAATAGAGGGGTCAAAAAACCTCGCAGTCGCATCCCAGGGGGGGTGCGCACCCTCCATCAATTGGCCCACGGCAAAGAGCCTACACCCGTCGTGGAGGCCAGAACAAAAGGACGCAGAGGGCAACAGAAATCAGCCGTCAAGAAATAGATGAGACAATCTTTAACCTTTCTTCCAGAACTCTATCCCTCAGTGAAGAAAGGGTATTGCTTAAGGGGTTAAACTTTATCCAGAGGCGTACCTAGATAATCGTGGGCCCCATAGCAAAAGTTTGTAAGGGCCCCCTATTTAGCAACTGATGGTGATAAATTTATGTAAAACATATACTTAGACAGCAAAGATGGGCCCCCTTCAGCTCTGGGCCCCATAGCAGCTGCACCCCTTGCACCTATGGTAGTTACGCCTTTGACTTTATCCCCACCAATAAAGCGGACTGTTTTCAAATTAAGATCGAACAATTTAAGCTTAACCGTCAACTTAAATTGAAAGAGCATTTTCAGGACAAGGAATCAGTAGCAGCGAGTACGGGATTGTTACCCGCAGCCATACGTAAAAAGTCTAAATTTGAAACACTATCTGTGAACCCGTCTATAAAAACATTTAACAGACTTGTGGAACACGACACCATGTCCATCATAGCATCTTCTATGGACACACACTCCAACTTTTCCGCCTCAGATTGGAAGGCGTTGAAATCACTAAGCTCTGATTCCTCAATCACCATCCGCCCGGCAGACAAGGGCGGTGGGTTGGTGATTCAGGATGCCTCAGACTACCTTAAAGAAATCGCCAGACAGTTGGCTGATCCCAGTGTATACACACGCCTGACCCAAGATCCCTCAGCCACGTATAAACGTGAATTGGATTCTATTCTTCAGTCAGCACTTCAATCTTCTTTAATTGACTCTGTCACCAAGGACGCTTTGACTACGGACTTCCCGATTGTGCCCCTGTTATACACTATACCCAAAGTCCATAAGGATGCAGTGCATCCCCCGGGCCGGCCCATCATCTCTGCCCGGGGGTCGCTATACCAGCCCGTATCCATCTATTTGGACAATTTTTTACAGCCGTGTGTACAGGGGCAGGGGACATATCTTAAGGATACTAATGCCTTATTACTTAAGTTACAGCGATTGGGGCGCCTTCCGGAGGGGTGTCTGCTGTGTACGGTGGACGTCGCGAGCCTCTACACCTGCATCCCGCATGTGGGGGGGCTCGCGGTCCGCCTGCTGATCACGGACAATCCCCTTTACAAAGGACCCGATATAGATCTGTTCTTGCAGCTGCTAGAATTGACACTTACACAAAAAATGTTTATGTCCAATAACCGGTACTATCTCCAGCTGTGTGGCTGTGCGATGGGGTCCTCAGTGGCCCCATCGCTGGCTAACAGCTACATGTTCACGGTGGAACAGACCTTGTTCTTTGATGACCCAGAGTTCAGCAGGCATCTTGTACTGTACACACGCTACATAGATGACCTGCTGATCCTGTGGTCTGGGCCGCAAAGGTTATTGGAGCAGGTGATTGAAAACCATAATGCATCTTCATCACCGGTAAAGCTAACGTTCAACATCAGTGGGGAGAACATACAATTTTTGGATGTGGATATCAAGAACAACGATGGGGTGGTATCCACTTCCTTATTTTGTAAACCCACTGATCGCAATAATTTGCTTCTAGCATCAAGCCACCATCCTGCCCCTTTAAAAACTGGCCTGCCCTTCTCTCAGATGCTCCGGGTGAGGCAAATAGTGAGCGACCCGGAGGAGCTAGAAGTATCTTTGTCCAAAATAATTGACAAATTCAGTGCCAGGGGGTACAAAATGGCAGATCTGCTGAAATCTAAACAGAGAGTGCATTCCCTTACTAGGGAACAGGCGCTGTGTCCGGTCCAGCGCAGACAAAAGGATAAATTCATTTGGGTGAATTCGTTTCATCCCAAGAGTCACTTAATCAACAAGATGGCCAAATCCTATTGGCCGATTGTGAGAACGGAACCATCGTTACGTTCCCTAAAAAATTCACAACTTATGTGTGCCTACACTAGGGGAAAAAATCTAAAGGATTATTTAGTGAAAAATTATGTGGTCGACACGGTGTCAACAACAGGCTCCACTTTTCTCAGCATTCCCAAAGTAGGATGTTTCAAGTGTAGTGGTTGCACTACGTGCAACTACATGTCCACGGGAGACACCTTTTGTCACCCCTACTAGGGCAAACCTTTTAAGATTCGTCAACGAGTTTCATGCATGTCAAGTTATGTTGTGTATTTGATCAGCTGCCCGTGCGGCCAACATTACGTTGGCAAAACTATCAGGGCATTTAAAGAAAGGGCTGCAGCCCATCGGTCAGCCATCAAACATGCGTTACTTTCAGGTACGAGCGGCCAACCTGTGGCCCGGCATTTTGCCAGGGCACGTCACACCATTGTCCTCCCTGAAATACAGGATTATCGAACAAATTCCCCCACTTAAAAGAGGTGGGAACAGGGGACTTAAGTTGTGCCAGGCGGAGAGCCGTTGGATTTTCCGCCTGGACACTCTGGCCCCCCGGGGGTTAAACGAACATGCCGGATTGTCCCACTTTTGATAACCATCTACATTCTGTAGTCTTGATTACATGTAGTAATTAGCCAGGAGAATTTCTTTATACATTTGCATCAAAGTATCTTTTTTTTGCTTCATGTTGCAACATGGATTCATTCCACCCCAGACTGGGTGGTATCCTCAAATGAGGTCAGATACAGGGGCATTATATTTTTTTCACATTAGACAGTCCCCACAAGGACCATCGTGGTCCCTTTCTAGGTCCCGTACGGACTCATAGATGTACTGTCACTTTTTCATAAGGTTGTTGCATTATATGTATCCACATTGGGCTATTGATAGCTCTGGGTCAGGTGACCTGGTTGTGGAATGCACTTTTAGATTTATGTGTAATTTTGCATTGTTTGTCTTTTATCATGCACGCTCTGTCTCATATGTGTACTCAGGTGCGCGTGATGTTCTTTTATGTTGTATTAATATATCATGTTTTTGTTCTGTGTTACACAGGTCATTGAAGCCCTTCACGGACTCCGTTGGCTGCCTCCTCAGGTGACGTCATGTTGCAGCGCCGGGCGGGACGCCGGGGGGAGCGTGAACGGTGGAGACCTGTATAAAGGTATGTGGTTGTATGTGTTACGGTTGTCTAATGCACCTTGATAAAAAAACCGCTGAGGTTTGAAACGTCGGATTCTATATCCTATTGTCTCCTGGTCTTTTTTTACTTATTCCGAGTGCCACCGTCCTTCTCCCGTCTATATATATGTATAGACATTGTAGGTGCTCTGCACACACTAAATTAACTGATAATAAATAGTGGAGATTTGGTTCATGAATTGATCAATGCATTTAAGCCTGCAGCCCCCTTCACGGGACCCCACTTTTCTGCAGGTCCTAGCACTATCGCTCAATATGGCTACAATACACATAGCTATCACATCAATGTTTGAATCCAGGCATGCTATCAGGTCTAAAGCTCACAGCAGACTGTGATTTTATAGGTGAGCGGTTACCAACACACCTGTCACTAATCATCTAGGGAACTGGTTAACATAAGCTATGCATTATGGGTTAAAACAGGGTGCATGAGAGAATGTGACCACAATAAGACTAATTAAAAAAATTAATCTAATAAACAATATATACACTAAACATTGGCACTCACCTTTCCTAGTTTTGGGGTGCCCTATGGCTTGTAGGGGCTCTGCACACACTAAATTAACTGATAATAAATAGTGGAGATTTGGTTCATGAATTGATCAATGCATTCATGAACTAAATCTCCACTATTTATTATCAGTTAATTTAGTGTGTGCAGAGCCCCTACAATGTCTGTTTAAACAATGTAGTCACAAGCCATAGGGCACCCCAAAACTAGGAAAGGTGAGTGCCGATAATATAAACAGTAGAAAATTTGGATGTATCCTCCACTGGCGCTCTATAGATATAACAATACACCCCTTATCTGTAGAGTGGGGTCCTCTTTTCTGATAATTCTCCAAAGCGTGATTATCGGAGAAGAGGACCCCACTCTACATAAAAGGCGTGTATTATTATATCTATAGAGCGCCAGTGAAGGATACATCCGAATTATTTGATACGTTCAATGATTTTATGTTTGAGTGCAGTGGGAGAATGTCCTGCCTGGGTTGGTCACTGTTTCCTTTTAAGACGGCTGCCATAATGGCCTGTCGGAGTTGGGCTATCCTGACCTTAAATTGACAGTAGGTCTTGCCGACATAGTACTTCCCGCACGGGCCTACTAATACATAGATAACAAACTTTGAAGTACATGTGAGCCTATAATTGATTTTAAATAATTTATTATTGGCAGGGTGTTTGATGGTATCACTTGTCCACATGTAGCCACATGTAGTGCAACCCATGCATTATACACATCCTATTTGGCAATGAATTAATGTGGCAGGTGTATGATTGCACTTGAGGCAAGAAGCTGAGGTAGTTAGCCCAATTCGGCAAGTCCTAGAAGGTGAGATGTAGCTTCAATAGTATGAATAGTATAATTTATAGGTCATTTCTCTATAAGTGGAGGAAGGCATGGTAATTAACGAATAGAACAATGATGTTAGCATATCTGTTTGGTTTAGGCATGAAAAGTGTGTTAGCCATGTGTGTATGCCTGATTTAAAGTCTTCGGAGAACAGCAGTTTACGAATTACAGAGTAGAAAAAGAGATATAAGTTTTGGTGTGTGGTTGGGGAGAAGAAATATTGCTAATGGGTTAGCAAAATCCCTATTTTAATAACTGTGTTTGTGTAGTGTTGCACTTGATATGTGGTAAATACGTGAGGGCCGGTAAAGTCATATTTACCTTTGATTTGAGTGATGGTGAGGGGTTTCTGAGAGTCAGTATCTGTTATGCATCTGATGTCAGATAAGCCTTTGTGTGACCATGATCTAAAGGGAAACTGTGATTTCCCCTCTTGAAAGGAAGGATCCAGTCAGGAAGAAATAATGATTTTAGGGGGTTCAATTGCCAAGTCTTCCTGATTTTAATCCAGACTAATCTAGTAGAAATTAACAGTGGATTATCTAAAGCAGTAAGAGGTATAAAGTATGAAGGAAGGCTATAAGGTGTATGGGCCAGATTCTCTAAGCTTCAAAAGTGATAAAATGGAGAGTGATAAACAGCCAGCCAATCAGCTCCTACTTGCCATGCCACAGACTGTGCTTGAAAAATGTCAGACAGTAGCTGATTGGCTGGCTGTTTATCACTCTCCATGTTATCACTTTTGAAGCTTAGAGACGCTGGCCCTATGTCTGAAATAAGTTGTTGTTCTAGCTCAGAGCTTGCATAATAATTAGAGGAAGTCAGTCAATCCTTAATATATCTACAGATTGCGGCTTGTTTATAGAGTGCTAGGTGAGGGAAGTTAATGCCCCCTTCTTTCCTGCTCTTTTGAAGGATTTTGAGAATAATTTGAGGTTTTGTGCCCGACCATATGAATCCGCTGAAAGCACCATTAAGATGGTTCTCATCTTTTACAGTCAGTAGTACAGGTAGAAGTTAGAGGGGGTACAGTAACTTGGGAAATTAGATCATTTCGATAAGATGGGTGCGGCCTAAAAAGGAAAGTTGTAAAATATGCCATTCCCTTAAGTCTGAAAATACTTTAGATATCATTTTTGAAACACTAAGCGTGTACAGTAATGATAAGTTTTTAGGTAATTGGATTCCAAGATAGGGGAAACTTGTGTTCACCCATGTTAAATTAAGAGATTGTGCCCAAGTTGGTCGTGTTTGTGTAGAAAGAGATAAAGCTGTTGATTTCTGAATATTTATGGAGAAACCGGAAATACTGTAGAGCCAAATTGTTCTATCTTTGTAAACACCGCCGGTAAACTGTCTGCAGGGTTTGCAAAGAAGAGCAAGAGATCATCAGCAAAAGCTAAAAGTTTGAGTGATCGATTCCCAATTTAATTCCTTGAAAGATTGTAAAGTTTTCAAGAATTCGAATTAACGGGTCCTAAAGATAGATTAGATAGTAGGGGAGATAGCTTCTAAGACCCCTCTTTGTGAATCTGATAGTTTTGCATGTTAGCCTCTTTTAGGGAATTTTTTGTGGTTCTGCGCTTTGGTGGGAGCAGCTCCTATAAGGTTAAGATCGTAAAGTTTTTGGTGAAGGAGCGCTGGGTGAACTTAAACTAAAAAATATATATATATATGAGGTGGGGGAGGGGTGGCTGTGAATATAATATGAATATGATACGGATATAATGACAAGTGGTACCTGTAAGGAATAAAAATGGTTAATATAGATGTTTACACCCTTTTGGGGAAGAAATGATTTTTTGTTGTGATTGTGGATATCGATACTCCCGATATCGCTGTCCCTATCTTACCCTAATTTCAAAGTTGGTACTTTTCTCTGTGTGACTTCTGGTTCCCTGTGATAGTGAGGTGAGGGCTTCCAAACGCAGAGTCTAGCTGGACCACACTTTCACGTGGCAGCCGCTGCGCTGATGCTCCATCTTCGATGTGGAAACCGGAAGTTGTAATACGGCCGCAGAGAGGTTAAAAGTGGGTGCAGGTGACAGCTTGCCGGGATATCTTGTTCTTGGTCCAACGCGTTTCGTGCATCATGCGCACTTTTTCAAGGATAAATGAATGTGCCAGCATTGTGGGTATTTATAGGGAAAACTGTATTAGGAAAAAAACGGAAGTTGTATTCCAGAAATTAGGTAAAAATCGGTGGGAAGCACATGTTTTGTCAGTTCCATTCTCATAGCTCACTATGTGGGCACAATCTGGAATGTTTCTTTTGACAATTTTGTTTTTATGGCTTATAATATAGGAAAATCTATTATTACTCCATAACTTTGGAATAGGAGAATATATATATAAAAAGAATATAAAATATATAATATAAAATATATATAAAACAGGTACCACTTATAAAAATGCGTTTAATTCTATGCGTTTAAAACTACCAAAAGTAGTTTCGTGTGAGGATAAAATTTATGTTTTCCATGATGAAGTTGATTTGTGCGTTCTTAAGGGTTGAGTTCTAAAGACACTACCTTTCCAAGAACTCAACCCTTAAGAACGCACAAATCAGCTTCCTCATGGAAAACATCAATGTTATCCTCACACTACTTTTAGCACAATGGAACTTTCTATTTACAAAAGCGAGGAACCGCTATGGGGACTCCATTAGCCCCAAGTTATGCTAATCTTTTTGTAGCAAAATGGGAATACAATTACATATGGTCCCCAAATCCACACAGCAATTATCTCGTCAAATGGTATCGATAGATAGACGACGTGTTCTTTCTCTGGCAAGGCACAGAAGAACAACTCCAAGCTTTTATCACATACATCAATTCATATTAGTTAAACCTGGAATTCACCACAACCCACAGTCGAGAACAAGTAATTTACCTAGACTTGGAAATCATCATAGAAGACCAACATCTGAAAACAAGAACACATGTCAATGAAGTGAGTAGTAATAACATCTTGCCCTCGACAAGTAATCATCACAACAAATGGATTGAAAACATTCCCATAGGGCAGTTTCGAAGAATAAAGAGAAACTGCACCGATGACCAGGTATTCCAAACTCAAAGTGAAAAAATGAAGAACCAGTTCCTAATGAAAGGATACAAAGAAGACCTATTACAAAAACAACTGGAGGATGTCAATAAAATTGAAAGGAAAGACTTATTGACATATAACAACAAGAAAAATAATCAAGATCACAACTTCACTTTTTTTCACACAATATACCAGCAACTTTAAAGTAATTGAAAATCTCATACAAAAACACTGGCATGTATTCAGACTAGACCAAGCTCAATTACCAATTAAGCCACTTTCAATTGGTGGCATCATAATCCTCCGAGACACTAGTGAGGAAGTTTTGGTACCATTAGAAGTATCACCTGGAAGCACCATTAGCTAAAATGACTTTTCCTTCAACCAGCATTTAATTAGCTTTTTTTCACTGTGTGAGAAAAGGCAAACTTTAGAGTTTTACATCAAATTAAGATAATACATCCTTCCCTCAAATGTTACACGTGTACAAAAATCATCTATCACAGAGCAAAAAACATCAAGCAACAACTTGTCTCAAGCTACACTAAAACTGACATTGACTCCACCAAAACCCATAGCAAAGGTTTCTTTAGCTGCCTTAACTGCAAGGCATGTAAAAACAATAAAGGATCCACAAAACCAGTAACACAATTCAAATCAAATCAAACAAATAAAAACTTCAAAATTCAGGAACACCTCTCATGCAATACTGAAGGAGTCATTTACTTGCTAGAATGCCATTGCGGACTGCAATACATCGGCCAAACTAAAAGAAAAGTCAAGATCAGGTTTGCAGAACACATTTATAACATCATCAAAGGACTAAAGCAGCCCATACACGTCCCGATGCGGGCGTGCGTTGTAGGCTGCAATAGCATGGATTGCATTGCATTGCATGTGTATGCGTTGTGCATGCAATGCGATGCAATTTGATGAAACCTAAGTACAAAAAGTATGTGCAAGCACATACTTTTTGTACTGTGCGATGAGGTGCGTGGGAGCGTGCACCTCAAAGCACACATCGGCTCAGCACGCTTAGCAGCGTGTATGGGCAGCTTTACAACTCATAGCATCTCCAATCATTTCCTGGAAAAACACAATAAAAATCCAACTGGCCTAAAATGTATAGCAATTCAAAAGATAAGCGAAAATTGGCGAGGTGGAGACTTTGTAAAAGAGCTAAGAAAAGCTGAAACCAAATGGATCTTCAACATGAAAACACTGGAGCCATTAGGTCTTAATATCGAAATAGAATTAAACGCATTTTTTTTAAGTGGTACCTGTTTTATATATATTTTATATTATATATTTTATATTATTTTTTATATATATTCACCTATTCCAAAGTTATGGAATAATAATAGATTTTCCTATATTATAAGCCATAAAAACAAAATTGTCAAAATAAACATTCCAGATTGTGCCCACATAGTCCGGAATACAACTTCTGTTTTTACTAATAAAGTTTTCCCTATAAATACCCACAATGCTGGCACATTCATTTATCCTTGAAAAAGTGTGCATGACTCACGTAACGCGTTGGACCAAGACCAAGATCCCCCGGCAAGCTGTCACCTGCACCTGCTTTCCATTATCCTCCGCCATCACTTCAACAAGCTTAATAAATCTGCCCCAAAGTACCAGCCAATCAGCTACTATGCTTTTTTTAACACAGAGCTAGATGTACAAATATAGTGGCGTGATAAGACAAGATATATTAACATCTTGGATGTCGAAGTGGGGGAGCATAAACTCTACATTTAGGCGAAGCCACCTCCTGCAGGAGGGGAGGAAATTTACAAAAAGATGTGGATTCTACTTCACATGTAATGTCGCTATGGGCAACCAAGCAGATCCTGTCTACTATCTTCTAGAGCAGGGGTGGGGAACCTCAGGCCCATAGCCGGTCTGAGTGGCCCTCCCACCCGCCCGGAGGCTTTGCCGGTAGTCAAGTACAGGGGAATCCTCGCGAGAGGTCTGTAGTTCTCGCAAGATTCCTCTTAATCAACAGCAGCAGGAGACTGTCAGTCCTATTCAGCGGCAGCCACCGGAGTGTGGGACGGCAGCAGCAGGACAATTTGTAAGGGAAATTTTTACATATGGCCCCCCGAAGGATTTTTTCCCCATACAAATGGCCCTTGGCACAAAAAAGGTTCCCCACCCCTGTTCTAGAGGGTGCTAAATAAATAAGTAGATTCTGATTGGTTGCTCGTAGCAACATCATATGTGAAGTAAAGAACACATATTAGTAAATTCCCCCCCAGCGAATCACCTCATACCGACGCGCTGTCTTTGCCTGCTCATCCGGTTCTTCTGGGCATATGCAAGGTCTCACTTCTCACACAGGGTGCCAGATTAACTAAGCTTCAAAAGTGATAAAATTGAGAGTGATAAACAGCCAGCCAATCAGATCCTGCCTGCCATGTCACAGACTGTGTTTGAAAAGTGTCAGCCAGGATCTGATTGGTTGCTTGTTTATCACTCTCCATTTTATCACTTTTGAAGTTTAGTTACATCTGGCCCAAGATCTCATGCGGAGCACGGAGCTGGCAGCAGGGACAGGGCTGTCTATGCTGTAGGGATAGGACATCACCACACTGCAGCTTTTTAAATCGATAGCTGCAGCGCTTCTGACCTTTCATACATTTGCCCTGCACATCAGCCTGCTATCTTCTAGAACAGTGGTTACCAACCCTGGTCCTCAAGTACCCCCAAAAGTACACATTTTCAAGGTCACCCGGCAGGTGCACAGATTATTCATGCACATTCTAAAAGATCCACAGGTGGAGCTCATTATTTCACTGATTCTGTCTGGAGACCTGCAAAACCTGCACTGTTGGGGGTACTTGAGGTCCAGGGTTGGGAACCACTGCTCTAGAAAGCTGAGCAAATTTAACATGTCCGTGCACGTCAATACATGGGGTAGAAGCAGGGGCGGATTGAGACTTGAATCCGGCCCAGGAATCTTCCTGCAGAGCAGGGGGAGTGGCGGTGTGGGCTCACCAGCCCTCCTGCGGCCATTTTGGATTTGGGAAAAGTGCCCAGTGGGGAGCGCGGTCGGACCATTTTTAATGAGTTTTGGGCCTGCTAATCCGTCCCTGGGTAGAAGCGGTATCAGTGCACATAACCTGCGTCAATACCCCTTCTTCCACATAGTGCAGCTTCATACATCTGCACCACAGCCTGTAAAACAGCAGCTAGAAGCTAATTGGTTGGTACTTTATTACCATCCACTTTATCACTCTCCAAGTCTGCGAACTTTGAAGATAGCATAATAATCTCCACTGTTCATAAAACTGCTGATAAATCGGACAGACGCACCAAAAGATAACTTTACGGTAACGGTTAAAACAAATAACATTTCACAGTGTTGCTAGTGAGTCTGCTCAGCCGCAGAACCAGTGAGGGGGTTGGATGAAATGAATGCATGCTACGTGAACCAGGATCCAGTACGCAGCCGGCGGCAGCACCCGTTCCAGGAGTGACACGGTGCGTGCGCGCCCCCGGGTGACAGTGAGAGCGGCGGGCAGGGGGACACACAGCTGTCACTGTAGCTCGTCAGGTAACCAAGTTTGGCTTTTCACTGGTTTTGTCCCGAGCAACCAGGCCTCTGAGCCTCGGTGTGGAGTTGCGGCTTCCCCTTGGCAGTAGATTATGGACTCGGCTTGACACGGAAATAGAGACACAGTGCGGGTGAGAGGTCTTGAGGATTTATATGGTTTTGTATTTGGACAGTATTATGCTTATGTGATCTGCTGGATCTATGTATACATTTAAATATTGGTGTTACTGAGCGTGGGGTGCAGAGGCGAACACTGTAAGGAGAATGCATTGCTTATTTATATACAGTAATTGTCTATGGGGAACTAATCGCATAGGTTTAATTTTCAAATATTTTTAACAGATTTGTTTTTATAATTTTTTATTACCATGGAAATATCTAAACCATTTGTGTTCTGATAGCCACAAAACCAACTCTTAACATTGTACTTATATATGGATGTGCAAAATGTTTTAAATGATTTGTTATATATAGGAAATCATCCTTAATTTAGCTTTATGTTGTTTGTTCATTTAATGTTACCTTACCTGTCCTGTATGTTCATCCAATACAATTACTTTCACTAATGGTGTGTACACACGGTGAGATGTGCCGTGCGATGCGATCCCCGATGCGATCACATGGCACGGCATGCATGCAATGGCATACAATTTTAGTGCAGATCTGTACTATATAGGTCAAGGGAGCCAAGACTTTCTGCCGTGCGATACGGGAGTGAGCATCGGGATCGCAAGGGTACCATGTGATCTGCGGGCGATACTGATGCAATTCTGACTATATAGTCAGAATTGCAGCATGATTGTACCAGTGTGTACACACCATAACTCTTCACTAGCCTGGGTGCCGGATAACGCTCCGACAGGGGGGATCCTGACAGTCAGTATCCGGACTGACGGTGCTCCGACAGGGGGGATCCCGACTCACAGGGGCTATTCTCCCTTGTGGGGGTCCACGACCACCATAGAGGGAGAATAGTACCTGTAGCGAGCCACCGGGCCCGCAAGTGGCTTCTTTGTGCTCACCCCCCTGTTGGAGCACCGGCAGTTGGGATTCCGACCGTCGGGATCCCCCCTGTCGGAGCCCCATACCACACCCGCTAGCCCTTGGTCATGTTCAGTATATTTTTCACATTTGTTATTAACGGTTTCATTAATATACTAATTTTGTTCATTTCTCAGACATTATTGCGCACATAAATTATTGTTTTTCATTCTATCAATCCCAGTGCACAGATAAAAACTTATAATCTTAAATACTTTCCATGAACTTTTATGTTCTACCTTTAGCCGGTGATACACAGTGGACCTTGTTCTGGTCCACACGCAATGCAGCAAATTTCGCAGCATTGCGTGTGGCTAAAACACTGCTCGCACAGTCGCCTGCCCCCCCCCTCATATTTAAGTTCCCCGCGTGGCTGCGAATGGATGTTTTGCATATACAATACATCATTTGTAGCCTTGGTTGAGGGGGACAAATCATTTGATGGTCGCCGACCATTGAATGATTTGGAAGGTGCACACAAAACTAAGACACTCTCTGGGGTCTTGGCTTTGTGTGCGCCTGCTCCCCTTGTCACTGCCTAATTTCCATGGGAACACCCAGTGTTTTGATGGGAACACCCATGAAATGCTGGGCGTTTCCATGAGCGCAGCCCATCACCGCCGCTAGTTGCGAATGGGACGGTGAACTAGCAGTTCGCCATGCCCACTCGCACCCAGCGTATGCACATGCGCAGAGATGTGCATAAGGAAAACATCACTCCCCTGTGCGAACGCGCAGGGAAACGTATGAAACCGAATAAGGCCCAGTATCTCATACTTCTGGTCCTATTTTATTTCTTACCTGTTTTTCAAACTGCTCATACGAGACCTCCTACGTACCTACCTGTCAGCATTCCTTTAAGGGCTTGTTTACTAGCTCTTGCAATAATTGGCTGATGTGTTTGCAATCAGCCTCAGAAATTCTGCTGTTATTTAGATTATTTCTACAGTGTTTATAAAAAAATGTGACCTTTTTTTTTTTAAACTATGTTTACCCAGTAGCATGCATGGTGCCTTCTCTCATTCTCACTTGCTTGTCAGTTTGGGTGCAGCACTGCTCTATATACCTCATTCACTGAAATGACAAATGTGGTTGACTTAAGGCCCCATACACCTGAAAGACATTGCACCCAATCATACAATCTGAGGGATTGTATGCAGATTGTTTTCACAAAATCATGCAATGCCATGCTGGGGGAGGGGGAGTTTGAAGGTTTGGTCCTCTGATCTGACATGCTACACGTCAGATCAGTTGGGATTGGAAGCAGATTGCATGTGCCTTTAACACATGCAATCTGTCATTTATGCCCCTTTCAGACCACACATATTACCCGGTATTTTGCCGGGTTTTTACCGTTTCAAAACATGACCTCTCATTACATATGCAGGGGCGTGGACCTGCTCATTAAATATTCACTGTGATGGGTCACGCTCATTAGATATGCACAGTGGCAGTGCTCAACATGCAATGAAAGGGGCATAATTTGCTTTGACCCGTTTAAAAAACGTTTTGGTACTTGTGTATTATCACGGCGCCCATCGCATCGCATGCCACTAATTGAGGTATGCGATGGGACCCGATTTAAGCCTTTTCCAATTTTAATATCGCGTCGCATCGCATGCCATTATAATGGCATGCGATGCGACCCGATCATGCCCGATTTGGGCTTATTCCCATGTTAAATGCCCCCCCTCCCCAGACCCCATTGTTAATGCCACCCCACTATCAACGCCAACCTGAAGCGTGGCGAGCGCAGCGGTACGCGTCCTCCGACCTTTTCATACCCCCACTATCCGTGGCGTGAGTTGATTTTATATAGTGTGGCGAGTCCCGCAGAATATATGTGAAGTCATTTGCGTCCCCTCGCGGGGCGCGCTGTGCTCGCCATGCTTTGGGCTCGGTGGCTCGCTGCGCTCGCCACACTATATAAAATCAACTCCACGCCGATGTGGATAGTGGGGGTATGAAAAGGTCGTAGGACACGTACCGCCGCACCCCGCGGTGTGGTTAATGCCACCACACTTCGGGGTGGCATTAACAATGGGGGAGCATTTAACATAGTCATTACCCATCAGGGTGGGTATACAATTAAAAATCAGGTCTGGGGGGGGCATTTAACATAGGAATCAGGCATCTTGGGTGCCTGTGCAATTAAAAATCGGGTCCAATTGCATCGCATGCGATGACATTGCATGCAATGCGATTTTTTGGTTGTACAATGCCCTACGATGGAAAAGGTGGGCGCCGTGAATACACAAGTACCAACGTTTTAAATACCGGATCTAAACAGGTTTTGCGGTTTGTAAGCCGCATTAGATTGCTCATACAACCAGGCTCATTTGACACTCCCTCCCTGACTAGCAGAGAAGACAGATGCAGCTTCTGGGCAGCCCATAGTGAAACAAATAGTTGTGGCAGACGGACGGGCGGCTGTAGAGAGTGGTGGACGTCCTTTTGCTTAATTCTGTCACTATTCTGAAAACCGTTTTCAGAGGATTGCTGCATTAAGGCTATTTAATAATGGAGTAGCGCAGCAGATGTGAGCTGATTGATAGTTGCTGGCAACCTGTTAATAAACCAAAAAAAAACACAGTATTTTTGGTACTCCTATCCGTTTGATCCTAATAGGCCTGCCCTCTATTTACATGAAGCTTAAATCAATACAATCATGCAGCAGCTGGATTGTATGATATATTGTGAGTACATTGTGTGTCCATTAACCATCAAGTTGAAGGGAAAGTTCAGTCATGATTGTAAGCAGGTCTTTTGCTGTGTACACACGGTAGAATATGCCTTCTGATGTTGACGATATAGTCAACATCGTGTCGGCATCGCGTGCAGATCGCAAGCAGTTCATAAGGGTTTTAACCCTTACGATCTGCTTACGATCCCGATGCGCGTTTACGTATCGCAAGACAGATAGTCTTGGCTGCATTGACTATATAGTGCAGATCTGCACTATATAGTCAAAATTGTGGCGTGGCACTGCATGCATGCTGTGCTATGCAAGTCCCGATACAATCTGATCGTATTGGGACTTTCATAGCATGGCATATCCTACCGTGTGTACACACATCCGTCTTGAAAAAGTTTCCAGCACACGAGTGGTTACGAAACGCGTTGACGTCAGCAAAAGCTCAGTGTGAGGTCTCCTGTCTGTTTGCCTAAGTTGGACCACGCTAGACGCTATCAACTGTCACCCGCCGTGGAAGTGCTGCCGGCTCACCAGGCCCCTCAGCACGGACACCACGTACCGCTTACCTACATTGTCTCCTGCACTGGAAGCGCCGTCGGCACACAAGACCGTTCAGCGCGGACACCGTGCACAGCCCTTCTACACCCATCTCCTGCATTGGAAGTGCTGCCGGCTTACTACTCCCGCCAGCACGGACACCGTGCAAAATCTGTGTTACCATCACGGGCTAATCTCCATAACCGGCGCAGCTATAATCAAGTACTGGCTTTTCAACATCATAAGTAGTGTTCCCCCTAGGAATTATGGGGGGCAGGGCGCTGGTTTGGCGGACCGGGCACGCCGACGTCACGGCGTGGGGCGTGCTTGGGCCGCAGCGTCACGCTAGGGGGCGTGCCCGGGCCGCCGCGTCAATACAGGAGGCGTGCCCGGGCCGCTACGTCACCCCAGGAGGCGTGCCCGGGCCGCCGCAACACCCCAGGAGGCGTGCCCGGGCCGCCGCATCGATGAAGGGGCTTGCCCGGCCATGACTACGTCACTGAGCTGCCGGGACGTAGCCATGGCCGGGCAAGCCTCCTTCAGCGATGCGACGGCCCGGGCACTCCGGCGGGCAGACTGCAGGCTGATTTAGCGGGGCGCTGCTAATGGGGCAGGGCGCATTTTGCCCTTTAAAAATCGGGCAGGGCGCAGCGCCCCGCTAAAACAGCCTAGCGGGAACACTAATAAGCCGCTCTGGCTGCCTATTAACCGGCGCTCCGTGTGGATTGGACAATACACCTATTAGGTGAGTATATTACCAACAATCACAAACTGTTTTTTGCTCCCTAAAAAACGTCCTCCAGATAACCTATGCGTGCTTGGTCCCCTATTGCCCATATAAGCCACTTGCGTGTCCATTACACACTAAAAGGATTGGCTTGTATTCAATTATAGTGGCTACTATTTACCTACCTTTAAAAACCGTGTATTAACACGAACTGTCCACTTTATACATCAGCAGAACCCATAATATTCTGCATATCACTGGAGACCTCTCATTCAGGATTGCTACTACATTTTTAATTGTATCCTAATGTGTTGATACCAATTGTTACTTATATGTGTATGTGACTGTCTAATTGTTTTTCCCCTTTTTTATACCTTTATAAAAATTGTTACAAATTTAAGCATTGTGTCCGCAAACTTATTCACTCAGCAGACATTATCTATTTGTGCCAATCAGCAGCGCCGAGTATCATTCTTTGTAATTTTACACCATTTCTGATGTATGGACAATTTTAGTGTTTGCTCACTTTTCTAATGCCATGTGTAGACTAGACTTAAAGAACTATGTCATCATTAAAATGGTTTGCTGGCTCACAAGAATAACACCATCCAAAGGTGGGGGCTTACTATCAATGATGTGCCATGGCAATTGACTCTGCACTCTGTTGCTGCAAAAGGGAGCACCATGCAGCCACTGCCTATGCAAGTCCCTCCGCACATGTGCCTGAGGTGTCTCCCCCGGCTGCTGATGATGACCTCATCAGATGCTGCCTCAGCAGCAAAAAAAGCCAAAACACATGATTAAAACTGAAAAACCTGGGTAATATTGTTCAGACATAACCAGGGTATTATTTCAGGGAGTAAAAGCCCTGGTCAATTGCAGGTGCTCATTATCCGGGAGTGAAATCCCAGGTGTACCCTTTCAGACATATGCTATTTCTGGGTTTGGGCGCGTTCATGTGAAAAAACCCAGGGTTTTTGTGTATGTCTGAAAGGGGTATTACGGACACTACTGTTACTCTATTTTGTGTCTACACCACTTTCCCACAAAGCCATGCCCTACATTTTTTACACCCGCCTTCAGCGCACACTGTTCCTATTTTCAGTATGTGAAGCATATTTTTGCACCTCGGCCCACAACTCGCTAGTTCTGCCTCTGCATCTGGGTACAAAATAAAAAAAACAGTGGAACTTTGAAGTAATATATCCCAACTCCAAGTAGGAAACAGGACTTACCCAGGATTATAAAGAAGACATAGACTTCTAGACCATAGAATCCCTTGGCTTTATGTACTGTATGTCCATTTTGCATTACATAGAAATATATAATTTGACAGCATTTAAGAACCACTTGGTCCACCTAACTTTTCCCCTTTTAACCTTATGGTAACCGCAAACCCTTTTTGTTCCTTTTTGGCTCCGTTATGTACTTTTAAAGTACACATCGTATCGGATTGCATGCATTGTGCATGCACTGCGATCCGATACGATGTGTAGCTAGTACAAAAAGTATGTGCAGCACATACTTTTTGTACCGTACTATGTGATGCGCGGGAGCGTGCATCGCATAGTACAGAAAGGAGCCGGACACAACGGAGCGTGTATGGGATATACTTATGTAGTGTTCATTCTTGCACCTGTTATCTTTGAAAACCCAGGCAGTTCCTCTTCCCTGCCTGGGGTGTCGCTGTCTGCTGTGATGTTTCTAGCACAGGTCTGGTTTGCATATCAGTGATGATATACAGACCACACTGTGCTAGAAGCACTAAAGCAGACAGCAACATCCCAGACAGGGAAGAGGAACTGCATGGGTTTTCAAAGATAGCGGATGCTAGAATGATCACTACTTACGTCTATCCCAAATGTGTTTAATTTACACTACTATATTTACCTCTGATGGCAGGTTATTCCACTTGTCCACATATATTTCCGTGAAGTAATTTTTCTTCAAACTTCCTTTGACCTTCCCTCCAGTTTCAGCATGGCATCATGCTCTATGACTTTCTTCCTGTGAAGAATGTTTCCCTTCTGTACCTTGTTAAAATTCTTGATAATGTATATTTGAAAGTTTCTATCCTGTCCCTTTCCCTACTCTGCTCCAAACTATACATATGCACCCCCCTTTGAGTTCCTAATTTGTCGAATTAGGTGTGAAAATTGCCAAGCAAACATTTTTATTCATCATAATGACCTGTTATGTTTACCTTCCATAGGAAATATAATCTTATTTTTTTTTACACATTTTTCTATTTGGATTTATATAACAAATGTGAGTGACTGGATTTTTTAATGGATATTTTGCACATCTCACAGATGATGGGTCTCAAAGGGTTAAGAGGAAATTTACTAAGTTAGGGAGTTTTATCTGACATGGGATGTTGCTATGGGAAACCAATCAGATATTGTTATCTTCTAGAAGGTGATAAATAAGTCACTTCTGATTGATTGGCTGCCTATAGCAACATATTGTGTGAAACAGAACGCCCATGTTAGTAAATTTACAATTTAGGGGAGTATTCAATCCCGGATGAGTTTTTAGCCAGGCGAAAATAGGCAGTTTGACTCACCCTTATCAATCCAAGTGCTGATTTTTCATCTGTTTGAAAAATCCAGCAATGGCAAAAACCACGTGGATCAGCGAAAATGCTGCAAATTCGCGGCTGTTTTCAGCCATCCCAATTTGTGTACCCCCCCCCAAAAAAAAGTGAAAAGGCATTTGTGAAAATGGACTAAAAACGTGTGAGTACTAATTGGTGAATTATGGCAGATTTTTCGCTTGGCCTGGAAATTCGGGCGGGATTGAATACCCCTTAGTCTTGTCTAAGCCATTCACCATATTAGTTGCTCTCCTTTCTACAGTTTGTAGTATGTAAATATCCTTCTTGGATATATGACCCCCAGAACTGAACACCGTATTCTAGATGAGGCAGTACCGATGATCTATACAGTGGCATTGTTACTACTTTCTGCTTCTGATTCCTTTCTATCATCTTGTTGTAAGCCTTGAAAAGTGATAAAATGGAGATTAACCACTTTGGTGGTATGGCTGGAAATATTTTGGGCTTTGCTGCAGGAGTGAGCTCTCCCAGAAAATTTCCAGGTATGCCACTGATAGATAGGTGTGCGCCAGTGGTGCCTCCAGCTGTGCACCACCATCTGGGAGCAAACACGGGAGCAGAGCTGCTGCAGAGCAGAAGCTGGCAGCTCATTCAGTGGTGAGTATTTTGGGGGCAAACCTGCCCTTGTAGTTTTCTCCTGCCCCAGGAAAACCCACCACTTAAGGGGTTAATAAATCACCAACTATCCAGTTCCTAATTGCCATTTTTCAAAAACAGCCTGTTGTAGTTAAGAACTGATTTGCCAGCACTTCACTATCCATTGGTACATCTGGCCCTATGTAACCAAAGATCTGTCTTGTCTTTCTCACTGCTTAGCTGCCCTTTAAGTCACCTGAAATGGTGACTTCTAGATCACTTTTCTGCTCAGTAGTTCCCATTATAGTGCTGTTAACCCTTTGAGTGCCAAGTGAATTTGTCAAAATAGGTGTGACAATTGCTAAATAAATTTTATTTATCATAATGACGTGTAATGTTTACATTACAGCATATAGGTAATTATTTTTTTACACAACATATTTTATTTGAATTTATATAACAAATGTGAGTGATGCTGGCATTGTTAGCCGACATTTTGCACATCGCTCAAAGAGATGTTGGCACTCAAGGCATTAATACTATATTTAGCGGTACTTGTTTCCTAGCACTGCGCCAGCGCTAAAAATTGTATCCATCGGGACCCCTAAAAATCGCGTTGCATGCAACCAATCGCATGCGATGCGATCAACGCGATTTTTACATTGGAATCAATGTTAAATGGCCCCTAGACCCCAATTTTTATTGTTTCCCAACCCTAATGGGTCAAATGCCCCCCCATTGTTAACGCCACCCCACGATGAACGCTAACCCGAAGCGTGGCGAGCGCAGCGGTACGCATCCTCCGACCTTTTCATACCCCCACTATCCACGTCAGCGTGTAGATGATTTTATATAGTGTGGCGAGCGGACGCGCATTACTTCACAGATACTACGCTTCGGGCTCGGTGGCTCACTGTGCTCGCCACACTATATAAAATCATCTCCACGCCGACGGGGGTAAGAAAAGGTCGGAGGACGCGTACCGCCGCCCCTCCCGGGCTCGCTGCGCTCGCCACGCTTCGGGTTGGCTTTCATTGTGGGGTGGCATTAACAATGGGGGGGCATTTGTCATGTAAAATACCCATAAGGGTGGGTATACAATGAAAAATCGGGTCCATTGGACCATTTAACATTGTTCCCTATGTAAAATCAAGTCCATCACATCGGTTGCATCGCATGCCTTACCTTAAGGCATGCGATGGACGTGATTTTTTAATTGTTGGGGAAAAGGCTAAAAATAGCCCTAAAATCACGTCGGTCACGTCCATCGCATACCTTAAGTTAAGGTATGCGATCACCTACGACGGGCGCTGTGCTAGGAAAACTAGGCAAGCAGTGCTGACTGCTCCCTGTCACAGCTTGCCCTGTCAATATTCTACTGACCCCCCTGCATATGCCGATTCCCCGAGCGAGGGGGAATCAGTGTATGTGGCCGCTTAAACAGCAAGACTCATGGCTAAAAGCAGCGGGCTCCCTGCATTAGCCGCGAGCCTCGCTGTTTGGGGAATACTCACCATCCTGTGTCATTGAGGATTCCCCCGGTACGTAGAATAGGGTGAGCGGCCGGAGAGGGGGTTAAACAGCAAGGATCGCTAGTTTTCTGCGATCCCCGCAGTTTAACCCTCTTGTCGGCCACATTGAATATGGGCCAATGAATGCAATGTTCAACTCAAATTGTCCAAAGTACTGCCCAGCAGGCTAAACCCATATCTCCTTTGTACTGCTACCCCATCTCCTCACAACTCTCTTTACCTCATACACGGCACAGTAGTATGGTAATAAATAATTAATAAGTTATCACAATTTGTTAATTGAAACCATGTGTGAATCAGCCTTTTAATCCAGTTTATGTGGATATATAATAACATTCAAACTGCTGGAGCTGCAGGCTGTTTTAAGTAAATGCTGCAAACCATATAATCTTCCCATTATTAAAAGAAAATCAGCAAAATTATTTTATAAGTTTGATACGTTTGCCAATTCTGCAGCTTCGTTTGGCAGGGCAGTTTTGCAGGAGTTCCTCCGCTCTCCCCCCCGGGAGTAAATGCTTTGGTATATTCCCCAATAGTCTACCAGACTGCAGTGTCCCCTGATGGAGGAAGGGGAAAAGAGGAATTTGGTTCTTACCGATAATTCTCTTTCTCCGAGTCAGCAGGGGACACTGCACGCCCGCCCAGCGTCTGGTCTCCTCCCATGTTGTTCATTAAAAGTTCAAGTTATGTGTGATGTTTATGTTGTGGTTATGTATGTTATCCTTCTCCCTTTACTAATGCCTGTCTCTCTCCTCTCGGACACAGTTTTTCTAACACTGAGTTGTGTGTGGGGGGGGGGGGGATAGAGGGGGGAGGAGCCAGCCACTGTAACACTTTAGAAGTGCCAACTCCTCAGTACACCAGCTCTATCCCCAATAGTCTACCAGACTGCAGTGTCCCCTGCTGACTCGGAGAAAGAGAATTATCGGTAAGTACCAAATTCCTCTTTTCAACCTATTTGGAAAAACAAAGTGGTTGAATTAATTTTATTGCAGGTAGTTCAAAAAATGGGTTATCTTACATACTGTATAATGTGCACAACTATGTGAACTGTTAAGTCGCAGACCAACCTCTGTCAGGATCAGCGGGGATTCTGTAAAATGATTTCTTCTTTAAAGCGGTAATCGGTCTGCTGTATATGAGCGGTACCAATCTATGTGACACTGCAGCTGTGGCTGCTATAATTGCAGCTTGAATGCATCAATCTGCACAGATCTCTCTATAGGAACAAGGATGAATCTGAAGGCAACGTCCCCATGTGGCGGTGAGCTGATAGCTATATGTGAGCCGTGTCAGTCTGCATAACTTCAGTGGTTTTATGCAGTGTAAACGCTTTGGCAATTGTTGGTGTTCTTTCTAAGCACTTCTGGTTCCCCTTAATTGCAAGAGCAATTAATACATAATAAAAGCCAAAAATAAGTTGTCCTCGTCTATAAAACAACCAGACTGCACCAGTGGATACTCTGCTAAAGCATTTCTTTAAACCTGCAGATTTTTCATCAAGTCTCCCGTTTCCAGAGATCTCTTATCCGAAATATTCTAAAGACCGTGTGTTTGGGTTTTTTCCGACTATTTCGGGGGTTTTTTTGTGTCCCCCCCCCCCCCTTTATTTATTTATATGTATTATCAATACCAATATAAATACGACCAGATGGACAAGTGAAGTGCACAGTTTACGTACTCTGTCCGTAGACTACTAACCCTTTACTCCTAGCTACGTGCAAACAAAGCGTAACACAGCATAGCGAACCTTGTATTTGTATGATACATGCTATACCGCTATATGCTATATATAAAACAGTATCTTTCGCAGTACTTAGTACCCAACTTGAATACACCTTTAAAGGACAATGTCCGTGTTACACCTTTGTCGCTAAATGCGAATAAAAGCCAAGACTCAAGTATAACTCAAGAAAATAAGACGATAGTCTCCAAATAATGTATTTAGTTCCTAGCGGACAGCAGGGGGTTACAGAAAGAGAAACACAGTATAACACACAGTACAGTTGTCTAACAATACAAAATATGCTTTACACTACTAGGAGGAAAAGAATCAGATATAAAATACAATCAGCCACACTACATACAGGAATACAAATGTTACCGTCTCATCTAATAGCGCAGCGCAGTCCGGTCGAGCTCACTAGGTTCTAATAGAACTTAGTCCAGGCAGGATGAAGGGGAAAAAAGGGAAGTGCTCAATCCGGCCCAGGGGTCGCTACTTTATAGTGTCCAAACAAAGAGAGGTCATTGAGGGTCTCCATTGGTTAAAGAGTTAAAAAGTCAGGTCCTTATGGATTGGTGCAAGGGAATGCACTTCTTGAGGATTGGAGCAAAGGAATGCACTTTACGTGGATTGGTGCAGAGGGAATGCATCTTGGTTTCTTTGTCTTCAGGTATCACCCTAGGTTTTCATGGCTTATCAATAGAAACTTGTTTCTTTGTTCTTCAGGTATCACCCTTGCTTTCATGGCTTATCAGAGAGAAATTTGTTACTTCCGGGTCTTCTGATTACACTGTCCTCATGGTGAAATAATCATGAAATATGTAATAGTTCTATAACTTCTGGCCGTTACAAGATATGGACTTCTAGCTCAGACCGGAGCGCTGCGCATGAGAGACGGAACACAGAGATGCGAAATATGTAAAAGAAGGATCGTGTATTACCAATTTTAACTATGTGCTGCGAATTACCTAAATTAACTATATTTTTATTTCGTGTAAGTGTGGGATATTAATTTGTGTATTAGTATGGCAGCGCTCAAGGTTCGCCTTGTTACAAAAACTTGGGTATTATACTTTATTTGCGCAACTCTGCGAACCAAGGTAGTGGCCATACCATTCTAAAATGGCGTGTATATACAAACAGACTTTGACAGTCCACCCTTTGGCAGTAAAAATAAAACTTCTCAAAATTTTCCTAAACATCAAGAAATTCATAATCCTAACAGAAATTATTTAGGAAATCTGAATTAAACATAAAAGGCGAATAAACCATCTGCGCTGTGGCCAGTCCTGGATTACGGATAAATGAGGGACCACATTTACCTAACAATTTACTCAGGGTGATGAAGGATAATGTACAGGTTTGGGATAAAAATAAAAATAGGGGAGGTTACATTATATACAATTTTTCAGACATGGTATCCTTTAATGGGTAATGGTTTCGATCCTAGGGTCATATACCAAACCCTGGTCTTCCTGTGAATCCCTCGTTCTTACACTCATGATTTCAGTATGTTTGGTTTTTCCCCGGGTCAACGTTTTAACACACTTAAACAATAATACAAAACTATGATGACACCACAGACACAGAGAATCAGTTTTCCAATACTGGTTATGATTCCTTGTGCCCATTCTCCTAACCCAGAGAACTAATGCATTGGGTTCAACCAGGAGGTCCACATTTCCCTTTTGTGGATTAGGTTGTAATGTGTATAAGTGTAAGGAGGAGGTATACCTTGGTGTATGCTTACCATTTCTTCATGGGTAAGGGTCATTACTTCGGGGCAACACTCTACCTAAATAACAGATTCCAACATCGTTCATGGAGAGCCACTTGTATGCCCTCCTACCACAAATATAATAAACATCATCAGGGAGAAAATATGGAACTGAATACTTCATAATTTTGTCACACAATAACCATAAAAACATTCCAGTCCCTCCCTCCCTGATCTGTTCTTCACAGGTTTCTGGCTGCAGGGTCTTGGCATAATAGCCTGCTGATACTCTGCCCGCCATTACTTTATCTCTTTTTACAGTGTAAACATATTTATAGTGCCTTCCACTGGTACAGATTTTCAATAACAATTCTTTATCAATGGGCTTTCCATCTGGGCGTTGTGAGTAAGTTATCGTCTGATTAAACCATATTACTTCCCAGGTTCCAATTGGTCTGGAGCTGTAGAAGTTCAAACACACCAGGGATCTATCCACCTGGTATGGGTGTAACCTAAGGCTAGGGGACCTGGTATACAGGTATTTCTTATCCAGTGGCCTCCTTTTATTCAAAGCACTTATCTCTGATAGCTTTAATGGATATGGGACTAGGCCTACATTACTCTTTTTGTGTAGTACTTGGGAACACACTCAGCATTCTGTTTGGTTCAAGACCTTACCCACTAATGAGTGGTAAATACTCAAAGGATGTTGGCTCGTTAAAGTCTTACCCATCGACTGACATCTCTGGTTTCACTCCATCTTCATCTCTGGTTGGCAATATCTACAAACACAGTATTCGCCAGACAACAACTCATCACATCGCCCTTGAACTACGTATTCCTCATACCTCTTACCATCTCCCGCACTGGCAAAGTATCAGGCTTACTTAGAGATTCTATCCCACCCTGATCTGGGTCATCTCATACACTTCCAGAGCTCCGCTCTATTCGCTCTAGGGTTTGGCAGCCACCGAATGTCCTTGGGTAGAAGGGGAAAAACAAAACAAGGGAACAAAAATAGAACCAAGAACCTGTTGCTTGTAGTCCTTCAATCCTTGTTACCAGGGGTCTTTTATTGCTCTGTCCTTTAATTAGCTTGTACAGGTTGCTTGACCTTGGCTGCTTTTCAGTCCTCCCGGAACAATGCCTCTAGTGATTTATTTCTTCTCTTTCACTCTCTACACAAGGAACTTCCGGGTTTCTGGCTTTCTTGCAGTGGGACGAATGTACCCAAGTCTCTCTCTCTCTGCGACTTTTATTGATGTAGTGCTGGTCAACAAGACTTGGTATGGTCCTTCCCACGGTCTATCAAACAACCTGAGCGTAAAAAATTGCGGATCATAACAGCAGTTCTCAACAGGCATGTCAGGTGTCAACAAGTTTAATTCCTTTTGCTGCTTCCTCAGCTGTTTGTTTAGATTCAGGATATATTGCACAGTCAGTTCATTGTTACATTTTAAATCATCCTGTGGGTCTATCGTGACGTGTGGCTGCCGGCCAAACAATATCTCGAAGGGGGACAAGTTCAGTGGAGCTCTGGGAGTGGTCCTAATACTATACAGCACAATGGACAGTGCCTCTGGCCATAGTAACCCTGTTTCAGCCATAATTTTACCCAGTTTGTTCTTAATAGTACCATTCATTCTCTCAACTTTTGCGCTCGCTTGGGCTTGGGGTCGATATGGAGTATGAAGTTTACTATTAATTCCCAGGAGTTTACACATGATTTGGAAGACTTCTCCTGTGAAATGAGTGCCTCTGTCACTCTCGATAACCTTTGGGATACCATATCTGCAGACAAACTCTTGACATTTTTTCTTAGCCGTGAAAGTAGCAGTGTTGGAGGCAGCAGGGAAAGCCTCCACCCAATTGGAAAATATATCAACACATACTAACACATACTTTAAATTTCTACAGGGTGGTAACTGTATGAAGTCGATTTGTATTACCTGGAAAGGGCCTTCTGTAGGAGGGATGTGGGATGGCTCTGTTGGGATGGTTTTCCCAATGTTCTTCCTCAAACAGGTGAGGCATGACATTTCCACTCTACCTGCTTGAGAAGCGAACCCTGGTGCACACCAACTTGCACATACCTTCCTTTCCGAGATGTGTCAGTCCATGAGCCGCCTCGGCTAGACTAGGAAGGTATGCCCTGGGGGCCACTGGTTTTCCATGTCCATCTCTCCAGAGTGCGGTGGACTCTTGACCACATCCCTTCGACTTCCATACTGCCCTCTCCTGTGGGGAACACAAATTCTGCATGTCTATCAGTTTTGATGTGGATACCATGTTAAGTGTGCAAAGATTCATAGGGGAAGAAGAGGTATTTACAGGGCATGCGGCCCTTTTCGCTGCCTCATCAGTGCGGCTGTTACCAAGGGACACCGGATCCTTCTCCGATGTATGAGCTTTGCACTTGATAACAGCCACTCTGCCTGGTAGCTGGATAGCTCCCAGGAGTCTTCTGATATATGTTGCATGCGCCACTGGTGTGCCAGCTGCCGTCATGAAATTTCTGATGCGCCATAGGGCCCCGAAATCATACACTACTCCAAAAGCATATCTGGAGTTGGTATATATGTTAACTGATTTCCCTTTTGCCAGTTCACATGCTCTGGTCAGTGCTACCAGTTCCGCTACTTGTGCAGAGTGAGGTGGTCCTAGGGGTTCAGCTTCCACAATACCTTCTCCATACCGCGTAGCCTGTGCACAGCTCTTCCGTCTACGTTTGTCTATGACAGCTGCCATCAGTGAATAAGGTTATGTCTACATCACTTTATGGGCTGTCGCTTATGTGAGGACGTTTGTAAAGGTCTGATTCAGGTAGGTCATGCAATCATGTTTGTCCTCACTTTCACCAAACTCTGCCTCACCATTTTCAGCAACATTCCCATCAACCCCCACCCTTTGTGCCTTGGAGGGCACATGAGGTAGGAATGTGGCTGGGTTCAATGTATTGCATTGCTTTATGGTAATATTTACTGGGGCCATCAGTGCCAGTTCCCACTTGGTGAACCACGCTGAGGAAACATGTCGAGTTTGGGCAGAGTTTAGGAGAGCAGAAACAGCATGGGGAGCATAAACAGTTAAATCGTGTCCTAACACTACATCCTCACTCTTGTTTACTAGTTGTGCTATTGCAGCTATGCTTCGTAAACAAGTTGGGAGTGAGCGTGCTACTGTGTCCAATTGGCCACTGTAGTACGCTACTGGTCGGTTGGCATCACCATGTTTTTGGGTAAGTACTCCTGCCGCACACCCAGCTGATTCTGTACCGTACAACTCAAAGGGTTTCCCGTAATCTGGCATTCCCAGTGCTGGAGCCTTTGTTAGGCTCGCCTTTAGTTCCTCAAAGGCCAGTTTGGATTCCTCAGTATGAGAGATCCGATCTGGCTTAGTCGAGGAAACCATTTCTTGTAGTGGCAATGCCAGAATAGAGAATCCTGGATCCAATTGCGACAATATCCACACATGCCTAGGAACGTACGGATCTGATGCTGGGTCTGCGGCAGTACCATGTTTTGAATTGGATTCGGTCGTCAGTGAGGTGTCTCAACCCTTGGGTAAGACAGTGGCCCAAATACTTAACCCTGGTCTGGCATAATTGCAATTTATCCTTCGATACTTTATCTCCTGTCTCTGAGAGATGCATCAGCAGCTGTCGAGTGTCATCCACTGATGACTCCAGTGACTCAGAAAACAACAATAGGTCATCAACCTATTGTATTAGTATCGAACAACTCAAGGGTTGGAAGGATTGTAAACAATAATGCAAGGCCTGGGAGAAGATGCTAGGGCTGTCTATAAATCCATGAGAGAGTCGGATCCAGGTGTACTGTACTCCTCTGTATGTGAACTTCCTGAAGGTCCTCTTCTTCTTCTGCTCAACATCCGCCATCTTGTCAAGATCATGGGGAAAAAGAAAAGTGCTCAATCCGGCCATGGGGTTGCTACTTTTATAGTGTCCAAACAAAGAGAGGTCATTGAGGGTCTCCATTGGTTAAAGAGTTCAAAAGTCAGGTCCTTATGGATTGGTGCAAGAGGGAATGCACCTTGGTTTCTTTGTCTTCAGGTATCACCCTAGGTTTTCATGGCTTATCAATAGAAACTTGTTCCTTTGTTCTTCAGGTATCACCCTTGCTTTCATGGCTTATCAGAGAGAAACTTGTTACTATCGGGTCTTCTGATTACACTGTCCTTATGGTGAAATAATCGTGAAATAATCATGAAATATGTAATAGTTCTATAACTTCTGTCCGTTACAAGATATGGACTTCTAGCTCAGACCGGAGCACTGCGCATGAGAGACGGAACACAGAGATGTGAAATATGTAAAAGAAAGATTGTGTATTACCAATTTTAACTATGTGTTGCGAATTACCTAAATTAACTATATTTTTATTTCATGTTAGTGTGGGATATGAATTTATGTGTATTAGTATGGCAGCGCTCAAGGTTCGCCCTGTTACAAAAACTTGGGTATTATACTTTATTTGCGCAACTCTGCGAACCAAGATGGCGGCCATACCATTCTAAAATGGCGTGTATATAACTCGACTTTGACTATATATATATATATATATATATATATATATATATATATATATATATATATATATATATATATATATATATATATATAGAAAATAGCTTCTAACGCATTTCTTCTGACTTGCAGACTTTTTCAAAGTAAATACAGGTTGAGTATCCCTTATCCGAAATGCTGGGGACCACAAGCTTTTTGGTTAAGGGATTTTTACAGTTTTTGGAATATATTTTTTTAACATGCTTACCTGGTCCCCCGGCAGCCTTCGGGATCTTCGGGGTGCATTGTGCGAATTTGCAGGCGCGCCGGTGGCATCACTGGCGCGCACGTGCAATGCACTCTTTGGACCGCACGTGCAATGCACTCCTTGGACCGCTTTAGAAGATCCTGAAGACTGCCGTGGACATAGGGGGACATATATATATATATATATATATATATATATATACTGTATATGTATATATATATATATATATATATATATATATATATATATATATATATATATATATATATATATATATATATATATATATATATATATATATATATATATATATATTACTACAGTATTTCTCACCATTTATACATTCTAAAGAGTTGTGTATTATTTTTGTTACTCAAGATAGCTGTGCAGCTCAGGTTTCAGACACCAGTAAATCTATATCCGATGATGTGGACACTGGCACTCCACAAACACTGTGACTTAACCCCCTTGAATTCAGGAATCCTGCCCAAAACCAAAAATAGTTTTTTTTTCCCTAGCCTAACTGATTTCAATTCATTTTTGAATAATTTCAAGTCGATGTTTGGGAGTGACTTTATGGAGAGAACCAAACCCTGGAATAGGGCATTCTCAGCAGTTCAGCTTTGCCAATCTGAGGGTGTTATAAGACTCTATTGGGCTATTTCATTTGTTTTTATGGTCATCTATACTAATGGATGTCTATTGGAGCTATTCAATTGTCATTGCGATCATTAGCCATGGCAGACCCATTTCAGCTTGGAAGCGCTGAGCTGAAATGTGGGAAAACGTCAGCTGTTTTGGTGCCCAAACAGCACTTTTTCTATCACATCCATTCGTTTGGTTGTGCCACTTTGCAAGCTAAACTCTTATTGGGTGGTATAATTAAAAGGTGCCAAAAAACAAATGAATTGTAACAAATGGGTGCACATTTATTATTGTGATTATATGTATATTTTAGTGATTTGCCTTTTTCTTGTACTGGTGGCATATGTAGAGTATTCCCTAGAGTACTATCTGGTACTATTTTCATGAACGACCAATCTATCTGCCATCACTAGCTTGTTTGACAATTTATTTATTTGGCGTTTATATGTACTCTTCTTTTGGTGGCCCTTAGCTTGTTTACAGTTAAAAGTGATCAGTGATAATGGCTAAAACTTTGGGGTCTTGCTATTACAGTTTTACATTCTTGGTCATAATTGGACCAGTGTTATTGATCATGTAGTGTTCACTCTAGAAATTTTTAGGGCAGGGTGCTGACCACGGGGAGGGCACATTTTTCAATCGTGAGGGCACATTTTTCAGTCAGGAAGGCACATTTAAATTTTAAAGGGCAAAATGAAGGTTGAGGTTATGTGCGCGCCGAAGGCTCCAGAAAAATGGGGCGTGATCACCTAAAATGGGACGTGTCCTTGAGTGTACCTCTTATGTACATTATGTAACACATAGTAGATCCCCTTTTACTTGCCCCATAAACATTATGCCACACGGAATCAGACAAAATTCATGTTAAGGTGCCCATACATGGAGCGATGTGCTCCATGCATTTTGAACTAGATCACATCGCATCTAGTTAAAAAGTATGTGCAGCACATACTTTTTGTGCTTTGCGATGTGCGATGCGAAGGACTGCCCCCTTGAGCGTCACACCATCAGCACATCTATATAAACCCTCTTGTGACAACGGAGCGTCACACCATCAGCACATTTATGCTATATAACCATCTTGTGACACCTGAGCGTCACACCATCGGCACATTTATGCTATATAACCCATCCTGTGACACCTGAGCGTCACACCATCAGCACATTTATGCTGTATAACCATCTTGTGACACCGGAGCATCATACCATCAGCACATTTATGCTATATGACCATCTTTTGACACCGGAGCGTCACACCATCAGCACATTTATGCTATATAATCATCTTGTGACACCTGAGCGTCACACCATCGGCACATTTATGCTATATAAACCATCTTGTGACACCTGAGCGTCACACCATCAGCACATTTATGCTATATAATCCATCTTGTGACACCGGAGCGTCACACTATCAGCACATTTATGCTATATAACCATCTTGTGACACCGGAGCGTCACACCATCGGCACATTTATGCTATATAACCCATCCTGTGACACCGGAGCGTCACACCATCAGCACATTTATGCTATATAACCATCCTGTGACACCTGAGAGTCACACCGTCAGCACATTTATGCTATATAACCATCTTGTGACACCTGAGCGTCACACCATCAGCACATTTATGCTATATAACCATCCTGTGACACCTGAGAGTCACACCGTCAGCACATTTATGCTATATAACCATCTTGTGACACCTGAGCGTCACACCATCGGCACATTTATGCTATATAACCATCCTGTGACACCGGAGCGTCACACCATCAGCACATTTATGCTATATAACCATCCTGTGACACCTGAGTCACACCGTCAGCACATTTATGCTATATAACCATCTTGTGACACCTGAGCGTCACACCATCGGCACATTTATGCTATATAACCATCTTGTGACACCTGAGCGTCACACCATCAGCATATTTATCCCACATCCCCTACATCACACCTTATGCCTCCATCCCCTACATCACACATTATGCCTCCAGCCCCTACATCACACATCATGCCTCGGTCACCTAAATCACACCTTATGCCTACATCACACATTATGCCTCCAGCCCCTACATCACACATTATGCCTCCAGCCCCTACATCACACATAATGCCTCCAGCCCCTACATCACACATATTGGGGTGTATTCAATGTCGTGGGGGAGCGGTGACAGCGAGCAGGGCTTTCTGCTCGCTGTCACCGCTCACCCTGTCAGTATTCAACTAACCCCCCTCATACGCCAATTCCCCCTCGCTCCGTTTTTTGAACGAGGGGGAATCGGCGTATGTGGCTGTAGAAGCTGCAAGACTTGCGGCTAAGTACAGCGGGTTTGCTGCATTAGCTGCAGGTCTCACTGTTTAGGGGAATCCTCGCCATCCTGTGATGGCGAGGATTTCCCCATAACGTTGAATAGTGCAACTGGCCGGCGCAGCGGTTAACAGCGAGGATCGCTGGTTTTCTGCGATCCTCGCTGTTTAACCCCCTCGTCGGCCGCTCGCAGTGGCATTGAATACCTGCCTATTCCTCCATCACCTATATCACATATCAGGGGGTAAGGTGATGGAAGGAGAGAGGAGGGTGAGGTGATGAAGTGAAGTCATGTGCTTTTCATGTGACACTGCGCTCCTGTCCCTTCTTTGCAGGTGGGAGGAGCAAGCGCCGCACATGTGACTATATTCCGGCTGCTACTGCCTACCCGCCGGTGGGAAGACAGGGATGGGAAAGAGCAGCAGCAAACAGGGCAGCGCATGTCATGGCTCCACCGCGGTGGCGGTATGCTAAGTTGTAGGGCTCTCCTCTCTCCTCCCAGTGCACCGTCCGCGACAACCCCCCCAAACCAGGGCCAGATTTTTGCCGCCCCCCCACCCCCAACCTATTATAAGGCCCCCTGTTGTCAGAATGTGCATTGCTGCCTTAGCCCGGTGACTGCCTTCTCTACAAGACCCCACAAGTGCAGATGGGATTATTGCACTTACCAGGTGTAAGGGGTGGCCGGCTGTGCGTGCAGAGTCCCTGTTCATGGCAAACATGCTGGTGCTGCTGCTCTCCCTTCCTGCTGCTCAGCTGCGCGGGGCGCCGGCTGCTTGATGGGGGGAAGATGGTGTTGGTGTCCCTGCTGTGCCTTCCTCCCGGGCCCGGTGGGCGGGGCTTGATTCGGCACAGGCAGAGATGATGTCTAATTTTTTTTCCATGAATGGTCCACCCGCAGGGCTACGATAGCGGGTTCTGGTGGTGCACACAAAGTGTGTGTCCCCCCCCCCCCCCCCAACTGTCAGCGCAGGAGCTGGTGTCAGTAACAGTCACTGCTCCTGCGCTGTGTTTTTTTATTTTTTTTAACAGTGGTAACAGCGCAGGAGCAGTGACTGTTACTGACACCAGCTCCTGCGCTGACACCTACAGCGCTCAGCTATGCGGGCGGGGGGAAGCTGCGACTGCACTTAACTTTGAGGACAGAGGTATGCGGGGCAGATCGGGTGAGGGTGGGGGGGGGTTGTAGCGGACGGTGCGCTGGGAGGAGAGATGCTCCTTGGAATAGCTGACAGCCGCTCACATAAGAGGAGGTGAGCGGCATGTCAGTGTGGCAGGGGGGAGGAGGGATGCTAGATGGAATAGCTGACAGCCGCTCACCATAGGAGGTGGGAGTGACCACTTCACACGCTGCCGCGCTAGAAGCTGTCAGCGGGAGGAGACTTCTGGCGCGGCAGCAGCTATTAACTTGTACAGGGCGCAGGGCGGGCAAAAACGGGCAGGGCGGAAATCGGCGGCTTTTAAAGGGGCAGGGCGCAGCGCCCTGTAAAATAAGCCTAGAGGGAACACTATCATGGCTTATATATTTATAAGTAAAGTGTGACCGGATGACCCTTGCTGCCTGCGTCAAATGATCACAGACTGAGTTTGAATCTCACGGGACCTAGCCAATAGGGAATTCCCTCTTACCTTCAGTCATCACCTGTTGCTAACACCACCCGCTGCAGGATTGCTGATCCTGATTTTTTTTTTGGTACTTGTGAGTTATCCGGGCGTCCGATTTTTAAATCGGGTCGGATCGGGACATCGCATCGCATGCGACCATCGGATGCGATGCGATGCGATGACCCGATTTTTCCATAGGAATCAATGTTAAAATGGACTGAGTCCATTTTAACATGGAATTCAATGGGAAAAAGGGGTCCTTTTCATACCCCTACTATCCAAGTGGGCATGGAGTTGGATATAAACCTGTGGCGAGCGTAGCGAGCCCCGCGAGGGGACACGGAATACCGTCCCCTCGCGGGGCTCGCTTCGCTCGCCGCGCTTCGGGCTCGGTGGCTCGCTACGCTCGCCACAGGTTTATATCCAACTCCATGCCCACTTGGATAGTAGGGGTATAAAAAGGACCCCTTTTTCCCATTGAATTCCATGTTAAGATGGACTCAGTCCATTTTAACATTGATTCCTATGGAAAAATCGGGTCATCGCATCCGATGGTCGCATGCGATGCGATGCGATATCGCATCGCATCTGATTGTATGCCTTAACTTAAGGCATACAATCAAAAAATCGGACGCCCAGATAACTCACAAGTACCTTTTTTTTTTTTTATCAAGGCTTTCTAACATGTTTTATTTTCCTGGTAGCCAGACTAAATCATTAGGAGAACGGGAATTGCCCCTACTCTTACCTAATGCAGTGGCCCCTTAAATTGTGAATTTCTGTTACGCTGTAGCCAGTGTGGAAAATAGGAGTAATGGAAGCTTTAATTTCAAAATAGGGAAGCATGGAAACATTGATATAGGTATAGTGAATATTTCCAGGTACAAATGCATTATTGGTATTTGTGTGTCTTATACATTCTAGATCATTTAACATTTTTCTTTTCTCCCGACAGATGGTAAGATGCCAGCAAAGAGGAAACTACCACCTGCCCTGAATATAGCACCAACAATTGCCGAAGGTCCTTCACCAGTAAATGATGGGTCATCAGAGTAAGAATGATTTAAATGGACTTGAAATTAAAAGCTCTATAGCAGGGGTAGCCAACTCCAGTCCTCGCGAGCTACCAACAGTTCATGTTTTCCAGCTAACCTCACAGGTGCACTCATTACTGACTCACACATTTAAAAGATCCACAGGTTCAGCTAATTACTTCACTTGTGATTCTGTGAGGAGACCTGGAAAACGTGCACTGTTGGTAGCTCTCGAGGACTGGAGTTGGCTACCCCTGCTCTATAGCATAACGGTTCTAGCATGTGATGCAGATAATGAACTGTCAATTTCTAAGCAGGTTTACAATGATTATTGAATGTTAATTGGATAATATTATCAGATTGTCAAGAATACTGAGTTGGGGAGGATATAAATCTGGTCCCCACTATATACTGTTTTTTCTCGTAACCAATAATTAAAGGAGAAGAATATAAACAAATGTAATAGTCTACAACTGTTGTTACTGAAGAAAAGTTTTTGCCAAAATGTTCTCTCTGATTCATTGTTTGGATGATCCTGTTAAATTTAGGGTGTAGAGAATGCTGCTGGCATAGGCAGTAATGTAAACCTGAACGATCTTCTGACCTTTACATCACTACAAGATTTGGAAAACCTCTTTTAATTCTATGCCCATGGGGTGGTTATGTGTTCATCATGCTTCTGGAAAAGCTATTAAATGTGTCATTACTTGCAATGTATCTGTTTGAATTCTTCTTGAGTGGGTTTATGGGAAGGCTTTTTCTGCACGTCCCCAATCACCAGGCTCACTGTTCAAAACACAGGTGATTGCCCCTGTTGTCCCCTTTACAAAATCTAATGCTATTCCTATTTTATATGGAATTTCCTTGCCAAATAGCATGTATAATGGTTATATCCATTTAATACCCATCCCTCTACAACCGCAAGGTACCCTAATGCTAATTGTTTTCCAGTTTTGGTCACAATTCATTTGAAATGAATAATAACTTTTACATCCATCTATCGTCATGAATTTAAAAGCAAAAGGAAAAATCTGTAGAAAACTTGTCTGCATTTACTTTTTCGGAGCTGCATGGTTATTGCTCACTGCGAATAATAATTGTCATAAAAATGCCTTACAATAAAATTTGAGATATAGAAAATTTAAAACATTGTTTTCAGGTTAAAAAAAGGGTTGCACCTATAAGCTTGCAGCAGGGCCCTCTAACCTCCAAGTTTGTTGTTACCCAGTTGGTTTTATCACTGTCTACTACTGTAAAGCGCAACGGAATCTGCTGCGCTATATAAGAAACTGTAAATAAATAAATGGCACACAAAAAGAGCAATTTTATTGATGAGGTTAAATTTAAATATATGTATAGGGAGGAGAGATTTTCTGGTGACCAAAAAAATGCATTTTCAATTTTAGGGTCTCACTGTATTATGAAAATCAATCAAACTGTTAAATGACCATGTTTTGCTAATCCTTTAACAATTTTGTTATTTTATTTGAAACCTATTTAAGACCACCACACTACTACTTTTTATTGCCTGTTATAGGGCAAACCTTGTAGACCTCCAAAAGAAATTAGAGGAGTTGGACTTGGATGATCAACAGAAAAAGCGTCTGGAAGCTTTTCTTACGCTAAAGGCAAAGGTGGGAGAACTGAAAGATGATGACTTTGAACGAATCTGTGAACTTGGGGCAGGAAATGGAGGTGTGGTGACCAAAGTCCGGCATCGGCCATCTGGTCTCATCATGGCACGCAAGGTAATTTTTTTTTTCTCTTACATTCATATGGGATACAGGGAATCGTTCAAGATGATCAGCAAAAGAGGGTATCCGCAGGAGACAGGCACATAGAAAACTTTACACTGGGTGTACTGGCTCTGCCTACCCTCCCACCAGCCAGTTTAAGAAAATGTGCCTCAGGAGAAGCACACTACAGGAAGAGCTCCAGAGCGTTTCTCTTCAGTTTATTTTATTTTATTATTTTGGGACTGCTGTTTTGGACTTAACAGCAGTCCTGCTTCGTGGGAGACTAGGGGAAGGGTACAGCTGCAGGCCATTCATGGTACCGAGCTGTCCCTGCTGGATGTCTTTGTTATGTCCCCATCATCTTGAACGATTCCCTGTATCCCATATGAATGTAAGAGAAAATAGGATTTTAATACCTACCAGTAATTCCTTTTCTCTGAGTTCATATGGGATACAGGGCACCCGTCTCTGTGCGGAGTTCTGCAGTTGCCTCACTAAGGTGAGCTGTTGTTTACTTAGGTGCCCTCCTGTTACCTTGTGTCACTCGGGTGCTCACAAGTGTTTGTTGTCAATTCAGGTGACCTTTCTTTATTACCTCGTGTCACTTGGGTGCTCACAGGTGTGTCTTCTAATTGGCTTGACCTGCTCCTCCATAGTTTGTGTTTTCCATCACTCCTTCTTAGTCTGTTTGGTGGATGTATATAGAGGGGGAGGAACCAGCCACACACTGATAAATTTTAAGTGTTGCATCCACGAAACACCAGTCTATACCCCAAAATAAACACCTATTCCAGTGTCCCCTATGGATTCAGAGAAATTGATTTATCGGTAAGTTGCTAAATGCAGCTTTCGTTATGATGTGCTACCGGTTGTTATTTACAGAGATCAGGTCACTTATCTATACCAATATCTCTATCCACTTTTTTATGTAGTGGTTTCCAATTAATTTGCCCATATTTCCACCCTGGAAAGATGTTAGTTTCTTGTATGTGACATTATTCCGAATGTAATTGTTATTAGTACTCCCTTACTATCTTTGTAATTAGATTTCAATTTTGTGGCTTTTACATTTCAATAAAAATATTTTAAAATAACTGTTCTTTATTAAATCAAAGTAAATTTACGCGTATTTGCCAATAACCCAGAGGACGTTAACATTTTTTTTTTTACAGCTAATTCACCTAGAGATCAAGCCTGCAATCCGGAATCAGATTATTAGAGAGTTACAAGTCCTACATGAGTGTAATTCACCTTATATTGTTGGATTTTATGGTGCTTTTTACAGTGATGGAGAGATTAGTATCTGCATGGAGCACATGGTAAGATCAATTATCTTTTCCTCTTTGCTTTCTGTGCTCTAATTCTGGATATAGGTTGAAAAATGTAAGCTTTGTTAAACCAGTTCATGAAATCTCTCATTAACAAAGTTAACAAGTAAATCTCCCATCTGCACGTGAATAATTTTTTTGGCACTTGTTTCCTAGCACGGCGCCAGCGATTTTAATTGCAGGCATCGGGATCCAAAAAATCGCGAAGCGATTTTTACATTGGAATCAATGTAGAATGGTCCCTGAGACCCAATTGGGACCAATGTAAAATACACCATAGACCCCAATTTGCATACACACCCCCCCCCCCCCCCCCCATTGTTAACGCCACCCCTCTATTGACGCCGAAGCGTGGCGAGTGCAGCGGTACGTGTCCTCCGACCTTTTCATACCCCCACTATCCACGTCGGCGTGGAGTTGATTTTATAAGCGAGGGAAAGCGCATTACTTCACAGGTATTACGCGTCCCCTCGCGGGGCTTGGTGGCTCGCTGCGCTCGCCACACTTTATAAAATCAACTCCACGCCGACATGGATAGTGGGGGTATGAAAAGGTCGGAGGATGCATCCCGCGCGCCCCTCGCGGGCTCGCTGCGCTCGCCACGCTTAAATGGCATGTGATGGACGCGATCAACGCGATTTTATCATTGCCGGCAATAAAGGCTTAAAATAGACAGAAAATCGGGTCCATCGCGTTCATCGCATACCTTAAGTTAAGGTATGCGATGACCCACGACGGGTGCCGTGCTAGGAAACAAGTACCTTTTTTTTTTTTTACTAAGAAATCTCTCTTCTCCAGCTTCATAAATTCTTTTGTAAAATTTAATTTACAGAGCACAGAGGAAAACATGCATCAATATATACAAATGCAAACGATGAAAACATTAGGCTTAATTCCTATTTGTACCCAATGCCGCTACTTCGCAATGAATCTTACATGTATGTAAAGAAAAATTATGCCGCAAACCTGCGCAGCTATAGGTTCATGTATCCCATTGTTGCATCAGTGCTGCGTGTGAATGGACAGCTGCTGAGCTTTTTGCTATTGTTCCAGTATGCGTCAGTGGAGGGCTTCCAATTAGCCTTGAAGAAACATCTGGAGTGAAAACCGGCATCATTTTTGCTATTGTTCCCCAATGTTTATTTGAGGAGTTATCTAATTATGATCGCCCATAAAAAAAAAAAATTGAGAATGAAACGTGTGTTTTTGCGAGCTGCAGATCAGTTTTTGGGGATTCTCTGACAGGCGAAACCAATTTCCAGATAAACCACAGCCCCCTCCCAGCAATTGCCTGCGGGTAATTTACCACTGATAATTGAATATCATTTTCTGGGTGGCAGCTGTGATGTTTCGCAGTCCCTTTGCTGAAAATTTGCAGATGCTTAAGCATTAGTGTACAAACATGAATTTGTACCTATGGTACAATAATATTCAATGATTAATATTGTGTTTATATGTAACCACATATATCCTGTGAAGTATTAAGACATCAGAAGAAACAGAAGTGAAAATTTCCCCTATGCCAGGCATGTCCAACGTTGGCCCTCCAGATGTTGTGAAACTACACATCCCAGCATGCTTTGCAATAGTTTTAGCATTCTCTAATAGCAAAACTGTGGCAAAGCATGCTGGGATTTGTAGTTTCACAACATCTGGAGGGCCAACGTTGGACATGCCTGCCCTATGCAGACTACTGTATCTTTAACCAGCATTTTGATTGAAAATGAACAAGATATTAAATGGAGCTTTCTTTAACTATTATGTATTAGGTTTTGGAACTTTTTGCCTATTAATTGCTAACTCCTAAATCAGGCATTCCCAACCACGGTCCTCAAGGCACACCAACAGTGCAGGTTTTGTAGATATCCAGGCTTGAGCACAGGTGACTTAATTAGTACCTGAGTGATTGTGATTAAACCATCTGTGCTGAAGCCTGGATATCACTAAAACCTGCACTGTTGGTGTGCCTTGAGGACCGTGGTTGGGAATGCCTGTCCTAAATGGTTATCACTGCCAACAGCACAGATTAAATGGCTATTAAGCCCATAACAGCATTATCTATGTGTATATATTCTGGAGTGATAACGAGAATTTTAAGATACATTTCTCAATGTTTAATACCTACAGAAACATTAACCGCTAGTAAGAAATAAAAGGGAAACATTTATAATGTGCTGCATGTAAAGTTGCTATATACTAATATTATCTCTCAGTACTTTAATTCACATTATAAATCATTTGTATATTCACTTATTGGCTAAAAAAAGCCAAGAGATACCTACATTATTTTGGTAGTCATTTATTAAATAATACAGCAAGGAGAGGCTAAGAAGCCTTTGAAAGTGAGAGGCACATATAGAAACTGTTTTAATTCCTACACCGTTCACCTGATTTTGGATGTAAATATGGTTCAGTTCACATCCATTATAGTGGTGTATAGAGCCCACAATATGAAAATTGATGTCCCAATATTTATAAACCTGACTGTATATAGCTATGGTGAGCAAGATAAACAATATAACATAAGAGGATGAATGACATTGGACCAGTATTCATATTCCTTTTTTTATTCATCGATTCTATGTTATTTTTAAATACTTTGCTTGCTTCATAAATGTATGTGGTATCTTGTTTTATTTAGTGGAGTCTTGTACTAGGGAATTTGGGGAAATTTAAATGTAGAAATTAATTCTGCAGGGTTCAATAATTGCATAGTCCCTAAATAAAGTAGAATTTTTCATTGCTGGAACAAATTGATGCTAACTCCATGTGACGTTTAGGCCAGTATACTATATTAGCCCCGTTCATTATTTTCCTGCAGTACACTGGCTGAGAGCTGATTTATTACCGATGGTCATTAGTGGGCTAGCCAAGAATAGTCTGTTTTTTTCTGAAGACAAATGTCCTATTGTCGTGTGATAACACATGGGATCTGGTATAAGTTCCTGATCCCATGTGTCATCGTAGTTTCTTGGGCTGCTTATCACACATTATGCTAAAAGTCCAAACACACTGGGTGATTTTGCCCAGCGTGTATGGATGGCAATGATGGGGACAATCAATAGGCTGAAAATCGCTCAGTGCATACACACTGAGTGACTTTCTAAGAGATATTCCCAGGGGTGGGCAACTTTCCATAGCAGAATTTTCCAGCAGATGAGCGGTCGCCGCTTGCGATGATGTGGCAGCGCTCACTGCTGCCCCGTACGCAATGGGCGGCTTTTGAGTGGAAAGAAGCTCAAATGACAAAACTGAGCTGCTTTCTGCTCAAAATTACCCAGTGCGCATGGGCCTTAAGGGTGCCTGAAGCATATTGGGGCTAATTGGAT